>NC_142774.1:27470000-27782500 GCF_988280905.1 Pimephales promelas
AAATTTCTACCCGAAAAAAAAACGACAGTGTTACCCCTTACGTTTTTTTTTTTTGGGCGAAACATTAAGTATCCCCAATCTTCTCAAAACTCTGGATTCTGATAGAGGGCCATGAGACATAGACCTGAGTGCAACAATGGAGGCTCTAGACCCTTCCAGAGCTGAGATGTCGAAAATCAAAATTTCTACCCGAAAAAAAAACGACAGTGTTACCCCTTACGTTTTTTTTTTTTGGGCGAAACATTAAGTATCCCCAATCGTGGTTAGATCTGTTGTATGTTCAGTGGTGCGGTTGGGATCATGCTTCTTTTCTTTTTTTTTAAATAATATACATACAGTATATGAACAGTGAAATCTATTGTGTTGTGAGATTAGACTTCTCTAATTACAAAGTTTTAGTTACTTAAACCACTGAAATTGAAGTTCTGTTGAATGAATTTACACACCCTAAAGCGCTACATAAACACATTCATCATCCCTTCGTATCGCATCATATCATATTTAAAACACCCCCCTCCAACTCATTTTTATAGTAAACCCAACGGGAGAGCTGTAATTGAATATCAGAACACAAACATAGAGCAGAACCTCAGAGACTCCAGCTGCATTCCACACAGCTCTAGTGTTGTGTTAACATCTGCACCAATGGGCATAAAAACACAAAAATGAACTTATGTGGTCTGCTGCTCACACATTTCAGCAGAGAAGGAAACACACACCTGATGTTTTCTAACATGGCGATTGTTTTGGTCCGGTGGAGAGAGGGATAAAATAAAATATGAGATGAGGGGAGAGGGTAATGAAACCGAATCCAAAAAGGTTTTGGATCCAACAGGCTTAAGTGACTTCAGAGGGGCAGTTTTTATAGGAAAGGATTTAAACGTCTGCACAGCACTAATGCACTGCAGAGATATTATCATGATATGATTGGTCAGTATATTATATAAATAGACCAGCATTCAAAGGTTGCTGGTCAGCAAAACATTTTATTATCTCTTTTGCTCAACCATTTATTTGATCAGAAATACAGTAAAACAGTAATATTGTGAACTATTATTACAATTTAAAATAACTGGTTTTAATTTTAATATTTTTTTTAATTGTGATTTATTACTGTGTTGCTCAAAAACATTTCTTATTATTATCAATGTTGAAAATAGTTGTACTGCTTTATATTTCTGTGCAAGCTGTGATACACTGCATTCAAAAATTCTCAACATTGATAATAATAATAAATGCTTACTGAGCAGCAATCAGCATATAGGTATGCTTTCTGAAGGATCATGTAACACTGAAGACTGGAGTAATGATGCTGAAAATTCAGCTTTGCCATCACATGAATACATTATATTTTGAAAAATATTCAAATAGGAAAAAAAAAAAAAACTTACATTGTTATAATATTTCAGAATATGAATGGTTTTAATGTATTGTTTATCAGATAAATGCAGCCCGGGTTAGCATAAGAGACTTCTTTCAAAAACATTTAAAAAAAAATAATTATTATTCAAAAACGAAATTCAAAACTCAGAAGTCCTTTAAAAGATTTGATGCTATAAACTCATCAAGATTTGATGCAATAAACACATCATGTTTTGCCAAACCCAGAGGAAAATTCATCTTAAAAAGTGGCCCAGTATATTTTAAACATGTTTTTTTTTTCTTTCAAATGGACTGATAATAACATGTGAATCTGATTTTGCCCGTATGTTTCAAATGATCAAGTATGTGTATTTATTGTTCGAGCCTGAGTCTAAAACGGATAGTGAGGAATTTAGTGACTTACATGAAACCCTTAGCGGTCTGAATACATTTTGAGTCGTGCTGACACAGGTTCAACTCTGAAGCGCAGAAATCCATCTTATCTTCGCACAGCTCCCCTGCACATACGTGAACAGTCAGAAAGAGTGGGAAGAGTATGAAAAATCATTGTAGAGTTTACTGTAAGAAAACATGTTGCATCCCATTGAACCAGAAGGAGTGTGTTTGAGTGTCCAGTGTAGAAGATGACAAAATACCAATACTCTGAAGAACGATACAATACACCTCTATTGAAGGAAAAAAATGTGTGTGCAAGTGTGCATTTCATACTTCAGCAAGCACAGAGTACGCACTGGCCAGAAACAGCAAAGGAAAGAGACAGACAATGGGAGGATGAAGTGAAAGAGAGATAACTAACCTTTCTCCACCTCATTATTAGTAGCAGCTAGTAGAAAAAGAGAAACAAGTAGCGAGAGAAAGACAGGAAAACAAAGAAATACAGAGGACGTGTTTGACATGTTAGCATGTTAGCTCAAGCAGCACATTTGCATGTTAGCATCAGACAGTTAAACACATAAAGCACAGAGAACACAGAGCACTTTGCATGTGACTGTGTGTAAGTTACCTGTGTATTCAGGTGAGCAGTGACAGGTATAGTTGTTGATACCATCCACACACGTGGAGTTATTCTCACAGTCATTATCTTCACAGTCATCAATATTTATCTCACATTCATCGCCCTCAAATCCTTCTGGACACACACACCTGAACATAAAAACATAACAACTGCGTAAAACTTTTGAATCCTTTTGAAACTTTAAGTTCACTCAAACTCTATATGAACAGTGCTGATATTCTATAATTGTTTGTTTCTGTACGACTCAATTTCTCTTACAGTCCATTGCAAACACAGAACGTTCCCCTAACGTTCCCGAATGGTCCCATGAGGTTTTTTTTGGGGGGGGAACCAAACAAGAACGTTATAGGAACGTTCCATGTAGGTTATTTTAGGTTCCATTTTTATAACACAAGGAGATCGTTCCAGGAACGTTCCCCTAACCTTAAGAGAAAGTTCTAGGAACGTTCTGGGAACCAAAAACTAACGTTCCCAGAATGTTCCCAGAACCTAAATTTGTTTGCTGGGATACTGATGGTTTGGTCCCTTGTTCAAAAAAAAAAAAATAAAAAAAAAATCTTTCTAAAAAAAATCTTTATAAAAATTTCTTTCCAAAATTTAAGAATGGGTGCTTTAATTATCATTAAATAATCTCTCTTTAACAAGATGCACAATTTAAGGTAACATTAATGCCCAAAGCACAAACAGGATGAGTTTAATATTTAAGTGCACGCTATAAACACTATAAACACTAAACCTCATTCAATTAAGCTGGTTTGAATTCAAATAAGAAATAGTGATCCTTGCCTTAGCAAAAACCACTAATGAAACGTGTTACGTGCTTCACACTGTTATTCTGTTATTCATATACATGAGATTATCAGGTTCCAAATTCATGCCTTTGTTTGAACCCAAAGTTGCCTAAAAATTTGAAAGTACTACAGAGCAGCAGTGTTTTTGCTCTTTGGGAAATTGACCTATGAATGGCTTACTTATGGTTGTCTCATTAAACAGGGATAGAAAGAAAGTATTTTATGCAGTGTGCGTGTGTGTCTGTGGGTGTATTACATTACATTAGCTAATCAAAATGTAAAGCAGAAGTTCTCAAATGAAACTCTTCTTATTCACCAATACAAAGGATTTATTAGCATTGATCAGTCAGTGTATAACTACAGCTAGACCTGAGCTCACCACACACACACACGTCTCTACTGTGTGTGTCCACATAAAGACCCTTGATTGGATGATTAAGTGCATGAGTGAGCTCATATCAGTTTCAGACACTTCAGTCTGATTAAGACAGATTAGACACACTCTATCCATGAAGTATATTCATTACCCGGAGCAGCAGGGACACACACACACACACACACGCACACATCTGATCATTTACTTAACGAACCAAATGAAAGCCACATTCAACAGGGCCCGAATACAATACAGAATCTCTTTATCGGCCTCATACACATATCAGTTGTAATTTCAAACAGTTCAGTATTTTCATGATGATGATGGTAAAAGTCGGTCTCACCAGTGAGTGTTTTGCTCTCCATCCTTTAGATGACAGGTGCCTCCATTCTGACAGGGGTTACCGATGCACGCATGAATTGGTTCCTCACAGTCTTGACCCTATATGAACATGCATGTTGCAAACGTTATGTAAACTCTCTATGATATTTTGCTCCCTATGTGACTCCAAGCCCTCCTTCAATGTTATCATATACTATACTATACTATACTATACTATACTATACTATACTATACTATACTATACTATACTATACTATACTATATATATATATATATGATAACCTTATATTGAAGGAGGGCTTGGAGTAATATAGGGAACAAAATATATGTACACACACACACACACATATATATATATATATATATATATATATATATATATATATAGACCATTTCACAAGATGTAAACAACACTGGTCCAGAAGCACTTCCTGTTTCAGTTTTTTAACACTACATAAAAGCTGGGATAAAATACAACCAACAGAACATTTAAAACTGAATCAAAAAGTTAAACAAACATCAAACAAAACAAACAGGAAGTGCTTCTGGACCAGTGTTGTTTACATCTTGTGAAATGGTCTATATGTACAAATACATTTTTTTAAATTTTATTTTCAATTGTATACCTCCCAGGTGAAAGGTCTGCTGTCTTAGAAATGTAATTTCTCAAACAAATCACATATCGTTGTGTGTACGATAAAACCTAGGCAAGACCACTAATGAGATATTCTTGTGTGTGTTAAAGTGAGTATGTACCTTAAAACCATAAGGACAGGTGCATCTGTAAAAATCAACGGGATGGTTACTGCAGGTTCCATCATTCTTGCATGGATTGGATAAACAAGGGTTACATTTAGCCAAAATGTTCACATCCACTGGACCTATGTAAAATACAGAGAGAAAAATAAATTACACAAGAAGTTATAAACAAACAAATATAAAACAAATATACAACCACAGACGTTACAAATACAAACACAGATAGGATTGAGCAGGTAAAGCGTCACAAAACTAAAACAGGTCAAAGGTCATTTTAAACCTGAGGAAAGGTTTGGGTGGCAGATATAGGGGGCCGGGGTTTAAGAGCTCACACTGGGCTCTGATTGGCTTCCTTACCTGGTACCGGCAAACCACAAGTCCCCAGCACCTCTAAAAATGTACCAATCAAATCACATTACTTACAATATTAACATCTGAGCATGTAAACTAGAGTTAGTACTAATGCCCTCTCCGTGACAGGAAGAGTGTCTCCGGGTTTACCTGTGCACGTGAATTTCTTGGAGGGTGTAGTCAGCAGTAGTTTGTCGGTCATCTCTCCAGGACCAGTACAGCGCGCGATTCCAGGCTCCTTGTAGCCGCTCTTAACCCAGTCAGAGAGCCACTGCATGTGACAATCACAGTACAGAGGGTTTGCTCCCAGAGCCCTGCAGGAAACACACACAAGATTATATTAAACCTTCTCCAAAAATTTGGATGATAAAAAAATAATCCAAAATCAAACATGATATGAAATCTAAAGCAACACCTTACAACAGAGACATTCTTGGATAAAGCATGAGTTTGATGGCGGGAAGTTCCTTCATGCTGTTCTGATTGGCTGTAATTATGATAATGCCCACCTATCACATTCATAAGCCTAAGGGATGGATTTACAAACAGCTTGCGCCAGCGCAAACCCTCTGTTGGCGTTAAAAAACTACTGTCAGGATTTACTAGACAAGCAGCAAAAAATTAGCACTGAAAAGGCATTATTTTCCAGCTGACCTTTATTGCATATTGCATATGCATTTGTAGGAGCTTCCCTTTCAGATGCAAATATATGGGAGGAGGGTATTTAAATGAATCACGCAAGGTGATTTGCATTATTTACAAAGCATGTCATAAACCAGACACTAATTTGCGCTGTTCTTGGTCTTTATGGAAATGATCCAGATGCGTCTGTGTTCTTTAATTTGCGTGTAGTCAGTAGATCACACGCAGAACTTTTCGCTCCCATCGGTGCTATTTTGGAATTGTGTTCGTGCAGTAATTTGCCCTGTTTAGTAAATCTAGCCCTTAATGTGTCAAACATGTGGAAATTAATAGACACACAAAATGCTTTCTGAGTGATCAAGCTGTTTTTAGGGGCCTCACAGCTAGGTTAAACAGTTGACATAATATGCTAAATATGCTTGTAGATATATTGTTGCAATTGCTATTTTTGAAGCAATGTGAAAAAATGGTTTTAATAAATAATATTTTGATATAACCATATAAAAATATTATGATATTGGCTGCTTGACAGTGCCCTCTGTAAGGTAATGTGTAGATTTGTTCTGCTCGGCTGTCAGTCATAATTACACTTGTGAAATTGATCCATGAGAATTATAAAAAAAGGCCATAGTGGGAGACCAAGAAATCAACCAATCTGTGACTGCAGAGCCCCAAGTTCAGACAAAGAAAGTGTTTCAGTGTTTCTGTGTGAGAGTAAAGAAAGAACCAAAGTACATCCAGCTGTCAAAACCTATTTGGTGCACTCATAAGTGCTTGTGTGTGTGTATGTGTGTGTTCATTCTGAGGTACTTACAGGTGGGAGAGCGAGGACAGATCTTTGAAAGCTCCATCTGGGATCACAGCAATATCATTACCATGAAGAGACCTGCAGAGAGAATAGAAAAATTAAGCCATCCAAGAGAGTCCAAAATATATAAATCAAAGTCTGATAGCAAACGCACACACGCACACACCCCCCCACACTATAAGGTACTCACAACAGGCGCAGAGATTTGAGACCGTCGAAAGCTTTTACAGGAATACATCTCAGTCTGTTGTAGCTTAAAATTCTGGGATGAAACAAAAAAAATATTACAATACTTGCAAAAACATATATTTACACAGATGCGTCAGCCCATAAAAACTCAAAAAATAAATAAATAAGCCAAGTGGATTTTGCAACTTCTGAAATAAATGACTGAAATAGAATAAAAATAATACGATTATTAAATTATCTTTAATAATAAGTTAATAATAATAATTCTATGGCAAAAAATCTCATTAATGCATCTAAATTTAATCCAAATCACAGCATTTTGAATGAGCCAGGACTACCACAGCATATAGTATATACTTAAAGTAAGTGCCCATAAAATAGGAAGAACTATAAAATTCACACACGCACAATTCACAGCTAAAAACATACACAACCACACTAGTGTTTTCACACAAAAAAAAAAAACAAAAAACACACAGACACAAACTGAAGCCATAAATCATGTTGACACTCACAGGGTGAGAAGCTCGGACATGTTACTGAAGCTGTGGTTGGACAATGTGCTGATCTGGTTATTACTCATATCACTGCAAGAAAACACACATACATTCGCATACACACACACACACACACACACAAACAAAGGCAGAGTGTTATGAGCCACGAGAAAATCGGACACTTGAAGCCAACATTTACGGTACATACCAATAACAAAATGTTGCACACAGCATTAAAAAGAAAAAAGATTTGTTATATTTAAGATAAGCTGTTTACACATGAGCTGTTTTTACACTGCACAACAATAACTCCATCAAAGCCAAACTGACCAGAGCTGAATGCAGTGCAACCAGGGATTAAATATTTTTGCATTTACTTCAACACGGGCATGAAAGATTTAAAAATTGACCCAAACTGCAAGGAATTATATATTTCACTTTACATACTGTAGTTAAATGCATAGCACAAGACAATGCACACATGTGAACTTCCATGTTAGGACACTCAAGACGGATGAACTTATCAATGCAATGACCTTTAAAATTAAAACTGCAAACAGCAAACACAAAGCGTGTACAATAGTTACGTGTAATACAGAAGCATTCAACAGCCTTGATGCATCGCTTCACTCGCATTGATTTTTCTTAACGGGTGTGATTTATAAGCCAATTAGATTTGCATTCATGGAAAAATTACAATATGTTAAAATATAATAAACATTCGAAAGCCATTTTCAGTCTTATAAATTATTTAAAAAAGACATTTCAAAGTCTTTGATCTTTTTTATGTGCATAAAATAACTTGCAATGAGCAAAAACGAGCAATCACTCATACTCATATATTGTGTGTATAATGATGGTTGTTTATTAGTGCAGGAAATAAGTGCAAAAGCCACACACAAAAATCCCCCTCAAAATACAGCCAGAAACTTTTGGATTTTCTGCCATTGGCAGGATGAGATAATGCCAATGGATCAAACACCATATGTACAAGCTACAAACTCTGTCCGTTTAAAAGCGCCTAAAAAGGGTCTGTTACGACTGGCTAGTTTCAAAGGGTCAGGGCCTTGTTAACAGTAAACTATTTGTGATTGGATGACTCCAGAGAGGGCTGTACTTACATGAGAGTGAGGTGTTTATAATTGGATAGTTCCAGAGGGACTTGCGTGAACTGGTTGCCATCGAGATAGCTATCAGAAAAAGACAAACAAGTTATTACTCAAACACAGAGGAAATAGCACATTAGCAACAGTGTAATGGGAGAAACTTCAAAGACGTATAGCAGCCGTGTATTGTTTCAGACATCAATTATGGTGTTTTTGGAGGCAGCTGGGTTCATAAAAAGGTGTGCCTGGATCAGATAAGGGGATTTTTGAAAATGACCATTTATTATGAAATTGCTGTGAGGTTTGAGCCCGTGGTGTGCTTTCGGTACACTCACAGTTCTGTTACGTCTTTAGGAATGCCCTTGGGTAAAACCTTTAGTCCTTTATTACTGCAGCGCACCACCGTATCCAAACACGAACACTCGGCAGGACAGCGAGCCAGGGGGACACAGCTACTTTCATCATTACCTGCTGACACACAAACAGAAAATTAAACATCATCTTAATGTTCTCATTTGAAATTAGCTTTTCGGTGTGAAGATTTGCCAGCGTGATTGTAAGCGTGTTTGTGTAAAAGAAAGATAACACTGAGCTATGCTCAAGTTAACAAAATAGATCGTATCAAAGCCCTATTAAGAGCTAAAAACAAGATCTGTTTACACCCCCACACACGCCCATAGCCGTACCGTCTTCGCAGGCAAAATCTGGTATGGCTACATCTTGAATAGGGATCTCCTGAAGAAAGTAGGGGCTCTGACAGCGGGGGTTGCCCGTGACAATCCGTTTCTTACGGAGCCATTCACCCAACCAAGCCAGATGACAGTTACAGTTAAATGGATTGGCCAGCAAGTTCCTGTGGGATTGCATAAAGAAAAAATATGTAGCAAACATTTAGCAAATCATTATACAAACAAATGCTGCTCCAAAACCTAATGAGCTGCCTACACTCTTAAAAAATAAAGTGTTTTTTTTCGCATCAATGCCATAGAAGAACAATTTTTCCTCAAAGAACCATTTCAGTTCTTAACAGAAACTTTTTATTATTATTAAATTTGAAACAGCACTGGAATAAAAAAAAAACACTTTGCTTGTTACTGTGGGTTGATACTCACAGCGTGGAGAGGGAATGTAGAGTGTCAAAGGCTCCCGGGGACATGGAGGTGATCTGGTTATCATAGAGGGAGAGCAGCCTCACCGAGCTCAGACCAGTAAAACTACCGTTATTGACACAGCTTATCTTGTTACTCCTCAACATCCTACACAGGACAAACACACACATAATCATTTAAACCAGCAACCCACAAACCAATATGGCCACACCTGAGAATAAAATCATACCTAGACTAAATCATTCACTACCCTGACATTTTGCAATGTGCCTCAGAAGAATGATTCATACTATATTTGTGATTCAGTAAGGAGCTAACATGTACAGTGAGGAAAATAAGCATTTGAACACCCTGCTATTTTGCAAGGTCTCCCACTTAGAAATCATGGAGGGGTCTGAAATTGTCATCGTAGGTGCAATTTCCACTGTGAGAGACATAATCTAAAAAAAAAAAAAATCAAAAAATCACAATATATGATTTTTTAACTATTTATTTGTATGATACAGCTGCAAATAGGTATTTGAACACCTGAGAAAATCAATTTTAATATTTGCTACAGTAGCCTTTGTTTGCAATTACAGAGGTGAAACGTTTTCTGTAGTTTTTCACCAGGTTTGCACACACTGCAAGAGGGATTTTGTCCCACTCCTCCACACAGATCTTCTCTAGATCAGTCAGGTTTCTGGGCGGTCGCTGAGAAACATGGGGTTTGAGCTCCCTCCAAAGATTCTCTATTGGGTTTAGGTCTGGAGACTGGCTAGGCCATTTAACACCTTAAATATGTTTCTTACAGAGCCACTCCTTGGTTATCCTGGCTGTGTGCTTCAGGTCATTGTCATGTTGGAAGACCCAGCCTCTACCCATCTTCAATGCTCTAGCTGAGGGAAGGAGGTTGTTCCCCAAAATCACATACTACATGGCCCCACTCATCCTCTCCTTAATACAATGCAGTCGCCCTGTCCCATGTGCAGAAAAACACCCCCAAAGCATGATTCTACCAACCCCATGCTTCACAGTAGGGATGGTGTTCTTGGATTGGTACTCATCATTTTTCTTCTTCCAAACACAGTTAGTGGAATTATGACCAAAAAGTTCTATTTTGGTCTCCTCTGACCTCATGACTTTCTCCCATGACTTCTCTGGATCATCCAAATGGTCATTGTCAAACTTAAGACGGGCCTTGACATGCTCCAAACGGTGGTCCCAGATCTTATCAGGTCATTGACCAGCTCCTTCCGTGTAGTTTTGGGCTGATTTCTCACCTTTCTTAGGATCATTGAGACCCTACGAGGTGAGATCTTGCATGGAGCCCCAGTCTGAGGGAGATTGACAGTCATATTTAGCTTCTTCCATTTTCTAATGATTGCTCCAACAGTGGAACTTTTTTTCACCAAGCTGCTTGGCAATTTCCCTGTAGCCCTTTCCAGCCTCGTGGAAGTGTACAGTTTTGTCTCTAGAGTCTTTGGACAGCTCTTTGGTCTTGGCCATGTTAGTACCCAGATAGCAAACTGACATTGAATCAACGTGGAAACATGACATCGAAACAACGTTGATCTGACATTGTTTTGCTCATCGAATTAACGTTGAACCAACGTCAGACGCGTCATTCTTTCAAAACTAACGGAAAATCAACTTGAAATCAACGTTGTTTCAACGTTATGAAAGCAAACCAATTTTCGATTTTCATCGCTTTGAAGAATGCCGCGTCTGACGTTGGTTCAACGTTAATTCGATGAGCAAAACAATGCCAGATCAACGTTGTTTCGATGTCATGAGAGACGTCGTTTCCATGTTGATTCAATGTCAGTTTGCTGTCTGGGTAGTTGGATTCTTACTGATTGTATGAGGTGGACAGGTGTCCTTATGCAGCTAACGACCTCAAACAGGTGCATCTAATTTAGGCAAGGCAAGGCAAGTTTATTTATATTGCACATTTCATACACAGTGGCAATTCAAAGTGCTTTACATGGAAGAAATAATCAAAAGAAGTCAGAATAATTAAAACAGTTTAGAATAAAAAAAAAAATCATAATAATAAAAATAAAATACAGTGTCAAAAATAAAATGAAGTACAGTAACAGTCGGACGAACAGTGGCACGGTGCTCATTCAGTAAATGCAATCAATATAAATAAAAACAGTTAAGAGTAAAAATAAAATAAAATAAAATAAAGTAATACCCCTATCTGAGATGGAAGATATTGAGCTGGTTTACGGTGCTACTGGGCCTCCAGCCAAGGGACTTCTTATACTCTGAGCAGTAACTTACTTCTTCACTCGCCTCATCGGAGTGAAGACTCTCCCGCTCTCCATCAAAATCTTTTCCAGTATACCCCTATCTGAGATGGAAGAGATTGAGTTGGTTTACGGTGCAACTGGACCTCTAGCCCAGGGACGTAGAGCGTCGTACGTACTCTGCTGGGGTGGTGCTACACCAGTAATGCCCAGCGGGGCCCCCACAGAGCACTTTTCTCCCCTTAACGACGCTCTCAGCGACTTCTTATACTCTCAGCAGTATAAGTAACTTACTTCTTCACTCGCCTCATCGGAGTGAAGACTCTTCTGCTCTATCCTATTAATTTAGGATAATAAATGGAGTGGAGGTGGACATTTTAAAGGCAGACTAACAGGTCTTTGAGGGTCAGAATTCTTGCTGATAGACAGGTGTTCAAATACTTATTTGGAGCTGTATCATACAAATAAATAGTTAAAAAATCATAAATTATGATTTATGTTTTTTTTTATTATGTCTCACACAGTGGACATGCACCTACGATTACAATTTCAGACTCCTCCATGATTTCTAAGTGGGAGAACTTGCAAAATAGCAGGGTGTTCAAATACTTATTCTCCTCACTGTACTGTACGTGCATGTTCATTCAAGTGTGAATACTCACAATGTGCGGAGACCGCTGAGGCCTTTCAGCATGCTGTAGTGGACGCCCTCTAAGCGGTTGCTGGTCAGAATGAGCTCATTCACTCCACTGGCACCCTCAAATGTGCCCTCCTCAATATCTGTGATCTTATTGTTACTAAGGTTTCTGTAAAACAAAGCAAGTTGCCATGGTAATTAAAAAAGTACTCTAATGATGGTCATTTATGCTGTATAATGACAGATAACAAAGACAGAGACTTACATTTTGCGCAGTTGAGGAAGCTTTTTAAAGATTCCTGTAGCCTCCAGCACTGTAAATTCATTATTGTTCAATCGGCTGCGTGGAAAATAAATCAAACACACAACTAAATTAATTACCCCTTAAACACATACACACATCAGGTCTTTAGTGACCCATTCACGTCATTCACTACCCTCCTCCTCATTCATTTTTTTTTTAAAGTTAGAAATCAACCTTCTTTAGTATTCCTCAATAAATTCATTATAAACAATATAACTATGTCTGATAAACAATGATGAAGTGACGTTTCACTCATAGTTACTGCAGGCAGAAAACAAAAGAATAGGAAGTATCTTCAGCAAAACTTGAAATGCCTCAGTGATTTACAGAAGAGCAAGTACTGAACACAATCAAATATTAGTGGCACTGGATAAGCTGTCAGCAATTAAAATATTGATTTTGAAGATGTTAAAAATGATGGTTTTGAGAATATGTTTGAGATCGCAAACATGAGCCAGATCATGCTGAATGTACTGAGAAATGAGCTCTGACGAGGACTGCTCAAACTGAACCTTTCCAAGCTCCAAAAGGTAATGAAATATGCTTTATTTTATTCTTCTGTCGTTGTTACTCTAATATCAGGAGATTTTAAGTTTCAGTTCACCCAAAAAAGAAAATTAGGCCATCAATTCACCATTTTGTTCCAAACCTCTAAGACTTTCATTCATCTTTAAAACACAAATGATTATATTTTTAATAAAACCTGAACGATTTCCAGTGCTCCAGTGCTTGCTTCACACATGAGACAGTGATGATGACAGAACTTTAATTTTGGGGGGAACCGTTACAATCAGAGAGAGAGAAACTCACAGTTCTGCTGTATATTGAGGTATGTGGTCTGGGAACTTGTTGAGCTTTTGTCCAGAGCAGTCCACTGTGGTTCCTTCACAGCGACATTTCTCTGGGCAGGCCAGGTCAGCGAAGCAATCCCCACCTAGTTTCGATCGGTAGTCTTCCACGCCTATACATAACCATACACACACAAACAAACACACCATTACACACCACACAATCACAAAAAAGAATGTATGAGAGGGGAGGACAGATAGAAAGAGAGAAGAAGTAAGATTAGAAGTTTGGGTGGAAAGGTAGAGTGGTAAAAGTGAAGGATCACTGGTAGGGAAGACATTAAATGTTAATTGTGCTAGACAAGAGGAAACTCAGTTATCACCATGGCAACATGCTATCCGTATTATCATTCTTAACAACACAAAGTCATGCTGACATAGTAGCCATGACTTTGGAGTGTTTTGCATACACACACTCACACACACCTATAAGGAGGACAATACACGCATTCTTAACAGCACATCCAATGATAAAAAATAAATAAAAATTCACACACGCACACACACACACAAAGGTAGTCTCTTGTTGCTTGCCATGCTGTAGATGCTGCAAGACCTTCCATGGTGCTTGACAGAACCATGTATTAGTCCGAGTCTGCAACCACATGGTTAGATCAAGCACAAAGGAAAACCCCGCTGAATTTCCTCCACAAGACACACAGAGAGAGAAAGAAAGGGTCGAGAGATAAAGAATGAGGTACTACTTTGTTTAGCTGGGATAAACTAGTAGGAATGATGGAAAGAGGGCGGGGGGTAAGAAGAAAGAAACAGAAGAGTGTGACAGGAACATTTGTAGCTTTTGTACAGTAAATTAACATATGAACCAGCGGTTCTACGCACAGTCAGACGCACACACAGACACATTCTATTCACACCGTGTGCTCAATAAACCTGTGAGCACATTTTCACATATATCTGGGTTCCTGGTCTGTGATTGGCTGGGGTTGAGGTTGAGGGGGAGGGGCTTGTTGGGTGAGGTCTTACTGGTTTTGTGTCAGTTACTTACACTTATTGATATGATGAATCCCTGAGTGTGTGTGCGAGAAAGGAAGAGAGAGAATATGTAATACACAAACACTCAAACACACACTGACGATTGTTGGAAAATCTGTGTTTTTAGATCCATGCCACCGTGTGCTATTTGTGAGCATGCGCACAGCAACAGTGACACTGATCAGGCTGGTGACAACAAATTAACATTAGACTGAAGCGCAATTTGTTTGTTTGTTTGTTAGCTCATATAACAAATTACTGTAAAAGCCAACGACTCTATTAGTAATTTAGTTTAATACACAAGTTCTTGGAAATAAACTCATTGTATTCATGTTGGTTTTTGGTTTTAAACAACTTTATGTCATTTTTAAGAGTAGTTTGAATTTAATTACTCTAAAAAAGTCATTTCATACACATCCTGAATACATGTGTACACAACATTCAAAAAGTTGTAAAATATATTTGTATACATAGAGAGAGAGAGTTTAAACTTTTGGGTGCAGTATTATTATATATTATATTATATGTCATATAAATGCAACATTTTAAACCTCCTATTCATCAAAGAATCTTGAATGTATCACAGTTTCCACAAAAATATTAGTAGCACAACTGGACTCAACATTGATATATTTCCAATGTTAAGAAATATACTGTATCTTAAGCACCACATCTTTATATTAAAAAAAAATATTTTTAATAATTTATAAATTATATTAATAGATATATTTCTAATCTCAAGAAATATAACGAGCACCAAATCTGCATATTAAAATAATTTCAGAAGCACCATGTGACCCTAAACTGAAAATTTAAGGAATCATAAAATATAAAATATATAAATATAAAATATTTACATTATAAAATATATGAAATTAAAAATAAATAAATGAAACTTCTTCCAAAGATGTTAAAAAAATCTAACCAACCCCAAACATTTGAATAAAAGTTTATATGTAAGACAAAAATATATTAAATACATGCTAAACTAATTAAAGTTGTCAGTTCAAGAATTTAATTTTTTTTTAATTTTTCTTCATTATAATATCAGGAAAGTTTTATCACCCTGAATTTTCAAAACAACAAAATTAATTTTAATCAACAAACTAAAAACAGGTTAATAATAGAATAGTTATATTCCAGTCATTGTGTGTATGAATGGCATTTTAATGTATTTTTTATTATAAATTAGAGAGTAAATAATTATTAGATTCTGACAAAAAATAACATTGTCATTGACCATGTGCTGCACAAGAATACAGCACCATTGTAAGCAGATCTTCCACAGCAAAAATCTCACGAACTTTTGGTGCACAAAAGTTAGTTTTTTTCCATCTACATTATAATGTGTGTGTGATTTGCGTGCATTAGTGTCCAAAGGCTTTTATGTAGAACACACACACACACAAAAAATGTTTAGCAGTTGAACATACCTGGTATAAAGTATTGCTCTTTAGCTATACAAAGAAAGATATACAGAGAACTGAGAGGAGAGCTGTGTGTGTAGATCAATAAATAAATATGAATATTGATCAAGAAATCCTGCTCATTTATAACCCCACAGCGATCAATACTCAGCTGACAGACAGTAAACTAATAATACCCACAACATGCACACATTTGCATTCTGATTCCTAATCTGCTTAGACAGGAGAAGATAACTCATGCTGAGACCCTTGGAACCGTGTATATATAAGTGAAAGCTGACTAAGATGTTTTCACCATTAACAACACACATTCTCACTGACACCCAAGTCCACAGTTGGGAGCAGACAGGAAGAGCAGGATCAATCGATTTAGCATCTGCGAGAAAGTCTGGCAAACGGCCGATAATTACACATATATGCAAATACCAATGTGCATGTGTGTATGTACCTGAACAGCGGAACTTTTTGCTCTTGATCTGGCCGATGCGTTTGTTAGCAAGGCGGCGGGGACTGGTGCATCGAGCTCCGCTGGTCTCAATCGGGTTGTCTTGCAGGTAGTCAGCTAACCACTTCAAATGGCAGTCACACATGAAGGGGTTCTGGGCCAGATGACTGATGAACAAAATGAAAAAGAAAATTGTGAATGACGGTGATAGTTAACCAGTTTCTTAACTAAGCAAAAAAAGTACATTCACATTTTTTTACTCCCCATCTACTGATGAGCCTGAAATATGACTGTATGAAACTTATCATGCATGGCCCTAATTTTATATACCAGGGTTCCCTCAAAAATAATGATCCAAGTGACCAACTTTCCAACAATATAAAGGGGAAAAATGTATTTTCATGCTTACAGACATATCATTGTGTGACAATTGTAAAACCAAAAAAAGTAAATGTGGCATTATTAAAGAGCTGTGTTTGCAAAATCATATATTTTTACTCATTTTTCAACGCATGTTACTCACAGAGTTTGGATGGTTCGGAGAGAAGAGAAGGTTCCCTTTGCAATGGTCTGGAGTTTGTTGCCATAAAGCGACAGGACATTTAGTTTCTGCAGGTCTTGGAAAGCATCTACACGCAAACAATTGATCTTGTTCGCATTTAGCAATCTGTTGGGATAAACATTAGCATGTGACATTTTACACAAATCTCTCAGGCAAACAGAAAAATCTATACATGCGTATTAAATTGAGATATTATAAATGGCATTTACAAATAGATTAACATTTATAGACAAACATTTGAGTGAGACTTAAAAAAAAAATATTCCCTGTGGTTTCCAGACTCATTTACAGTGCATTATGGGAGAAAAAATTTGTGAATAAAAAGAGGTTTTATTTTACAAAGCAGCTCTCTTAATAAAAATGTCTGTGTGCTTCAGTTATTGGCACCAAATTTTTACATTTGTGAGCATACACAAATGTGAGTTGAGCTTTTTGTGATAGTTATTTCAGAATAAGTCTGCAAGAGTCTATCTATATTCACTTTGTAAATAGTCTGATCACAAGGTTGTAATTGTAAGGTTGTGGTTGTAATGTTATGTAGTAGCACCAAATGCTTATGGTCTTGTTAAACCCCTATAAATACTTGGATTAACAACCATTTCCTAAACATACTCCTCACACCCACACGCACACACAGCGGAAGTGTGTGTGGTATGTGAGTGAATGTATGTCCAGTTGTGCTGTCTGTCATCAGGCGAATGGGTGAACCTTACAGTCCAATCCACGCAAACACACACAGACGTTTGTTTTGTTCTATCATGGTGTGAAAATCTTTTGTTTTTTTATATTGAGCCAATATATCTATTTCTCTTATGACTAAAACTTCAGATCAGAACCAAGTTGAGAGTGAAATAAAATAATTGAGGTGTAAGCTCACACAGAAATAAACACCTTGCCTTCATGGTATTTTCAAGCATAAATACACAGAATGTGCATTACTCACAGTAGCTGCACTGAGAATAGTCCATCAAAAACACCTTTGGGAAGTTCAGTGATTTTATTCCCATATAAAACCCTGAAAGGCAGAAACACAAGGGAACATTAAATAAAAGCAAAGATTAAAGATGTCCATTACCCACCCACACACAAACCGATTCATCAGAAATTGATCCTTAAACAAAGCACACGATGTACCACCACAAATCAACCCAGTGTAACCAGTTACGAATCATATTTAAACACAAACGAAATCATGTGGACCCACATTCATGAGGTAAAATCATAAAAAAAAAACATGTGCACAATAATCTTCTTATGATGAATATATCAATTGCAGTTCATATTCATTACTTCATCCTAATGGTCCATAACCATGCGCAAGCTGAGGTTGTTGTAAAAATGGGTGAGGGATACTGGAAAATTCAAGACTAATCTGTTAGAGCCATGCAGGGCTAAAAAATTCATGGCATTTTTATTTCAGAATGAATAATGGCATTGTGGCTTTGGCTATTTGCTGATATCCAACATATGTGGAGGCCCACACAGAAAGCTCTGCAGATTTGGAACGTCTGTCATTCACAAAGTTGCACAAAGTTGTGCTCTTGTATGTTTATTCATTAAATATTTTTTCTTATTTAATAATGCTTTCAGCTACGAATCAGCACACTCAATTTATCTTAAGAAATATACCACAGATTTCATCAAAAAGCCTTTGCAAAATCTGTCTGAGCCTGCATTTGAATTATTTCATTAAGTGATGTCATATCAGGACTTGCATGTGTGTGTTCACTTATGTTACACATTGGATCACTCTTCTGGCATGAAGTTGTATTTTTTTAGGAGGACAGATTTTAAATGGCTGGCTGGTGTTCCTAAGAGGCTGGTCCAAAGGGAACGAGAGAGAGAGGGAGAACTGTTCCGCCCACTAAGTTCTGGCTCATTGGAACCCGGTCAGTAAAGTAAACCAAAGAAAATACAGAGACCAAGCAAGTAGGACATATACATCACAACCCCTAAAAAAAATACATGTACATTTGCACACTGAAAATACCAGGCCAAAACAAATAACTTAATAGATTAGAGAAAGGGCTTATATCAGTGTGTTTATATTCTAAGGCTATAGCCATATACAGTATAAAGCTTAAAGGGATAGTTCACTTTGAAATTAATTTTTGATATGTTTTAGCTTACCTCAAGGGCATCCAAGAAGTAGGTGTCTTTGTTTCCACAGTATTTTCAATTTTGAAATTTTTCGGTCAAACCATTGTTCTCTGTCAGTTATATAATGGAGGTTTAGGGGTCCACGTCAAAGAGCATGCACAGAGAAGTCCAAATTAAACATGATTTAATGACTCGTAAATGTAAGTACAGATTGATGACGAACAGTATTTATATCGTTTTTACCTCATGTGATCACAGTCAGATCCAACTGATCTGAATCAGTTGTTCAATGTCCAACTGAACAAAACTGAACCATGTCCAACGTTCCGCCGGAAGTGATCGTTTGCGCGACGACATCACTCAGTGTTTACACAGAGATTTCGGAAGTTTTACCTTTTACTAAACATATTTAGATATACCGAAATCGTCTTCTGTTGTGATTTCATCTACATCTAAATATGGTTAGATCTTCGCAGTGAAAGGTAAAACTTCGGAAATCTCCGTGTAAACAAAGAGTGACGTCGACGCGCAAGCAATCACTTCCGGTGGAACGTTGTACAGGGTTCAGTTGGACATTGCACAACTGATTCAGATCACTTGGACATGACTGTGATAGCATGAGATAAAAACGATATAAATGCAGTTCGTTTTCTCAGACAAACCGCTCGTTTCGTGTCTTGGGCCATCAATGTGTACTTACATTTACGAGTAATGAAATCATGTTTAATTTTGACTTCTCTGTGCATGCTCTTTGAGGTGGACCCCCATACCTGCATTATATGACTGACAGAGAACAACGGTTTGACTGAAAAATGTCAAAATTGAAAATACTGTGGAAACAAAGACACCTACATTTTGGATGCCCTTAAGGTAAGCTAAAACATATCAAAAATTAATTTCAAAGTGAACTATCCCTTTAAAGCTTAAAGGTGCAGTAATCTTTTTTATTAACGTCAATTGTCTTGGAATTCAGTTCAACATTGTTGTTTACCCTGCACTCTCTTGTCTCGTATACTGTTTTATTATGCTTGTGAATCTATTTAATTACATCAAAAATTCAGTTGTGATTCGCACTCAAAATTCGAAATCTTTTGTTATTTTATTTTTTTAACACAGGAAGCACAGACGTTTCAGCTCTCAGGACTTCTTCAGTGTGTCTTGAAATTGTCATAATTTTTTTCTAAACCGAATCGCACTGTAAAAATTCACACAAAATCGCCATCTCGTAAATGACTATTTTGTACTGTGTGTAAAGAGAGAAAAATGACTGAGTTTGCCTTTAAAAGTTGTTATTTATTAAAATGACAGGTGTCCTGTATATTTGAATGGTGGTTGGGTTGACTCAGACCCTGCAGGAATTTATCTGCTCTGTCCTCTAAAAGCTTGAATGAGCCAGATCATCAATAATTGAAAGAATGATGGAAGCTTAATATAACTCTTACATTCTCTTCTCACGCACACACATATATATACTCACAGAGAATTCAAAGATCGGAGGCCTTGAAAGGAGTCTGCAGCCAATTCAGTTATTTGATTATTACTCAAATCTCTGAAAAGAAGAGAAAAAATAGAGATAGAATAAGTGTGTTTTTGTGTGATTGTGTATCTATGTGTTCTCTCACAGACACACACTCACATTCTCCGCAGTCTCTTGTAAGGTGAGAATGCTCCTGGCGGAATAATGCTGATGGAGTTCTGCTCCAGTCGACTGTGAATAGATAGAATAAACCAGATCAACAAATGGAAGGAACATTGCAGAGGGAATAATTCAAATCTCAAAAAGGTGAGGGTAACTGGAAAATGATGGACACTGACACACCACTATTGAGGAGTTATTGGAGAGTATGAGAATGATGGGTGATGTTAGCCTAGAAAACCGAAAGAAATGTGAAGATTTTGAATGCTTCGTTTTTTGTAATCTTGGACAATGTTTTTTAGTTAAAATATGTTTTTATATTATACAAATCTAATACAATAAGAGGGGAACCAAGAGGAAAATCAATGTGACAGGCACAAATGTAAGATTAATGTGAATATCTCTGGGATGACTTTAATCACAGTGTAGCATCTGTGTCTGTTTGCTGTTGTTCCAGTTTGAGGCAGTGCCCATGTCTGCTGAGAACAAATCCAAAATATCTGCTCCATGAAAATTGAATTATAAACACACTAACATTTTAACATTGAACAGTACTTATGAAAAACATGTTTAGGATATAATGAAGACTCAGTCATATACAGGCTGTTGTATTTGACATCATAGCAACTTTACATTTTGCAATTACTTTATTTCTTATTTCAAACGCTTTCCACACAATCATCTGTTTTATTTTTTTACTAATTTGTTATATTTCCATTACATGGCTGATGGCTAACTACAGTATTGTATTTCTACAACTTGTACACCAAAACTGCTGCTTTTAATTGAGACAGCTTTTAACCAAAGACACATGCACAAACAAATTATAATAATAAAAAAAAAAACCCCCAGAAAGAAAAATAGTAAAAATTACACACTTAAGCTAATTATTTTTTTGTTAAATGCAAAAATGTGATTAAATATGGATATTGTGTTACTGCAATAAAATATAAATCATCATCAGCTGTAATTTTCCCACCTGCCAAGTCAAGACTTTAAAAATTAATTATGAATCATAAATATATTATTCATTCAGTACTCTAGCATTCAACTTAATGCAATGCTTATTTATAACATCTCTCCTTCTCGCTGTCTCTCTCTAGAAATCTGTTCTTCTCTTTAACAGTAAATATGTCATAAATCAGATAAGCTCTCCAAACTTGACAGAGCATGAAAATCAGATCCCCGCAGGTGGACGAACATACACATACACACACATTTCATTCAACCAAAGCCAAATGAGATAATCCAACTCATCTGCCAAGGCCATGCAAGCAGCTTTCAGAGGGGATGACAGACAGAGAGAGATGGGAAGAAAAAAGATAGACAATGACCCTGGCAGTGAGAGGCACAACAGTTAAAAAAAAAGATGTGGCGTCTCAATCCAGACCCCATTGGCAGAGCGTTGGCCCTCAGAAGAGATTCCATTGATAAAATAAATCCATTTCCACACTGAATTAATGTGCATGACTTCAGCATGGCCTCCGTAGTTAAAATATTTGATACAGATACAGCCCTCACTGTGTATGTGTGTGGAATGTGGAAGTTGCATCTGTCACAAAGGGGGCAAATCCACCATTACACTCAACCTAACAGAAGACTGAGGAAGACATATGAACATAATCTGTGTGTGTGTGTGTGTGTGTACATGTTTTTTCAATCCTGGTGGGGACTTAAACCCGAATGCACACAAACTCTAGGGGAGGTCCCCATGTAAATTGAGGTCCCCATGTAAAATGTAAAAATGCAGAATGTTTCCTGTGATGGGTCAATGTTTGCACGGTATAAAAACCATTACATCTATGGAGAGTCCTCACAAAGATAGTAAACCAGATGTGTATGTGTGTGTGTGTGTGTGTGTCTGCTCCTCACTCACATCTCAGTGATGGTTTCTGGCAGGTTGGTAGGTATTTCAGTCAGTCCTTTCCCTCGGCAGTCCACTATATTATTACTGCAGGTGCATAGCTCAGGACACTGCAGAACACTACAGGACGAGTGTGACTGGGGCCCTAAAAAACACATAAAAAGAGATGACAGTGATGTAGAGGTATGAGCTACACAAAGGAAGGTTGAGTTTGAAGGAGAAAAATGAAAAATAAGTGGTGGACTGCATATTGCAACCAAATGCAAATTGATGTAAAGAAACTTTTTTGTCCATGTGATTTCAGCACAAATAACTTGCCTTCACTGAAGTCTTGAAAGCATGAGCAAAGAAAGAGAAAAGCCGAAAAATGAACAGAATATGAAAGCTTTGACAAAACAAAACAGCAAATACATGTATTTATTGTCTTTATCCTTAGAAGCCCTTATCTCCTATCAACAAGCCACACAAACACACACAAACTCACCTGTACAGGTAAACTCTTTCTTCTGAACCTCAGCAATGTTGTGGCCCCTCAGGGAGGGTGGGGCCATACACTGTGTGTAGAGGCCAAGGCGGGGCCTTTGTCTCAGCCAATCAGAGAGCCAGGCCACATGGCAATCACATAGCAGATTATTAGAGTGGAGGCGACTAGAGAGATTGAGAGTGTGAGAGAAAGAGTCATTTGAGGCAGTCTAAGCTGATGTGTATATGTGTGTGAGAGTGTATGTTAGTGTTATTGAATTTGCCTCGAACAGTTAATCAATTACAGTTTTGTACTTACAAACAACGCGCAAACCAGGGATGTGCAGAGAGTTTCTCAGTGCCCCTTTTTTACATTTGAGCCCCTGCCCCTGAGGAACTCTCTGCACGTCCGAGGTTTGCGTGTTATAATATACTTATTACCTTTCGTACTTTTTTCAGGATTCTTAGTTAAAAAAAAAAACAGCAACTATTTAAAATAAAAATATTTTGTACCAAAATACACTACCATTCAACAGTTTGGGGTCAGTAATTTTCTTTTTTTCTTTCTTTTAAATAAATGAATACTTTTATTTAGCAAGGATGTGCGAAATTGATTTAAAAAAAAAGTGACAGTAACGATTTAATGTTGTTCTATTTAACTTTTTATTCATTAATGAATCCTGAAAAAAAGTAACATTAAAATAGATGTGTCCAAATATTTGACCAGTAGTGATGTTACTGTATTGCTGCATGGTTATCTATGCTAGCATAATTATGTTTACTGCATAATAAACGGTCTATCAATTTACAACGACAAAATACAAGTGACTTGAATAGGCTACGAGTATTACTTACCATTAATGCTACTTTTGGTGCTAGTTTTTTGATTTCATTGAATCAATGGATTGAAACATCCATTGATTCAACGATGCAGATTCATAAATGTAAATTCGTCGGTCCATGTAATTTTGAAACGATTTATGAATGACCTGAAAATTACCGCTCCACTTCACATTGTCTAATGAAATTTGAACTTCTTGTGCCAGATTACGATTGGTCGGTGTATTATACATGACAAAGAGGCTTCAATGAATTATGTAATATTTTAAAATATGTGATATGTTGATTTTTAATTGAATCAACACATTACCGTACATTTATTATTGAAAAAAAAAAGGTTTAAAAAAATCGCCGTCGAGTCATATAGGCCCATTACTCATTGAAAGAACCATATTTGGGTTGAGAGCATCGATTCCCGAGCAGACTATGCTACCTATGTTATACGTGTACACCAGTGCATTTTCATTTTAAAACGCATAACTTTCGGTGGTTCTTTTTTTTTTTTTTTTACACATTTATCAAAACAAAATTTAACCCCTACCATTAATTTTTTTCAATGGAATGTTTAACTATGGTAACAGTGTTATTTTAGTATTGTTTATACACTAATACAATATTTTGAATTCACTGTCATATTTTGTTTAGCAGTTTTAATTTCAATTTTAGTGTAAGTAAACAATAACAATGACTGGCATTTCACACTAGCCCATGTTTCATGGCCATTGTCCATCCCATCCTGTCATTCACTGGTCATTCTTTCCATCATCTCTTGCTGACGTTTAGCTAACAAGGACCAGAATACTGATATAGCAATTTTAGCTCATGTAAATTGGATTAAATCATGATCACACACAAAGGACTCCAATATACAAAATGTATGCTAATGAAACATACATATTAATACCGTTATTACACCTTATTACCCCATAATCACACGTATTAAGGGCCAGCATGATAAGTGCTGGATAATCAACGACAGTCTGAAGAACTGGTTTAAAGCAGTTTGAGTGTGTGTGTGTGTGTGTGTGTGTGTGTGTGTGTGTGTGTGTGAGAGAGAGAGAGAGAGAGAGTGAGAGAGAGAGAGATACTCACAATGTTCTGAGCTTGGGCATGTGGTTAAAACTGGCCACAGACAAGCGAGAGATTTTGTTGTTATTCAGTGTGCTGTGAAACAAAGACAGGAAAATATAATAATCATTTTATAGACCTATTTAGATAACAAACATATACAAACCCAAATGACTTTGTAGCTTGTGTGGAAGCAAAATTTTCAAGTGGTTCTAAACAAATTAAGTGAATGGTGACCACAGCAGCTGTCCATGGTCCCCATCTACTTTTCCACAAGACATTCTGCTAAATAACTCCTTTTGTGTCCCAATTCTGTGATAACAGAATTTTAAACCTCATCTGTCCATTTGTCACAAAGCATCGAAATAATCCAAGTAAAATAATCTGACACAATCCCATTTATCTGTCTTGATTCCATTTTCTCTAACAGGATTATTCCACTAATCCCACTTTAAAAAGCAGATATGCGTTTTTTTTACAATTATTCAACATCAGGCATAATCTGACAGCCAGACACATGGCATGCAGTCTACATACATTGAAATTCATACCAATTTAACATGAACATACACTTTTCTAATCTCAATTCCAGTCTTTAAATCAAACATAGTTTCTGGAACAGTCCAAAAATCGGTTTTACCCAGCTTTGAACCAAGTCTGAGGAGACCTCGATACCTGAAAAGATCTCTGCTGTGGCTTTAATTCAACAGAACACAATCACCCAAGTTCACACACACACACACACATAGTGCACTTACAGTACTTCTAGGTCCCGCAGAGCTCTGAACGCTCCATCTTCAATGCAGGAAATTTGATTGTAGTCCAGCTGCCTGAGATAGGAAAAAGACAGAGAGAAAATATTTGAAGTTCTTCTCTTTGGTGATAAATGATTATCGTAATAGAGTAGCACACTCTCTCAGAAACACTGTTCCTTACTAATAATCAATGTATATATTTCACTCTCCTGTTCATCAATCTGTCTTTCTTTTCTCTCACTCATTTTGTTGTCACAGTCTTTCTTTATTTCTCCCCCAATTACTGTTCTTGACTTTGCAGCCTCCTCACTCTGTCTGCTGTGTTCTCCTCCACTGTTGTCTACCTGCACTGCCCACTCCTCCCATCTCTCTGTGTGTGTGTGTGTGTGTGTGTGGGCGTGTGTGTGATGGTCAGTCTGCCTGGGCATCTCATTAAAGCACACAATCATTAAATTTCACACATAGATACAGAAAACTCACAGGTTTTTGATCTCAGTAGCTCCTCTGAACGCTTTTCTGGGAATCCCCTGGATTTGATTTTCACTCAGGTCACTGTAAAATAGAGAAAGAGAACATGAACAATCGTTAGCAGTTATGGAGACAGGTATATATTAAAATTATCAAAGTTCTATTTAAATTGGAAAGTACACCGATTTTGGTAACCTTCTGGTTGTTGTGTACCACAAAAGCAAAGGCAGACACATGTGAGACATCAACTGTCAAAATTCTGTCATAATTTACTCATAATTGTATGGTTTTCTTTCATCCTTAGAACACACAAGGAGAAATGCATGACATAACAATAGAGTAAATGGGAACTGGAGCTTTCAATCATCAAAAACACTATTAAAGAATCATAAAAATGGTCTATATGATTTGTGTTCTATACTCCATGTCTTCTGAAGCCATATGAAATTAAAGTTGATAATTTCATCCAGTGAGCTGTTTAGCGAGAACAAGAGCAGTCTGATTTTGTAAATAAGACAGATTAATTCAGTGGTTCTTAAAATATTTGACATTGAGACCAAAGAACCAATGAGTAACACAATATTAACAATCTAGTAACTATTATTAACGAACAAGAAACTCTGATTAACAGACTAGTAAGTAATAGCGCACAGACGAATGTGGTAGTTCACTATTAAGTAATCAATAACTACTATTTTTTTTAATACTTCCCAGAGAACTACTGAAAATATGTATTAACAATCTAGTAACTACTATTAACTAAAAGAAACTCTTATTAACGAATTAGTAAGTAATAGCTCGGAGATGAAAGTGTTACTAGATACTTCTGTGGGAATTACTAATTATTTGGATTCGTATTATGAAGTGAAGATCATTGGAACTAACTAGTAATTACTCAAGTGTTACTAAAGACATTTTCTAAAAGTATTCTAAAGTTCACCAAAAATCTCAGACGTTTGCACAAATCATGACTAGATCATGTAGTAACACTTGAGTCATTACTAGTTAGTTCCAATGATCTTCACTTTATAATACGGATCCAAATAATTAGTAATTACCACAGAAGTACTGTATCTAGTAACACTTTCATCTGTGAGCTATTACTTACTGATTCGTTAATAAGAGTTTATTTTAGTTAATAGTAGTTACTAGATTGTTAATAAACGTTTTCAGTAGGTCTCTGGGAAGTATTAAAAAAATAGTAGTTATTGATTAGTTAATAGTGAACTACCACTTTCATCTGTGCGCTATTACTTACTAGTTCGTTAATCAGAGTTTCTTGTAGTTAATAATAGTTACTAGATTGTTAATATTGTGTTACTCATTGGTTCTTGTGTAGTTATTCATTAACGAAGGAACCCTATTCTAAAGTGTTAGCCTAAAATGTTGATGTCAGTTGAATGTTGTACAGTATATTGCTATTTTTAGTATTTTTAGGATTTTAATAAAGATCATGTTAATAACTAAATGCAAATATTTGTGAGAATTACTGGGGCACCCTGGCCCTCTGGTAGAGAGAAATTAAAAATATTAAAATAATGTTTTGCTTATGAATCAGACAATGCTACGAACACATCACAAGAGCTGAGACAGATGTCTTTTAGGCTTTCATATTGTTTTTTTTTATTTTTTTATTTATTTTTTTTATGTGTGTGTGTGTGTGTGGCTCCAATCCCCATTACTGCATTTAATTATATCCTCTTTTGTGTTCTACAGAGAAAAGAAAATCATACAGGTTTAGAATGACATGATGGTGAATAAATACTGACAAAATCTAAGACTGATAGAAGAAGTGAAGACTAATGATTTCATTATACAGCTAAATAAACAATTTATGGTCATACAATTTGTCTCAAACAGTCATTTTAGATAAATATGGTCAATATGAAAAAGAGGACAAAGAGAAGAGAGTAGAAAAAAAATGAAGGAATTATATGATTGATTACTTTAGCAAAATCCTCCAGTGTGAAACCTACACATAACTAATAGCCTTATGTTCAAATAACACACAAAAGATTCATGGACATATGCAGGCACAGTCTGCGGGAGAAAATAAACAACAAAAGAAAAGAACGCAGGAAGGAAACCAACAGAGTGAGAACAAAGTTAAAAATGTAACTTCTGCAAGAAGAAATGCAACAAAAATACACACACACACACACACAGCAAACGCTCATGCAAACAGTTATGATGAGACTGAACAAACATTTTCCTGGTTCTCTAGGCATCAGAGAGCGGACATTTAAACAGCCATGGTTAAGTCTTCAGTGCTCTTTAAAAATGTCATCCTGACATGACCTGAGCGTGAACTGAATGAGAATTGTCTTTAATCAGGTTCATCTGCGTCTGTACAGGACACCGACACCGGTCTGCGTGCGCATTTATGAGATCAAACGTACGTCTGGATTACAGTACAAACATTCCAGCTGTCACCCAGATGAGGGAGAGATGAATTCAGGCACAGGCAATCAAACCATTGAAACAAAACAATTAAAAAAAAAACTGTTCCCATTTTTAACGGGGCGACTTACATCGAAATAAAGTACCACACACACACACACACACACAAAGACATGGTGGGAGGTGGGCTTGACAACTGAGGGCTCACACACACACACACACACACACACACTGAAACTTCAGTGGCAGCATAGAGTGGAACACCCAGGAGGGAATCGAGAGCTAAGAAAGAAACAGAGAATAAAAGAGAGAGTAAGAGGGTTGAATGATGACCCCTGAACACCTTCAGAGGAAGTGCTTCACTCGCTCTCTTCCTCTTTTCAATAATTGGACAAAAACTAACAGAAGCTTAATCCTTGCTTTATTCCTACTCTCTGTCCTTCATTTTCTGTCACTTTCACTCTTTCTTTTCACCTGCTGAGGGACAAAAATACCTCATATAACACAATAAAACACTGAGAGAAGTTTAACTAATCTAATCAATTATTCATTTCTCCATCTCTCTGTTTTCATACACTGGTAATGAGCATAATGAGTTATGAAGAGCCCACCTGCACTAATTATGACCATTCATTTCAATGAACACCCATTATCATAATAGCCGCAAACGAAACACTTGATTTTTTTTAAGGGGTCACATGATCAGATTTTAAGCTTCGGTCACATGATTCAACATTCAAGGGGTTCTCAAAGGTTGACCTTTGCACCCATGCATGCGTGCGGGTTCCTGTGTGTGCGTTTCGGTAGGGGGTGACTTTAATGAAGTGTCTTCCCTCACGCAAAGCAGACCCTCAAAGACAATCCTCTCATTTATAGACGTACACCCGCACACACACACACAGCATGGGACCCTTACAGACTGTGAATAGCTAGTTCAGCTAGCCAGACCTGTCAGTCAAATTCCTCATCCGTCAATCATAATGGGACACAGACACTCAGTCTCCAAAAACTAGACACCCTCCGTAATAGATCAACGTTTATGTGTGTGTGGGGAGGTCAGGCCAGTCTGTCGAGGGCTCCATTCATCTCGATGCCTGTCATTTCTATGACTGGCACATGACAGCACCAGCAGGATTTAAATGAAAAATGCCAGGGAGACAGACAGGTATTTATAATATCAAAAAATATTCACTCTAACACACACATTTGTCTGGATGTATCTGCAGTGTTGGATTACTTTTTCATCCACTAGGGGGCAGTGCAATCTTACCAGCATGGACAACCATCCACAGACACTAACATCTGCTACAGTGCACTAGGTGTTTTTGTTTAGGTTTATGTATGTCCATTTACCTTGTAAAGATAATTAAAAATGAGAGAAGGGTAATTAAGTGAAAATTTTGTGATTTACTATATTCAACACAGCTCTGGTCGGGGGTGTGGTTAGGTTTGGTGGACATATTATAAAAAATATGTTAGGCTGATGAATTTCAATAATGCGATGTGACTTTCGTCCTGTAGTCTTAATTGACTTGAAAGGCCAGTGGACTCAGGAAATAGTAGGACAACTAAGCAAAAGTTCTGTCCAAGGCCAACCAGGGCCGTAGCTGGGGGATGGGCTACCGAGAATGTTGCCCCGAGCCCCGTGACGAGGGGGGCCCACTAAAGTGCACTATGCTATAGCCTTCTCATTGGAAGAGGGGGCCCACCGATTAACATTTTGTCCTGGGCCCCGAGACTTTAAGTAACCGATTGCTTGGCAAAAGCACTCTGCTTGGTCTTTTGTTGCTGCTTTACATGGACACATTTTGTATTTTCTTTTCTATGCGCTGTGGATGAGCAAAACAACACTTAGAAAAAAATATATGAATTTGGTTTATATACTAGTTTGTGGTGGAATAAACCTAGACATTCTACAAAAATGTACCTTGCCACACAGTGCTCGACAAATAGAGAGAGGAAGAGAAGGAAGGAAAGAGAGGGAAGAGTGAACTGATAGGGAGGAATGAGTGGAAAGAGAGAGAGAGACAGACAGATCACATCCTTTAGCCTTTGATAGCAAGCGTTAAATTACCGCCAGTGCGACGAACAAGAAACAATGCTATCTCCCCAAATGGCACGATAAGCACACAAACATCGGAGCTGGAAGTGTTTTTTTCAGGCGGCAAGTGTAGAGATTTTCCGTTTGAGCCAGGGTGAAACTGTCCCTGATATGAGTCTTTCAATCGATTGCCAATACGCGTCTGGCCGGTACAAACCCAAGTTGATGAATTCTGCATTTATTCTCAAGTCATTTATTTTTCTTTCTTTAACATTGTTTTTTTTTTTTTTTTTTTTTTTTTTACACTTTACTTATCAGGTTCACTTTAGTTAATAGCCTACACACAATGACAGATTCATTGGCTGATTTTTGACCATTTTGAGTTTATTGGCTTTTTATTATTGGCTTCCTGTTTGGCATTTTCGTTGAATAAGTTCAAATCTACCAACATGTAAATAGATATTAAGCAATTTCTCTTTTTAAATGTTTTCTAAAAAAAATTTACAATTAATTTTGAGTAAATAACATGACAAATTTGATGTTAAAATGACATGAAAATTCACCCTATCTATTTTGTAAAATGCACGTTATAGATCTTGTGTTTCATTAAATTATGTATTTTTTATTTAATCTCATAACGTTTCATCAAAATTTCAAAAACGTATCTTCCAGATCTTCTCTCTCATGGCGTATGCTGGAATTTTCCAATCATTTAGTCTGCTTAAACCCAGCCACTCCAAAATTGACTGCAAGCCCCCATTCATTTCGGAGTGCAACATCCACATCTCAAAATCCATTCAACAACTGATGGATAGAAAGAAGTCCCAGACCTACAAAACTTTTCTTTTTTTAAAAAACCATTACACTCACACATCACAATATGCAAAAAAAAAAGGTCTGTTGTCGCTACTTTTGTTTCATTGCGACTGATATAATTTGTCACTTGAGTTTGTTCCTCTTACTACAAGGAATTTGGTTTCACTAACAGCCGAGGTGCATTGATAAAAACACTGAAAATGGATTAGTACTCTGTGAGCTTGAATGTGTGCTTCACACATTCTCTCTCTCTCATCCAGTGGTGTTGGGGAGACCACCTGTCATCCATGAAAATGTCATGCGCACGCACACACACATTAGCAGATGTTAGAGGGATCTGTGAAGAAATGAGCGCTGATCATTTGCTCTCCCCTGAGAGGCTCATTAGCGAGGTGTTAACTGGAGGCATTCAGCACTCGTCTTGTAAGCCTGGCTCTGAGGGCACAGACTGCCATCCTTCTCCCTCTCTCTCTCTCTCTCTCTCTCTCTCTCTCTCTCTCTCTCTCTCTCTCTCTCTCTCTCTCATACACACACACACACAGAGACAAAAATATTGGTGAGGTGGGCACTAGTCAAGTTCTAGTGAAAGAAATATAATTACACTTAAAGTTGGAACTGACAAACCCAGATTAATATAATGGTAAAAGGACAAGTCGTGGAATCAGTTTTAAGAAACTTATAGGACAGTGAAATATCAGTAGGATATCTATGAAATATTGCATTTAAAATGCTGGAAAGAAGATTAAAAAATGCTTGCTTGAGACATCTTTTAAGGTATGAATACTATTATCAAATACATTTCTAGAGGAGCATCAAAAAAAAAAGTAATTTTCAATTCACTTGTTGCTCTGGTCATTCTGAAATGCCAAAGTCATTATCAAAATAATTGGCCACTCTAACTTACCAGAACTTTCTCACACACTTGCACCCAAACAGAACGCATCTGCAGCTGATAGCTAAATACATTGTCACAGCGTTCTGTCTGTATGCACTAAACGGCAAGTAATATATTTCATTTATTAAAAGAGCCACAGGCTCTTTCTTTCCCAGTGGCAATAACTTAATTTCCTTTACCGAAAGTGACAATAGGCTCTTCAACAAATGGAATGGAAATTCCGCTTTATTCATTTAGAGTTTTTTTTGTGAGTTATATTGCGCAAAAATTACATTTGAATATTGCCTGGCTTGAAAGACAAGAACATTCAAAAAGCTTAAAGGTGCTCTATGTATTTTTTTAGCACCCTCTATCAGTGATGTTTCAGATCGCAACCAATTTTTACAAGAGTGCTCGTTCTCGAACAGAAGAGCGGGCACTCACGGTACACGGTCACACTGAGACTTTCAACACACCGGAGAAAGCATCACACAACATGCTGGAAACTCTTGACGTTGAACTAATGTCAGTTAAGTGACGCCTTGGGGGTGAGAATGGGCTGGTACTGAACGTGTCTGGAAATGTGTATTATAAACAATATGATAGTAGTGAGATGAGTGACGTTAGACAGTAGATCTAGTACATAAAATAAAAGTTACATCCTAAAGCACCTACTTTTTGTTATCCTGGAACAGTCTTTGTATTCATTTCATGTCTCATGTATGTTGTAGTTTACCTTGCTATTTCATTACAGTTTACCATTATTTCAGCATATCTGAAAACTTGTCATTTATCACAATAAAAATAGCGGAGGTCTCTCCATAATTCAAACGCTCTTCGTCCTAAGTCGATCCAATTCACTTTTGGCCTGACGAGCTTCAGCAGATACATTTTTGTTTTGTTTTTTTATATTTATGTGGAGTTTGTGTTGGAGTCTGTGTTGTTCTGGAGGCAGGTCATTTTTTTTGGTGTTATCAGACTCCATGTCGTCAGCAGCAGTGCCGTTACATAGACTGCATGTAAAAAGGAGAGGGGTTGCACGCGCGCATGCACGTCACATACGATGGATTTCGAGGAAAATCTGGAAAATCACAAAAATAGGAATAGTGGCCTTCAGAGTTAAAAGCAAAACCTGACAAGTGGATCATTGTAATGTGTGATTACAACCCACAACCAGACAATAAAAAAAGGATAGCACCTTTAATCCACCTTGAATGACTTATTATATAATTCACTATTATTAGCATGTATCTTTTATGCTCTCATAAACTCACAGAAACGAATCTACTAACACTCTTTAGGGCAAATAAAAAACCGCTTTAAAATAATACAGTATTAAAGTTGTTGAATAATCATGACAATATTGTGCATCCATCACTGAATTGAGTTCAGGGTCAAAAAGTCAGTCAGACTTCGGTGTGTGTGTTTATGTGAGAGAGCAGGATTTGATTGTGCCAGTGTGGGTGCACACAGACAACCACCAACTTTCCCACAACCACTTGTTTTCTCTCTGTCTGTGTCTCCCTGTGTGACATTCTCTCTGACTCGTTCTCTTTCTGCCTCTGTCGGTCTATCAGTTGCTCTTTCTCTCTCTTTAAGACACACAGATCGAAACAATTGAGACAAAGAAACACTTGAAGATGAAAGACAGGAGATAGTAACTCTATTTCCCTCTCTCTCTCTCTCTCTCTCTCTCTCTCTCTCTCTCTCTCTCTCTCTCTCTCTCTCTCGCGCTCTCTAAATCTTTTCAAGATGTTTCGAGTCTCGTAGCTATTTGCTGTCGATTCCAGCAAACAGTATACGTGTGTGTGTGGGTGAGTCAAACTGAAATATTCCTGTTCAAATACAGACGAGGCCTCAATGTTGTCTTTCACACACCCGCAAACTTCAGTCATGACCAATGGCTACACACACAGCTGCTTAAGTCCATCTGTCCTTTCCTCACTCATTCAAACACAAGCACACACACAGAGTTAAGCCCATTTCTTCAGCGGGTCATTTTAAGGATGTGTCTGTCAGAGCTGTTGATTTTGTAGCTTCAAGATTCAGTTTCTCAAACGCACACGTTGAATAAGTATATCAGACCAACTTCGGCTTCTCGGTAATCTACAATTGCAAAACACAGATTGAAAATCTCATAGAGAGCAGAAAGAGAGGAGGGAGATGGTGTGGTTTTCCAGTCACACTCAATCTGCCAGTGGGAATTACATACAGCCGTCGAGGATTTCCTTCTATAATTTACTGCTTAACGATCACCACAGTTTGTGTGTGTGTTTGCACGGGTGTGTGTGCGTCTCGCATTTGTAATAGCAGGTTGCAAGTCAGCCTTACCAGAAGTTTCCCTCGGCCTAAACCACCATGAACCAATCAATAAAACTCAGCCCAGAGCAGCTGTTAAGATGTCAGCTTTACATATCTGATTACATTACATACAAAACACAGTCAACGTTATCATCTCCCTCTCTCTGTGTGACCTTTCCCATAATTCCACTCTCATACGAGTTCATCAGGAACAAATAATCATGGTTGAAGGGAGATTTTGTTTGAAGGCTAATGGAAGGTTCTGTTAACGCCTGACCAAGCCATAAAGCATCACAGAAGGGTTCTGCCGTCCCGCGCAGTGTTCCTCATGTCTAAACCGCATATAGACACTTCGGGGGATCGTAAAGACACTGATTTACTGCCTTATTTGAATGTATTCAATGACTTTAGTGCCGTTCGCAGTGTTTTATATTTTTGAAAAACGCTTTCTCTCATTGATGCTCATTTTTCCTGACTGCTTTGTGGTTGAAATTCTTGTCATGGGATTTTCTTATTGCAATTTCAGATGCTTGTACACACACGCAGAAGGTTACGTATGCAAGCGTGAGGGCCAAAGCAAACATACAAATAAAATGTAGAGACCGCGTCAAAGTCAAAACTCTTGCAAGTAATCATCAAACTGTCTTTTGACTCACAGACACTTCAGAAACATACAGTATTACAATGTAACTACTATATAACATTAATGTAACAACATGCTAATTTAATTATCCATGCACTACTATGCAAAAAATGCTATTTCAACAGTATACATATCCCTAAAATAAAACAGTAAATGCTGGCACTGTTATCTGAAAACACAAATGAATATAATATTCACGCATCAAGGTCAAGAACACAACAAACTCATTTGTAATAATGAACAAACAAGCCAATTTGTTTTATATAAAGGTCCTTAATGATTACCATATTTATATATATATGCCAAAGAATATCCTTTAAATAAATACCATGGAACTATTAAAAATGTGGCACATATGCCTAAAAAAGGCAAATGCTGGCACTGTTAAGGTAAAACATATCTGAGCATGTACAGACAAACACTAAAGATGTAGACATTTTAAATCATAATAACAAACTCCAACAGAAAAACCTGTAGACGGATCAAATTACCATGAACTACACAAGTATGTCTGTTAGATTGTCTTTGAATGATGTTCCACTCCATAATGCATACAATTTCAAAAGAGAAATGTAAATGTGCCAGTAAAAACAAATGTGCATAGATACACACTCACACAAACACACAAACTTAAATGGATAATTTTGTGTGTGCATAAATGGAAAAATCCCCTGACTTCACAAACAGTTCAATTTAAGTGTGTTTACTTTCAGCAGCGCCACATGAATGAACACACACACACACACACACACACCAGTCATGGCAGGAGGTTTATTAGAGTCAATGCTATTGATGTGAATGAAGTCATTAAGAGATATATTATTCACGCCTCATTTGATTCCTATGGACCACCGTACACCCCGAAAACATGTATCCATGACAGCAAGAAAGCACAAAGACAGGAATTCAATATACACTCCAACCAAAACACACAAACATTCACACACACTTGTAGCCTATAATGCATCTATATAAGCAAACACACATATAAATGCAAACAGTTTTTTTCTCCATATAATTATGTTCAGATATCCAAACCTTTTTTTTTTCTTTTCGCAGAAACAAACATTACAACAAAAATAGCCCATGTGTTTAATATATGCATTGGAAATTTTAAAACATCTGTTTTTCCAATACAGTGTGTACCAGTGTGTGTGTGCGTGTGTGTGTGCGCGCATGTGTGTGAGAGAGCAGTTTGATGTCATTATTCACCCGTGTGATAACAAGTGGCTCTACACCATCAAAAATCCTTATACATCCACCCGCTCGCATACACACACACACACACACACACACACACACACACATTTCGAATGCAATAAAATTTCACTCGATGTCTCAATATATCAATGTCATACCGGTATAATCTGCTCACTCTGAGTAATTCATCACAGAGCAGTGTGTAAGTCCCATGATCACACACACACACACACGCACACACACACAGACACACACACAATCCACCCGCAGGCCATACACAATGATAGTACTGTATGGTGAGGCTGCCACCACAATAGAACTGCAGAAGCCTTTGTGTATCTGTCAACCCCTGTCTGACTATCTTAATAGATCACACACTCAGAGGATAAGAGAGAGTGAGAGAGAGAGAGAGAGAGAATATAGCAATATTTGTCCATCTGTCCATAGTTTCTCGAATAAGTGTGGGCAAGTGAGCGCATTACCCACCCGACAGAAAATCAGGGGGGAAAATATGGAGTACGAACTTGCGCAATTGATTATTTATTTTTATTAAAATCTATTTGGTCCCACTTTAAGTACTATGTACTTACATAAAAAAATAAGTAAGGTTGTGTTGTAAAACTCTTTTGCTGCTATTGAGGTCTGATACTTGTAAGGTTAGGGTCAGGCATGGTGGTATGGGTAGGTTTAAGGGTAGGTTAAGGTGTAAGGGAAGGGGCAACTATGTGATTACAATTGTAATTACATAAATTAATTACAGCTGTAATTACATGCAGGTATTTTCAAAATATGAGCAAAGTAAAAATGTGTATGTACACAATAAGTCCATTGTATCAAATTAGAAATTATTAATTTCAAAGTAAGTGCATAATACTTAAACCCACCTAATATAAAGTGGGACCAATTAGTTTTATAGATCAGTATTTTTCTTCTAGCAATGTCATATATTTTTTATCATTATCTTTCTTCAATTATTTTTTTTTTTGGTACAATTTGTTTCTTTGTCTTCAATTTTTCAATTGCAGCAACATATTCAATCATCTTTTCTTGAAAATGGGCAAAAATAAGATTTTTCATTTTGTCAGTGAGTAATATGAATGGTAATGTCAGCACTGGAATGGTCCAGTGATATTGCAAAATCGAATGCATAAATGCTCCACATACACAACAGCTGCATTTTTGTTTTATTAATGTGGGATTCGAATCCTCACCCAAAGGAAAATGCGTACCTCTATATCAACTACTCTTTATTGTCATAATTTCCCACTAATTTTTAAACTCGAGTGAATTTAAAACGGCAACGGCAAAAGTTTTATTGGATACATTTTCTTTAAATTCTACATCATCTTACGTATATTGAGTTGTCCACTTCATACATCCAAATGCCCAAGCAAGGATGGCATTCTTTTAATCCAGTGGGGTTGAGCAGACATTCAAAGTTTTTGTGTTTGTTAGTGGTTTAAGAGGTCATTTCTCTATGTCTTATATGGACTGAAAGCTGAGCATCTTAAAAACCCTTCAAAACCTGGAAGGCAAATTGGTGCTCACTTCAGCTGCTCTTTTACTTTTCTCCACTCTCTCCATCTCCCTCTTAAAACATGGCCCTAAGTCATGCGTTTATAGAGCGAGAGAGAAAGACTTGGGTGTGAGTGTGTGCGTTTGTGTGCTGGGGTCACACTGATAAAGGCTGTGTCTGTGAAAGTGTGCTAGTTTTAGTGCGTCTAAAAAACATATTGACCGGTGAAGCATACCATCTGCAATCACAGAAAGCCAATAATGCATGTTACACAAAAACATACCACTGTCTGTACACTTGCTCCAAAAGATTATTCATAGTTGGCCCGTTGCTCTTTTTCCAGTTCTGTCCATCAGACATAAACTTCAATAAATAGTCAGTCACCACTGTCTGTCAAACACACATATTTGCCTAACCACACCTATATCTCCAGAGCAGCGAGACACGCTTGCTTTTAGACACAACATTCAGTAAAATATATAAATGACTCATCAATAACTCCCACTAGATGTATTCCAACTGACATGTTTACTGAACTATCGAAATGGGGACTTTCCATTGTGTTTTATATATTGCTTGATATAAATATTATAACCACACCTCAAGAAAACCATACTATTTAAAAAAAAAAAAAAAATTAGGGTGTCCCTAATTTAGTAGCATACACACAAACACAGGCACAATTCCAGGGCCACAAATTCATGTCACTTTATAGAAGCAGCCAAATTAGACCGCCCTCATCCTCAAGAAATATTAACAAACTATGCAATGTTAAGGACTACATTAAAAAGGGACTATGTAGCGATGAAAATAAATGGTTTTGTGGTGCCACCCACAGTGTTTAATTGGCCATCGAAAGCATAAAAATGTATGACATCTGACATTTAGAAAACAAACGCATAACACTTCAAGGTACATTGTTGGGCCTCTGCTGCTCAAAAAAAAAAAAACTTAATAAATAACAATGTTTTATCTTACAGGAATTTTCGCCCTCATGGCATTCAAAAGACTTCATCTTTGAAACACAAATGATGCTATTTTTAATGAATCCTGACTCTACTTAATCCCCTACTTTCAACAGAGGGACACAAATCTCTCATTTTTTTATAAATATGTCTTCATCTGTGTTCCAAAGACAAAAGTCGTATGGGTTTAAAACATCAGGAGGTTAAAGGTGCCATGTGTAAAAATTGAGGTTAAAATATCCAAAAAATGAGCTACACGCATCAAAAGAATGAGAAGAAATATGATGATGTCATTTAAAAAATGACATGTTATTGTGCTGCCGAGATATTAAACAGAATTAGCATGCTAAATTACTAGCCCCAGCCCAGCAGGTGTCATAATACCAGTTTCGGCCAAGGGACGAGGTATGCGGGCGAGCAACATAACCACCAGCCAAACTCCAATACACGAGTAACTCGCACGGCTTGTGTGTGTGTACTTGAACTTGATGTCAACCATGTGGAAAGTACAGCCCACTACTACATTTCAGTTCAGGGAAGAGTTAGAAAAATGATTGGTTGATATTATGGATGAGGAATACATTTTGGTAAGTTTTAGCATACTGTATCTTTCAACAGTGTTCGTGTTTTTTACTATTAGCTAGTAGAGATGATCGGTTCACGTGCGCTAGGGATCTGTCGTGTAACCTTTACAAGCGCCAAAACGGTATTTATTGTTCGAATTGTGTTATAAAATAAACAGAATCTGAGAGCTGAGATTTTTTTTATATATCATAATTGACCTGCTCCGTCTAGTCTGTCGGTCTCCGTGTCCTTTTCTGTGCGTGACAAACTCGTTATGTGGCATGAGAGTGTGTGAAAAGTGAAAAGTCTCACGGTGAATTCGTGAGAGTTGGCAGCTCTAGCTTGGTCAACATCAGCGAATGCTGTCTGTCAAATTAATTCAAACTAACAATAAAAATGTAATATGAACAAAACTTCAAATAATAGTCTGGGCTTTATTTTCCCATATCGTTGAAATGCACCAGCTTATATTTGAGACAGGCGTCTATGAGGCAGCCTTTATAATTTAGTATTGAGATGTTGTTCATTGAGTCTCTAATCTCTAAAAATCTCCAAATGCTCCACATGAAACTGCGGTCTTCCAACCTTTTACTATCATGTCAATTGATTTGATTAATATGCACAAGGGAGAGAGAGCAAGACAGCGCTGGCCCGTGTTGTTTGAAGACGTGAGAGTGCATGCGCACGCGGCACAACTCACATTCTGGAGGTATACTGCCCCCGTCTGGTATGGAATATGGAGTATGATTTGATTTTTTATGCCAGATGGCACCTTTAAGTAAATGATGACAGTTGTTATATTTGTTCTTAACCCCTTAAAAACAACTGATCTACTGAATAGGGAATTGCTTCTCTAATGTTTAGCACATTAGGTGTGATCTGATAAGCATTTCGTTTTGAAATCACTGACGCCTCATGCATTCATCTGACACTTACAGTGACAAATTCCTACACAGACACCGACGCGACACAAGAGAGACTTCTGAGCAGAAAGAGACGTCTAAAATTAACTGGCCCACATGAGCAGATAGACATTACCACCCAGACTCAAACAACACATGCAAACACCACACTGAGTAGATGCACATATCAGTGGACAATTATATGATGTTTGCAGTGTTCAATTGCACATAAAAGTATCAGTGCACGCCGTGTGTGCATTTGGGCTTGTCTTTAGACTTTTGTGAGTGTGTCTAACTACCACAGCAGTTGTCGACAGGTTTAGGTTTATTGAGAGAGAGTGTTTTTATAGGGTGTGTAAGTGTGCGTGTGTGTGTGTGTGTGTGTGTTTGTCTGTGTGGTGTTGATCCATGTTAAGCTCTTGTAGTCGTTATATCTGTGTGTCACATTCCCGACAGTTCCTGCATTATTTTTAGAGGCTGGGGGATTTACCCAGACACACACATCCAGTAAACCTAATCTCGATGAGAAATACAGTTTTGCACTGACACAAGTTCAAATCCAGTCTCCACAAGATCAAGTTCAACTCACAGCTCATTTGATCTTTAAACATATTAAACTGATGCAGATGTCAAATCGTTTTCTATACAAAACATGCTTGAAAACCTCTCTCAAGAAAATAAATTTCCATTTACTTTGAGTTTTTTTGACAAATTGTTATTTCTTTCTTTGCATTTATACCCTACACCTTTTGAAAAATTCCTTCGTATTTTCACAAAATCACTCTGTGTGCAAGTGTTGATTAGAAAAGTTCAGTTGTCCGGTTCAGTTGTCTGGGGTCTTATAACTAGGCCAAACTCATTCACACAACCCAAACGATTACTAGTCAGAATGAGAAACGCATCAGAAGAGGAAGAGACCTCATAGAGAAAGAGGTGATGAGGAGGAAGTTGGTTTTGTAAAGGGCACTGCAATGGCCGACGTTTTGAGGCTCTTAGGAACTAGCTGGCAAACAGAGCGTAACGTACGTGAGCGAAATCATCAATGGAAATGAAGTACGTTTTTTGGAGAGTGGGCTTAGTGGTGGGAGAGGGGGATTATCTAAAAAAAAATTCCTTTCAAGAACTTAGGTTTAAAGGTCCATTTTGTCTCTCCGGCAAATCTCTTTTTCTCTTTCTCTTGCTTTTCCTTCTTTTCTTTCTTACAAACACACTTCCGAATGGTGGTATTATGTTGCATGTCTTCATCATAATAGTGAACTGGAGAAGTGAGATTACAGTGACCTAACATGGGAGGAATTCCTGGGAGAGAGACTCAGAGTGAGCGAGACAAAGGGAAAAATAAAATTAACACCTGCTAGACCCACATTCCCAAGTGAAAACATTTCTATCCCAATGGAAAACATACAGTAGAGGAAAGGAAAGCAGAGGAAAAGAGAGTGAGTGTGTGAGAGAGAAAGCACCAAATCCACATCCATTGAAATGATCAGGGCCAATTAGTCCACATCTGTCAGTTCAGCACTACACTTATTGACAGACAGGAAGAGGTGAGCAATTGAGGTGCTGAAGTCATGACATACACACTCAGACACACACTATACACACATACTGTATATTTAAGTAGCACAGGAAGTCAAGCTTGTTTGGGTCAGAACAGGTGGCATAAACTGTGAATGTGAGCTTTACAAGAAATTTACTGAGCTAGAAGAACATTTTTGCACATGCAGTAAGTTAAAAATTCTGAGTTAAAGGGTTAGTTCACCCAAAAATGAAAATTAAGTCATTAATTACTCACCCCCATGCTGTACCAACCCCGTAAGACCTTCGTTCGTCTTCGGAACACAAATGAAGATATTTTTGATTAAATTTGAGAGCTGTATAACTACCACATTGGCTCCTAAGGGACTGCCTCTTGACGGCCCAAAAAGTCAATGAAGAAAATGTTTAAATATCCCAAGTGACTACCGTGGCTCAACTATATGTTTATCAAGCGACGCGAATACTTTTTGTGCGAAAAAACAAACAAAAATAACGAGTTTATTCGACTATTTCTTTTCTTCCTTGTAGGCCAGAACGAGACTTCCTTATAGATTTCCACGACGCATGCGCGAGAATTGCGATCTGAAGTAGTGAAGGCTGGTGTGAGCAGATCGCAAATCTCGCGCATGCGTCGTGGAAATCTAAGGAATTCTCGTTCTGGCCTACAAGGAAGAAAAGAAATAGTCGAATAAACTCGTTATTTTTGTTTGTTTTTTCGCACAAAAAGTATTCGCGTCGCTTGATAAACATATAGTTGAGCCACGGTAGTCACTTGGGATATTTAAACATTTTCTTCATTGACTTTCTGGGCCGTCAAGAGGCAGTCCTTTAGGAGCCAATGTGGTAGTGAGAGAGCTCTCAAATTTAATCAAAAATATCTTCATTTGTGTTCCGAAGACGAACGTCTTACGGGGTTGGTACAGCATGGGGGTGAGTAATTAATGACTTAATTTTCATTTTTGGGTGAACTAACCCTTTAACTATCCACCTTTTTCTGCGCCTGTTTTATTTCCCATGATTCATAGCGGGTTCAACTGACTAAACGAATTTCTACTTCCGGTTGAAGTATCTGTTATTCTGTTTACATAGAATGCTTGAACTCTAGTCCAAACATTTGAAAAATATAAGTCTACACACGCGTTTTATATTTAATATGAGCGAAATACACACAACACAACAAATCTTTAACTTTTAGTTGGCAAAGTATATTTTAGTAATTCTATGAATTACACTGCGCAAAATAAAAGTAATAGCCTACTAACCAGATGAAGAAGGGTCAGCCTCCACACAACATAATTTTTTTATTTTATTTTTTGTGTTCGCATTTATGAGGAAAAAAAAAACAAAAAAACAATGTTACGGACGTGACCGCTATGAAAGCGTCTTTAAAACTTTCACAGAGATCTTAAAGAGAAACCACAAAGCCTTTCTTAAAGTGAATTTCGTTTTTTTATTAAAGGGATAGTTCACCCAAAAATGAAAATTCTGTCAGTATTTACTCACCCTCAAGTTGTTCCAAACCTCTATGTGTTTATTTGTTCTTGTATCCTACTCTGGTAGTCAATGGAGATTGAGATATGTTTGATTAAAACATTCTTCCAAATATCTTCCTTTGTGTTCAGCAGAACAAATAAACACATAGAGGTTTGGAACAACATGAGGAACTATCCCTTTAATTGTATCTTAATTTCAACTAATGTTTCATCAACCAATTGCCTGGTTTTAATAAATAAGAAGTAAATATAGTGGAAAATAGATCATGATCATTTCATCAAACAGGAGTCTGGTCTCATGAATGAACCGAAACTCGGCATATAATGTAGACTTGCCTCACAGGCCTGGGAAATATATAGACTATGCATCTTTGAAAGCAGAGGTAGGCAGGAGTCAAAGGGCTAAACAGCCTAAGCTTATGTCTTAGGTTATTCTGCAGCAGTCGGGGGTGATATAAACTGTCGGATGTTCATGTATTGCTGGATTAGGGAGATCGTGCAGTCATGCATCAGCTATCCTTTGGAAGTTGTGAAGAAAAGAAAACAGTTCATTTTGTTTTTATCTGTGATTTAATAAAAAATAACGTGATCAGATCACATTTGATGAATGTTTTTTTTTTCTTTTTTCGATTTAGTTTAGCGATGTGAGTATGACACAATCTAAAACACATGGCAAAAAAGCATAGACCAGATTCAAACCGGAAGTTAGCAACCGGAGTCGTCGTAATGGCAGCGCGCATTGTTTAGAGCAGAATAAGGTGGATACTTTTAAACTAACAGTTTACCCCCCCAAAAAATTTTAGTTTTCTCCTTTTTACTTCTGTGTTTGGAACAACCATTCTGTTGTTCCAAACACATACGACTTTCTTTCTTCTGTGGACAACAAAAGGAGCAAAAACGTTTTTAACAACATACTGGTTGCATTACTGATAATAATGAATGGAGAGTGGAGTTTTCAAACTTCAAAAAAGATATAAATCATAAAAGCATAAAAGTATCCTAAAAATGGTCCATTTGACTTATTAGCTACTATCCAAATCTTCTAAAGCCATATGATAACTCTGTATTATGAAATTTCGGTGGCTGAATTTTGATTTGTTTTTCACACAAATATATGACTTCAGAAGATTTTTAATATATGGGTCAATTCATATCCCACTTTACGGATAATTTATACTTTTGTGGTATGTTCACATCCTTGTATTTGATGTTTGAAAACCAGTTCAGCACATTCTTAAAAATCTCACCTTTAAATGTTATAAAGGTTTAGATCAACATGAGGGTGAGCAAATAAATATAATTTTTTTGGGTGAACTATCCCTTTAACACACTCTCTATTCTCTCTCTCTTTCTCTCTCTCTCTCGCTTTCTCTCTCTCTCTCTCACACACACACACACACACACACACAGGCTTATCTAAACTACTGATTTCTATGTCTGATAGAGTATTGTAGACTTGCATAAAGACACATTCCATAAATGCATGTTCAACAACCATGTCAAGACCATCGTAGCAACTCCCACCTCACTGGAAAAAACAATATTTACAGCTGCGGGTACCTTGTGTACGAGAGGGTGTGTGAGTGCATAGAGAAATATAAAAAAAAATAATAAAATAATAATTTCTTACTTAAAATAGGCAAATTTCTTATAACAGTTAAGTTGAGACATACTTTTATGAAACTTTTTTTGTGGTTTTTAGTAGGCTTTTTCCTTCCCCTTTTCTGAGCTTGACAGTCCCTGGTCACTATTAACGGTTCATTAAGAGACATGAGGGTGAGTAAATAATCACATTCTGTTTTAAATGAGTTGTGAATCCTTTCCCTGTCATCTTTAATCATTAACTCCTTATGGTAACAACTGATGCACAAACCAGTGAACAAAAGCAGGTATTATCAGTCATAACTATTACAGTTCAGTTTAATCAGTTCATCACCTCTATGCAGCTGACACCTGTCCTTCTCTCAAAGATTTGCTCCTCTAAAAGTTCATTAGTTCATTTCTCTCTCCCCCCTGCTGAGTAACGGCTTTTGGGGAGTTCACTTACTCTCTGACACACACGTACATGCATGCACAAACACACTTTCATCTCCCTGTGCACACTGACCCAGCGCGGGGAGCCTCAGGCTTTTAATTGCTGCCATGGTGATTCCCTTCATTCTGAAAAGACAAGCGTCTCCACCCCTCTGCTTAGCACGTCACTCTCGCTGCAGTCACACTCGTTTATCGCTGTCGCCCTGTCAAACTCATCGCCCCTTTCCCTGCCCCTCACCCCCTCAACCTCCATGAGGAGATGGGAAAAAAGATAACATAAAATGAACATCAGACATCATTTTTTGTATAATATTACACCAATGAAACATCATTTACTCTTCACAGACATTTGAAGCTGTTTGGGTCATTTGAAATTGTTTTTTATGTGGGAATGTGTGTGTGTGTGTGTGTGTGTGTGTGTGCGTGTGTGTGTGTGTGTGTGTGCGTGTGTGTGTGTGTGTGTGTGCGTGTGTGTGTGTGTGTGTGTGTGTGTGTGTGTGTGTGTGTGTGTGTGTGTGTGTGTGTGTGTGTGTGTGTGTGTAAACACCACAGCGGCATAACAATGCAATGAATCATAAAAAACATCCAGTAACCCTTTCATAAGTGAACTTTTGAAATTTTTTTTTTTCTGTTAACCCCCTCCACACACACACACATACATAAACACACACCCACACATAAGACAAAAGTCAGGAGAGCCTTATTACATTTGTGCTTTGTTTCAACAGGTAGAGTGGTGTCATTCTCCTCTTCTCTCCTCCTACCCCCTTTTTAAATGCACATTCTTGCAATCTCTCTCTCTCTCTCTCACACACACACACACATACACTGTGGACTCTAAATGAGGACATACCATAGACTGTTGTTTTTATATAAAGCTAATTAAGTGTATTTATTTATTTAATAAATAAAACTGAATTTCTCTAAAGAAATGTTTACCTGACAGCCATTTTGGGGACAACTTCAGGGGAAAATGATAGCAAACTACATGCAAGAACATACAATCTTTACAGGTTTCATATATTCTATATTTCAATAAGAGATCAATAAAATAAAGGTATACAATTAAAATAAAAAAATACTCATTTCACTGTCATTTTTTGTTTTTAATAAAATGTAATATGCCATAATGTCTTTTCTTTTAACACTAACCTATCCGTGAGAACCAAGGAAGGCCACACACTGTCGAATGAATAATACAAATTTATAAGACTGAAAGTGAGTAATTTCCAGAAATATCACTTTTCCCCGAAGGTAAGCCTTTAATTCAGCTGGCAGCTTGTCGAATTTCGTCAAAAGTCAAATTTTCCGAAAACTAATTATAACCCCGTATCCTCAGTGCCCAAAGGAAAAAAGGTCAATATAAATCTCCCTGCTTCTCTTTTGACTTGTTAAATTCAGGCGTCTCATTTTCATCAGGTGTAGGGGCAGTTATTTAAGGAGTGAAAGGATGTTGAAGTGAGAAAAAAAAGCCAACATTTATCTGGTATCCAAGCAAACACCTCCAGAAAGACATACCAAAGAGTCTTTATATCATTCTGTTACCTGAGGACACACACACACACACAAATGTAGTGCTCCCTGAGGCAGCGAGATCTGACACACCCTTGTATCACCCTGCAATTAGGAAGCCCGCTTACATCATCCCTTAAGCTACTGTTATAGAGAGACACACACACACACACACACACACCCAGGAAGCCAGCAAAAGAGCTAACAGACTCATAATCAAGTGTCATTGTACATGTCTGCCTCCCACCGTGCCTGATCATAAATGGGCAGGTTTAGAGCCCCAGAGACTAAGAAGAGGATCAGCTTTTCAGGCTATGGGTGGTCTTGAGGAAATATTTGGTAATATCCCCTCTTTCAAAACAACCTCCTCGTTCTCTCTTTAGGTGGCCATTATGATGCTGTTTTATGATGATATAATGTCTCACTGTACTTGTGCAGGGCCCTGAACAGGGGGCCGTGAGACATGACTTAGTAAACGACTCATTTTGCCTTGATTTAAAAGCTATAAGAAAAAAAACTCAAAAATGAGCCGCTGGAGTGTTCCAAGAAACGTAAAAAGTAAGCCTTTTTCGTGACGCATTTTTATGAGAATGTGATGAGATGATAAGCTCCACTGAGAAACCAAATGATCTTACAATTGTTAAAGCTTTGTGATTTGTCTGCAACTGCTTGTTATGTGCTCTCAGTAAGTTTTTGCGCATGTTTCACTTTTTGTTTAATATATACATATATATATATTATATATGTGTGTGTGTGTGTGTGTGCAGTTTAAACAATGCATGAAAATATACACACACATTCTACACACATCATTAACATCAAGAACAAACTGTACACGTTGCAACCCTGCAAGAAGTAAACAAAATTCCACCAATTAAACAGTTTTCCCCATCACTTTATGACTTAATCTTACATTTTAACAAAGATGTTAAAAAAAAACGCCTAATGAGTTCTCATCTAACAAGTTTCATTTAATAAATTATTTAAAAACTCTTTAGTAATCAGGATCAAAACAGTCAAAATCACACAAAGCACAATGAAACAGCAAGCTTGAAGCTCAGCTAAATTAATTGACAACGTTAAACATACAGTATTTAGTTAAAAATTTTATTAAAATGTTCACAGTTTCAGCCTGAGCTAAACCTCAGTTTAAACCTACAAATGTTTGTGTGAACAGTATACTCATCAGCAATTAATTTGGCATTTCCGTTTCACACTTGGTGTGAATAGGTCATTAGCCTGGAAAAACCTGTTGGTGTGGTTGCTTATTACTACAAGTATTTTGAGAGAAATGAACTTTCTACCAAAAAGTTGAATTGCCAGACAGGTGGTGTGATTTCAAAATGGCGGCCCTCTATGCTCCATGTAGAATAAAACATCTTTTTCTCATTTACGTCTTAATGTACATGACTTTAAACATTTGTCAAAAGTACTATTCATTCATTTAAATCCTTTAAAAAAATGTTAATGAGACACACATGCACACACACACAAGGTGTGGTCCTTATCAGTCAGGGCTAAGCCCAGGTGCTCAGTGTTAAGCCACCACACAACTTTCACCAGTGACCCTAAGGACATCTCACCTTTGCTCACTTAACCTCTGGACACTTTACACACACTGGCTAAACGCAGGAATTTACAACCGAACACACGCTAACATATCCTCCCAAGAATAAAGGAACATCCTTTTAAAGAAACATATGGAGGCCTTGTGTTTGTGACTAGAGACTATACCGGTACCTAAAACAGTATACAGACGCAGAGAGAGAGTGAGAGACAACTTCTGTGTCAGCCCTTGTGTCAGCAGTTAATTGGCTAAAACAACGGAGCGATTAACCAAGTAAAAGACAAGATGTGATGGTTGTTAGAGGTTAAAAGAGAAGGGTTAAGACACAGAGGGAGAAAGGAGAAAGAGAGTGAGGGTGATTGTTAGAGAATTCACATTAGCAAAAGCCGATTAGAGGGCATACACTGAACAGGATCAACTGTGTAAGCCAGAGAACAACACTAAGCTTTCATTCAAAGACTCAACCCTTTCAAACAGATCCTGATTTGTGCCGCATCCAAGACACACACACATAGTATACTATATACATATAAACATACACATATAGACACACACACAAGGTGGCAGACATTCCTCTGCGAATAAAACTCTGTGAGAGCTCAGATCTTTGTGTATCAGAATGGGTGGTGATTATGGGTGCTGTAGAAGGACCATTCTAGGTTTCTCACACAATGTCACTTAGGCATGATCTATTCAAACTGGGCAAGTCTGACCCATAAACATGACACACACAACATGAACCCCCCTTTTATTCACCTCATTGTATCATGCCTTCAACTCATGTTGTAGTATTTATTAAATGGATCACGTGGATAATATAATATTTCTAAATTCAATTAAAGAATTGCAGCAGAAGCCAACTGAAATTCAGTTATTGTGAATGTTGGCAGTAAAATTTCATTTGTATAAATTTTTCTGTAGATAAACGTCAGATAAAGGTCAGATTGCAAGACAATACTACTCATTTAGCTGGGATATGAAAAGGCTTAAACTACATTTCTCATCATTCTCTGTGACAGAAAGTGTATTTGGGATACCAGAGTCAGTTGTTTCGTTATTACACGTTACACATTCAAGTCGACTCCACTTTTCGCTCATTGATATAGATAATATGTTATCTTTATTTTAGATCAGTGTTTCCACCGTGTTTCGAATCGACATGGCCCTTCCAATATCATAACTAGTCAACTTGCGCATCTAGAATTTCGAGTTTCTCACTTTTAAATACGACTTTATGTGCTCAGAACTCTAAGACCCCATTTACACCTGGTATTAAAATGCGATCTGTATCCAGATAAGTTATCCGGATAATAAGTACCGATTCCATTTACACCTGGCCACATAAATGTGTTTTTGCAAAACGGACATAAATCCGATCTTCACCTCCTGCGTTATATGCAGATTTAATGGATTGCACGCCACCAAACGCAACAGATCTGAGCGGCATTTTATTGATAATCAGCTAATTTCCAAATCAGAGACATCAATAAGAGAGAGTGGCAACAGGCCTGGTAAGATAATTTCGTTTCTTTACTTGATGTGTTAACTGCGTCTGTGACTTACTTTCACTTTTATTTGCAATGTTTGCACGTTGAATAGACGCTCAGCTGCTCATCTGCGGTGATGCGTGTCGCGTGTCGCATCTGACTAGGCTATAACATGACATATAGCCTATATAACACGCTCTCACTCGTTTATTTTTTAGCATTTTTGGGAGGAGTAAAATATACATACATGTGGTTTCAACAACCAGATTGCGTTTACACCTAGTAAAGATCCGAACACAATGCGAGCCAGACTACCTCCAGATGTGGTCAGGCAGATCCGATCACGATCCGATCACAACGCATTTACACCTTTCATTAACATGCGTTTTTTATTATCCGGATAACTTATCTGGATACAGATCGCATTTTAATACCAGGTGTAAATGGGGTCTAAGGTTTTGACTCTAGATGAAAGGCTAAAATCAATTACGCATTTGATCATTTCATTTGGTTCAACCAAACGTGTCCTATCCTTGTCAGGAAGTAAAAGAGATAGAAAGAAATATGAAGCGCTCCATTATTGATTTTATTCCAAGTGACCAAAGTCACTTGAATGCACACCAGATTGTAATTATGACTTGCAAGTAGGAATTTCCCAGGAGGCACTACACAATGTAACATCCTCATAAGTAACAGTACAAGAAAAGCAAAACAGTATCTGATTGTTAATTCATGCTGTATTTGATCATTTATTATCTTACATGTGATCACGCTTGTGTGCTTTCATCCCAGCTAACAAAGTTAGGTTCTGAGAACGTTTTTCTAACGTTCCATTTTGGTTGTGGGAACGTTAATTTAAAATGTTCTAAAAACGTGGAAATGTCCAGTTTGCTTAACGTTGCTGGAACGGTGTCTTAATGTTTGCAGAACGTTGCTGGAACGTTAGCATAATGTTGTTAGAACGTTATCCTAAGGTTAGCATAATGTTGCTGGAACGTTATGAGAACGTTTATCAAACACAAATAACGTGATAAAGACGTTCCGATAACGTTGTTCTAAGAACGTTTTTTATCAACGTAATGAGAACGTTCATCAAATACAAATAACGTGATAAAGACGTTCCAAGAACGTTGTTCTAAGAAGTTTTTCTCTCAACGTTACAAGAACGTTAATAACGTTATATGAACGTTCCGAAAACAATATTTTAATAACGTTTTGTCCTAACATTTACACAACTTTTAAAGAACGTTAGTGAATGTTCTGGGAACGTTCCCTGTTAGCTGGGATATGGCTTTCTATGATACAGATTAAGAATCTAAATGAGACATATTTACAAGAATATACTGAGAAAAAGGTTTTGTCTATTTAAACAACATTTTCTCTGAGAAAAGAAAAATAGACTCTGGTCAAGAAAAAGGCCAAACCAGCAAAACACATACTGTACAGAGCACACACACACACACTTCCACAAACACCCACACACAAATTCTCACACACCACCAAAACTACTCACTGCTGTGTTTGACAAACTTGAAAACCTGACAAACTAAACACCACAGAGGGCGTGAGTGTGTGTTTGCATCCAGTCTTGGTTGACCATAGGAAGTCTGTGATTCAGTCATCCCAATGTCTCCTCTTTCTCCATCGGTGACTCAATACTCAGCGCAACCTTCCTAGACAACATTTGTAGGTATCTACAATGTCCAAAAATGCTGTCTAGGTAGGCAGCCTGCTAGGTTTGGAGACGCAACCACTACCTCACCTCACTATTCTAAGGTCAGGGAGTGAGGAAGTGACTCGGCAACCATACACCAATCAGGGAAACATTACGTTGCCACGGAGATGGAAGGAAGCGGTAATTAAATAATGACAGAGCTGTGGCTGCAAGCCTGTTATTACTGAATTACATATACGTGCACACACATACACTTTTACTTTTGTGTCACCCTCACCCTGTCAATCTCATACACAGTCTCCATGTGTAATTTTCAAGCAATGTTTGCTTTTTACACCTCTTGTGTCTGGTGTGTGTCAATCCCTCTTTGTGTATGCTCACTTGTTTGTGTTTGTGTGACTGTGAGTGTGAGAACTCAAAGTGAAGAGGCTCTGTTAGGAGGTTAAAGATGACAGCAGTGCTGAAGAATGCTGACAATTCCACTCCAGCGCTGCTGAACTCAGTTCTATTCCCTCAGAATGGCCTACTGTGCCACTGTGTGACCAGAGCCAAAATGGAGTCCACTTCAGAGCAATTACACTCCCACGCTTTCACTCAGAATAGACGACTGAGCGAGTGGAGCCAAGATGGAGTCCACCTTCCAGAGTTCACACCCCATGCCACTGCATAATAAACCCCAAATGAACTCACAACAATCATATTAACAATATCTGAGGCTGAATTGTAGAGGGTTTGAAGCTTCTAATTAACAGTTGAGAAGGAAGGTTAAAAACAAAAGATGGTGGGCCTTAAATCTGTATTTGCTTCAACAGGATCTTCAATACATTGCAGAAACCACAAAAGTTAGATTACAAGTTTACAAGACCAATGTATAATTGGGTTTTTAAACATACCCAAACTTCCAAACTCATGTGGCGTGCCCTCTGATGCTTTTAACATGCTTCAGCACACCCCCTCTCTTCCACTTAAGCCTTGTTTATACTTTCGCCCTGACTACACTGCGTACCACGTACTCTGAACCCTCAACTAACACGTGTCTTAATATTTTTTTTGCACTAATTGGTGTGTCCACAAGGACATAAAAGAAACGGAGGGGACAGAACACCACATCTGACAATGAGGGATTATGAGAAACATGCATCTCTAGTTTAAACAAGTCATTGTTTCAGTCATAATATCTGGAGAGAAAAATAGCCAAGACACAGAACACGAATTAAACTTACTAGTGTGTCTATGTTGATGTCTGTGTTCGTGCATGCCATAAAATATTGGAGTATACTTTGAAAGGTTATGAGTTCAGCTTGCATATGCTAAGCACTCACTTCAAAACTGAAGAATACTTTAGTCAAAGTAGCCTACATATTTTTACATTGCGCCAACAGTAGGTTGCTCAAGTACTTTCTGTTACGATTATTATGGGATGGACAAATATTGAAAAAAAAAACATCAACACTTCAGGGGTTGAAAAGTCAACCCCTCTAAACGTTATTATAAAATATGAACACTGTATACAATCACAATGTTTTGTTGTTGTACTCAAAAGACACCATTCATACTCTTAATAACAATGTGTACAGACATAGCTTTACATATTTCTAGTTTTCATTGATAATTAGGGGCCAAGCACCGAAGGTGCGGAGGCACCTATTGTATCTGTGCCGGTTCTTATTATTATTATTATTATTATTCTTCTTCCGACTGGGCGTCTATGGCAGCCCATAGACCGGTTTGCGGGAAAGTTGTTTTGGTTTGACATTCTGATAGAGGACTGTCCCAACTTTAAATACACCAATTTTGGTGTCTCTAACTCATTCCCTCTAGCGCCACCAACTGTCCAAAGTTTCACTTTTATTATGCTAATAACTTTTGAACCGTAAGGCCTATCAACAAAATTCTTTTTTCCTCTTGTTCCTGAGCTCATGCCGATTCGATCGCACCCTATGACGTCATTTTCCGTCATAAAAAAACGGCCGCCATTTTGAATTTTCCAAAAAACCTACTTTTGCGAACTCGTCCTAGACGGTTTGTCCGATTTTCACCAAAATCGCACTGGATCATCTCCAGGCAGTGCTGACAAAAAGTTATGGAATTCAAGATGATTCGAATAACCGTTTTCGATAAGCGCGCAAACTAATTTTACGTAGCGCTTGCGAAAACAGACGTGAGGCTGTATCTCCGCAACGCTTACTCGTTTTCAGACCAAACTTTGTACGTGTCATCACAAGCATGACCTGAGGCTACGTGCTGCGTTTCGGCGCAGCGCCACCTAGTGGTCCGGAGATATGAAAAATGGCTATTTTTGCTCGTAACTTCTGAACGGTTTGTCCAAAAATCATAAACTTCATCTCGTTAGATTCAGGGCATCATGCCGAGTCGACCGATATCCAATTTTCCCAGATCGGCCATTTTGGCTGTCGGCCATTTTGAATTATGTGCTAAAATGCTGTATTTTTTGAACGCATGAACGAATTGTTACGAAACTCGGTATGGGTCATCAGTACGATGCCCTGAAGAAGCCTGAGAAGTTTCGAAACAGCGCCACCTAGTGGGGAATTTTTTTTTTCAAACGCTTATAACTTTGGGTGTGGTACACTTATTTTCACGGGAGTCATCTTTCTGAGGTCCTGAATCGTTTCCGAGTCCAACGATACCAAATATGTCGGGTTTCGTCTCACGGATGGCGTAGCATAGCGATTTAGCGCGAAAAAAACACGTGGCGATATCTTCAAAACCGCTGTTCCGATCGAGACGAAACCATCGTCAGAAACACGGAATCATAGCTTGTTAACTAAATGCAAATGCCCAAATGCGAAAATATTGATAGTAAGGGGTAGTAAAATTCAAACAAAGTCATGTGTCAGTCATTTTTTACGTGTTTTTTCATATAAATGTTTATAACTCGGAAGCGAATTGAGATATTTTCACCAAAATTGACACACATATGTATGGGGTCACTCTGAGGACACACACAAAAAATTGTGGGACTGAGCCTCTTGGTGGCGCTATAATAGAACAAAACGTGAAATTCCCATTGACTTCAATACAGTTTTGTGAAATACAATGCTATACTAAATAAATGCTTTGGTATAACATTACGAAACTCAGTGTGTGCCATAAGCAGCATGCCCTGAAGGTACTCAAAAGATTTTGAGACAGCGCCACCTGTTGGTCAAAAGATATAATTAATTTCTGAGAACGCTAATAACTTTTGAATAAATTTGCCTATTGCAATGAAACTGATCTAAATAGATTCCTTGGGTTATGCCGAAAACATAGATATTAGGTTTGCCATAATCAGCCAAACTTCCTGTCCGCCATCTTTATTTCTTTGAAAAACCTTCTTTTTCGAACTCCTCCTAGACCGTTTGTCCGATTTTCACGAAAATTGAATCGTATCATCTCCAGACCGTGCCGACTAAAAGTTATGAATTGCACGATGATAGACAAAACCGTTTTCGTATACCACAGCATCAAAGTTTAGGCATGCTGCCAAAATTACTATTTAGGCTTTATCTCTGCAATGCCTTCACATTTTGACACCAAACTTTGCATGTGTCATTGTCACCTCACTCTGACCACATCACATCTATTTCGTAACTGCGCCACCTATTGTTCGAAAGTGATAACCCATTAAATCATCTTATAAGTTAATGTTTATGTGATTTTCTTAGCCATTTGCCCAAAGTTCTCTCAAAATGCCCTTAATTGCTCCTTGCTGCAGTTGGTCTGCCACTCCTTGCCATTTTGGCATATGTTGCCGCTTCTTGCGCTTGGCCCCGGTAATGGCTGCTTGCAGCTATATTTCTCCATTGGAACACTTTCCACATTTCAATGGAAATGTAACACTAATTCCATACACTGATTTGCTAGTAAAGGAAGTCGATACCTGACACCCCAAATGTATCAGATTAACTGATATAACACTAATCAAGTGCCTTAATTATTTAATTCAAGTGCTTCCAGTGGTGTGGTGCTCAGTAGCCGTGGTGATATTGTGTTCTAGTTGCCGTGGAGTTGTGAAGGTGAAACTGAAGAACATGGAGTGGCCAGTGTGGTTGCTAGGATACGGCTGGAGTTTCAGTTACATGCTAACGAGAAATTGCCCACTTCTTGTTACCCGTCACTAAGACACTCGCTCACACGTAAACAATCTCAGGGACAAACACACAACCACACACTCGACTACATAAGACAATTTAAAAAAGTGGCTTGCTCAATCTGAAAGGCACATCTTTAAAACCTAGCTGAGTGTGCGTAGCGTGCTCACGTGTGTGTGTGTGTGTGTTTGGACAGGAATAAGCCCTGCGTGGTGCAGTTTGACAGGTCAATAAGCAATAGAGATTGATGATACTGCTGTGTGGTGTGATTCCCAAATCTAGAGCACTTTTTTTGGTCAGAAAGTTAGAGATGAGCCTAGATATCACACCCTAGCTGCGTTCCATTACAGATTTGCGCAAAACTTTTGCGATATTTTCTAAATGTCGATAAAAAACTATTGTGAAATGATGCCGTTTCCATTAATCGATGTTATGCGGCGAAAAAATTTTTGTTCTCGCAATAAGTCATTCAAAAAATCATGGCAACAGATGTTAGTTGGTTTATTAGTAGTTAAGAATATCCCAGCCGATATTTTTAATCGAGGGAGACGTAGGCCTGTTGTCCGTATTGATGGCAAGTTAAGCCTCTTATACTGGGAGTGGCCACGTTACGTGTAAGGTGTTTCTCCATCCTATCTGCTTCAAGGTCTTGATATAAATTGTGGCATTTCTTTGTTGTTTAGAATCCAGTATTCCAGTAATTATTTTGTTTTTTATGAGTTTAATAAAGAACTCTGTCTCGTGTTTTGTCCAAACATACCACGTCATCTTTAAAGAATGGTCGACTATGATGTAGCCCAGGTTACCTGTAAATGTGCAAAAACTGTTTCCAATGCAGTTTTGCGTAATATTCCTTTTTCAAACAACCTCATGCGAGCCTAAAAACATTTTTTTGCGATATATGGGAGTTTTTACGAAATTGATGAGTTTCTCTATTCTGTGTATTTTCAATTTTCAATTCGCAATTTCAATTTGAGAAATTTGAAGGGTAATGGAAACAGATAATGTGGCTTTCAAAAAAGTTTAATGAGTTCAAAATCTCATATTTCTGTCTGAAAACTGTTTTAAAGAATCCACAAATAACGAAAACTCATCAAAAACACATATTGAGCTGTTCAGACAAAATCACTTATCAAGTGGTTATGAACACTAAGAGTTTAATGGTCAAAGGCCATAACTATGTGGTCAACTGATAAAAGACAGTCTTGTGTGTCTGTCTCTCTCTTTTGCACACACACACACACACACACGCAGGTGTTTTTTCTTATAATTGTGGATGGCTCAGTGCCTGGCCTGGAGACTGTTTGTCTGAGACTCTCTCCTGAGTACCGCTCAGGTGTGTGTGTGTGTGTGTGTGTTTGCCAAAAACCCTCTTTCTTTCTCTCAACTATACCAAATAAACTCAATCACACAGCAAAAATAAAAACAAAAAGTCAGAATTAATAACTACAAACAGCTGTAAGCAACCATACAATCTACATACAAACTCTGTACTACTTTGATTATTCTAGTTTCATAGCTATTCATGCAGCTTTATCTGTCACCCCAAACATTCAGAACACTGCATTTAAACAATTTTGTATGACCAGAATACCATTATATTCTGAATGTTATTATGCCATAAACAAAAACATACTATACTACATTACTAAATGCCTCTGGACCCAAAAAATACAAACCATTGTGTGCATAGAACGTGAACGAGCTTATTCAAACAGCCTGCAGGCAATAATAATAATCTAACTGAATTTCCTGAAATGTTTTGAGATATATTTGCATGACTAAAAACAGAAGAATGTTAATAAAACATGATTTTGGTATCAGCTAGCTTAGTTTTCTTTATTTGCATGCATGAAATGTACATATTATTTATGCTGTCAAGTGTCAATCAATTTTAATTACATGACATTATATAATTATATGAATTAACTCACTACATATGAAGAGTTCAGATGCAAAAGCCTCTAAATGCCATTTGAAATTTTCTTCTTTAATGATGATTTTTATCAAACTTGTATATTTAAGTTCAGTAATTTCACTTGAATGGCAATGATAATTACCTATTAATTGTTATTTAAGTGAAATTACTGAACTTAAATATACAAGTTTGATAAAAATCATCATTAAAGATGAAAATTTCAAATGGCATTTAGAGGCTTTTGCATCTGAACTCTTCATATATTAACATTAGTTTAAATAAAGCCAACTAAAGATAATTCAAAGACACATTTTTAATTAATGACATTAAATGGACAATAAAAATGGAGTCCTATTTAAAATATTTTACTTTTGATTCTAAAACAACATAATAACCTCAATGCTTATACCAAGACATCTATATCTGCAGTTAACTGCATTAATATTCACAAACAATTCCTCAAAATAGTGACTGCTTGTAAGAAGTTTGCAACAGATTTACAGTAAGCTGCCAGTTGCATCTTGCTTAAATATTCTCATTTGCATATTTTTGGCAGATTCAACAGATCATTTACTTATTCCACTCAAAGCCGTGATCCGAAATCACGTTCTTAACGACTGAAGTCCTCTGTGAAATATATTATTTCTGATCTTCTGATGACTTATAAGAGAAGGCATGGAAATGCCTGAAATGCACAGCATGTATATAAACACAACAACACAAGAAACCAGATTCTGACATACATGTACACACATGTCTACAAGCTTGAGGTTTTTCCATTATGAGTAATTGTCACTGTGACAACAGGCTATAAACTCTTTTCCTGTCTTCATTAAAATCTGATTATGAGTGAAAAATTACCCCCCCTCCCCCCACAAACACAAACATAGACATATACACTCGCACCTAATAACGCTATACTTTAACAGACAGGCAGGCAACACTTCACTCCATTGTATCCGTCTTTAATTTCAAAACTGTTCCCACCAACTCGTGTGAACAGACAAGGCTTAGCAAAGTGTGTGTGTGTGTGTGTGTCTTGTGAGCTGAGAGGACTGGGGTTAAGCGTCCACTCCGCAGACAAAAGCCAAACTCTCTACAGCACTGTGACCTAGGAAACGCAGAGCTCGGTAAACACACACACGCAGACACACACTCTGAGATGGCAAACAGTTTGGCTTGTCTAGGGTTTGGTGTGCGGATTAAGCAAGAAAACCACTATGATTTTTCACCCCAAAAACTCGTGGCACATTTCTCAAGAAAACCACACAGTCAAAGCCATATTTAAAATCAACTAAGCGTGTGTGAACCCAAAGCCACCGCTAACAGACATGACAGGAATATGAAGACGTCTGCTGGCATATTCACATATTCAACCTCTCACTTTGTGTTTAAATTTCTAATCTTCTCACAAAGCTGTTCTCATAACATAACGTCATTGTTCCCAGAGACTTCATAATGTTATGCTTTGGCTTGCAAGCACTGTAACACAAGAAGGCCTGATCATTTTAATTCATGATCTGAGGTTAAAGCTGTAATTTCAGCGCTACAAATATTATTGCAAAACATAACAGAATTACAAATATGACGTTTTTTTTTTTTCAAACAGGCTTCTCAAACACTCCCCTCATCTGTCATTGGTCTGTTAAACAGGTAGTCCCGCTCCAAACTCACACCAATGTTCTTTGGTCGGGCTGGTCAGGATGCTACAACAGAAACGATGAAACAATGTTTTGATAGTACCTCAGAATATCTTCTTTTGTGTTCTGCAGAAGGTATAAAGTCAGACACGTTTGGAATTACATGAGGATGAGTAAATGAATTTTCATTTTTGAGTGAACTTAAAAAAAATACACTTCAGGCCAAAATACACGCCAAATTTGTCATCTGTACATCCACACATTTAAGAATGTTGATCAATGTCTGTCAACATCTTGTAATAATAAAATTAAAATAAACTAACACAGACAATTACCATTGTAAGGCATTTGATTTGACTTAATAACCAGTGACTGGTTAAATAAAAGCCACACAGAGACGTCACAAACTGAAGAAATTCCTTCGGTGGGCAGAAACACCCACAAACTCACTTAGAAAGTTTGCACAGTGTGAAACAGCACTAATGGTTACTGGATGAGGGATGATGGCTACATGACATGACAACAGTAACCGTAGCAACTATGAGCGGGCATTTGGACCAACAGATATGCTTGCGCCAGCTTGATTCAGAACAGAAAAAAAAAAAAAAGTAATGATCTGAACCCTCCCATCGACCCCAGCATCAAAATTACAATTAAGACAAAACCATTATTTTTTCGTGACTGGTCAATTTTAAGATTTTGGGCTATATTGCTTCCATAACATGTCTTCTTTCAGAATATTGGAAATAAAACATCAAACATACACATTTAAGTGCTTATTTTTATAATACTTTTAAAATTGTATGTATATTTAAAGGTTGTTTTCTCAAAATGAATGTTTTGCCACTTCAGTTGCACATTCACCAAACTCTCCTCTGTTTTATTCATATCTATACTCTGAAGGTTTTAGAGAGGAGTTTGTACATATTTAAGTTGCCTGATTCATACATAACATTTTATTCCAAAAAACATGGTGAAAATATATATATATATATATATATATATATATTTCAGAAAACATGTAATTCAAAGTAATTGTCTTCATAATAGTGATATCACTATACTTCCCTATATACATTAAGACAATTACTTTGAATTTAATAGTTAATTTTTACCCAATTAACCTCTCTTGCCTTTATTTCCAAGATATTATCCAATCTAAACTCTCTATTCTCTCTATTTCTCTGTTTTTTTCCTCACTCCATCTTTTTTTTTTATTGGTGTACCACTCTCATTTTCAAACTACTGTTGGGTTTTTACAGAGTTCTTAATGGACTCTCAAAAATCTGACCAATCTCTCTCTCTCTCTCTCTCTCTCTCTCTCTCTCTCTGCCTTTATGCTGCTCATTTTACTTTCTTTCTCACCCCTTCAAGTCTCTTTCTTCTTCCTTTCCCACTTTCTTTCTATCCAAACAGACACAGCTGTGACCGACCTGCTGTCCGTGAGAAATGTTATCTGAACGTTCACTCCAAGATAACCAATGTTATTCAAAGGTTTTCAAACAGGCCCGGCCTCTGAGGAGACAAAAGGCAGAAATACTTCAGCCGCTACTGTGGCAGCGGCCGTATGCGTGTAACCATAACTCATATTCACACAGACACACACACAAACATATACGCGCACACACACGTACAGCAGAAGCCGGGGTCACTAGGGCACCCGGCAAGATGAACAAAACAAGCTCTAGAAGGTTCTGTCACCCGCTACCAGACCATCCCCCTCCAAAAAAAAAAAAAAAAAAAAAAATCACACACAGTCCATCCAGACACATTAATGTCAAACCTGATCAGAGGGACAGAGGGAGAGGACGCACACAAACGAAACCCAAAGAAAGAAAGAAAAAAAGAAAGAAAGAAAGAAAGAAAGAAAGAAAGAAAGAAAGAAAGAAAGAAAGAAAGAAAGAAAGAAAGAAAGAAAGAAAGAAAGAAAGAAAGAAAGAAAGAAAGAAAGAAAGAAAGAAAGAAAGAAAGAAAGAAAGAAAGAAAGAAAGAAAGAAGGCGCATAAAAGAAACAAGGGATGAGAAAACAGGAAAAAGAGCAAAATAAAGCAAAACGAGATAGACAGAGTGATGAAAGAGGCCAGCAGATAAAAGCTGCACATGTTAGCCACAGATGTAGACGAGCAGAGATAATCTAATGAGGAGTGAACACAGTGTGTGTGTGTGTGTGTGTGTGTGTGTGTGTGTGTGTGTGTGTGTGTGTGTGTGTGTGACATCAAATCAAATAATATTATCAGAAAGTATTATCCACTAGCAGTGCTTCCTCTTTTTTTTCCTCATTGTCTTTTCCTCTCTCTCACACACCTGCTACCATCTCGTTGAAATTGAATTGACAGAACAGAAAAATCCTCCCTAAGAGTCATAAAACCCCATATGTGAGCGCACACACTTTTCATTTGACTTCTATTGTTTTTTTTTATATATATATATTGAACTAGTGATATTTACTATCCCTAACCCTCATACAAACCATTCTGCATTTTTACATTTCCATTAAAACCTTATTTAGGATGTTGTCTATTGGCTAGTCCCCCAATGTAGTTGATTTCAGGTTTTATTATCCCTGAGGGCATATTTGGTCCCCATAATGTAGGCAAAACTTAACCTCTACACACAACCACAATATGATGCTTTTACAAAGAAAACAAGTATAGGTTCTGTACATTCATTAATCTATTTCTTTAAGACTTGATTTTAAGCCCAGCATTTTACTTTCGGTCTCACAAACACACACACACATGATAGTTGAGACTGAAGTTCCCAGAGTATTTTTAGGAGACCACACACACAACCATACCAGGTCTAATACATGAAGAGTGGCTGTATGCTGGCAGAAACATGAGCGATATGTGCAGCAGCACACACACGCACACACACACACACACAGACATTTGCTCCATCAACCTCCTGCAAACTCCGTTAGAATGTTGTTTTTCCTGGTAAAGCAGTTAGCGCTCGCCATCCTTCCTCTCACTCTCTCTGAGCAGCAGATGTTTAAGTGTGTATCTCCTTTAAACTCAATTTAGTCTGTTCATGGTCTGAACCTCCCTTACTGCTGATCCCTAGATGTCCAGCATAACTCAATTATAAGCACACACACACGTACACACACATAAACTCCGGTCTGAGGGTAATGAGAAAGATTAAGAACAGAGATCCCAAGATTTTGCTATGTTTATGCTGTTATTAATCTCCAAATTTCATATGTCACTATATTTTGGTATTAATAAAAAATGTATTAAACCAAAATCTACAAATCAAGTGGAACATTAGAGAACCAAAAAGGAACATTTAAGAAGTCATCTTGGCAGGAATGATCTCAAATCCAACTAAATAAATTCATGAAAATGTACCTAAAATAAGTAAATAAATTTGCAACAGTTTTATTAATTAATAAACTTTTGAAAAGAGACAAAAGTCCCATTTTGAAAAAAAAAAAAGGCTAAGAGGAACAAAGAGAGAAACTGTAAAGAGGCGACAAAAAGAAAGGGGGTGAGAAAAAAAAACAGGGAGAGGAAAGAGAGGGTCTAAACGATAAAGGACTCACAGTCTGAAGAGTTTAGTCGTGCCCAGAAACAGCAACTCCGGAAGAACCTGAAGATTATTCCTGTTGAGACGCCTGCAAACACAGACACATGCAGCAACATGAAATACACAAAACACACAGCGGTGCAGTTTATACATTCATGAGAGCAAACTTCAATGGCTGTGAGGCACCAGAAAAAGTATATGATGTGCATCAGACCTTAAACTGTGTGCAGAAAGTCTGCTATAACACGAGTGGATTTCAGCTCGCAAAACCTACTGGATTTATCAAGTTCTGAAACAACTGGAATAATGCACCCTAGTGACAGACTCTAGAAAACATCAGAAACATCAAAAAAATATGAACACAATAAATATCATGAATATATTCTACATCAGTTAATGTTGACAGAAATATGCCCTGATTGTGTTGCACTTAAGAAAAATCCTTTGTACATTTAATGTTATAAAATATTTCAATTCGGGCCTGTCAGCCGTCAACTTGAGCCTTGACTGTGTGTGTGTGTGTGTGTCTGGCAGACAGTGTCATTGTGTGGGGGCATCTAGCAAACACACACAGACAAAGAACAGCCCGGAAAAACAGATGTGGGAAAAACAAACAGAACGTCTCACACAAAGTGAAGCGAAAGAACTTACAGTGCAAATACACACACACACACACACACAAATAGACACACGCAAACACCATGAAATAAAATTATGCATATTTGCTTTTTCCAGCGACAATTCAATGATAAAAAGTAATTTCTCACCCTTCTTTGCTCTAAATTTCCTGGCACATTAATAAACTGAGTAATATTGCCGTCTAGTGCATGTATAACAGACGTTATGCATGACAATCAGCACATATAATATCCACTGCGCATATTAATGAAGAGTGGCGCCAATGCTGTCTGTGCATTAGATTAATGAGGCTTGAGATTAATCAATAATGTTTTTAGAGCCAGAATACAGATCGTTCAGAGCAGCCTATTAAGCATCAGAGTTTTGAGACCTACTAAAATGACATTATGAAGCCTGCTGATAATAGGAAAATGTTAAAATAATACAAAAGCCCAATCAATTTTTGTACTCTTACGTCAGCATGCGAGATTTACCACACATCAATCAAACAAGCCCAAGTTCTAAAGTGAACTCTGCCTCCACAAAGTACAAAACCATCAAGCTCTCACTCTCCCTCTGTTTTATGCCCTCACTTTCTCTGACACACTCTCGCAAACACTTGCACACTCAAACATCGCAGCCGATGACATCATCGTTGAGCTTCTGGGGTTACATCATTCCATTTGAATATTTAATGAATGATGAAATAATAACGAGGCACACAGTGCTGCACACTCCAGAAATGCCCACGTGTTTCACTCAGGCACAGAGGACAGCCTTCCCTGAGGACCCCGCAGCGGAAACACACAAAGACACACGGTGCTTAAAGCGAATAAGATCGACCCTTAAAATAGATGAGTACACACAGACATACACACTTACAGATAGAAATGCACATAGCCAGACTCTGACACACACAGACATGCACTCACAGTCATTTCCAAGGAGGGCTATAAAGTGAGATGACTTGCCAAAAAACAGGCAACAAGACTGAACAGAGGAAAGTATGAATTGAAAGTTAGTGTGAAGACACACACAGCTACTGTAGCGCAACACAGACATGATCCACAATCAATCACGTATAGCATATGACATAAGTTTATGGCTTCGTTTATAAATTAGTAGGCTCAGACAGGCCGCCTACAGTCTGTACGCTGACAACCTGATGCATATTGCACACAAAACTGGAAAGCACTGTCTTCATTTGGCAAGCATCAATCTGATTGGCTGAATCTGTGCAACTTCCTTATAGGTACACAGTGTTTATCAGTCCAGAAGGAAACAATGTCTGTTACTTACTGGGCCAATCTAATGAGTGCTTTTGATGATCAAATAATAGTTTACTTTCCTGAACTTTTCCAAAACAGTTTCATTAAATCTTTGAGAAAGATATTCAAGTTTAATAATGTTAACTTGATATCCACAAGCATTATTTCTGTTAAATTATCAGTCATTATGCCATTTTACAATATTTTTTTTACAGTTTTTCCTGAACAACTGTAGCCTGGTATTACAAAACTCGCCAGCTCAGCCGCATTGAACTTCCACTGTAAACACAACCATCGAGTGAAATACCGGAGTGATAGCCTGGGAAAACCCAGACAACTTCCAGGAAATTTAGATTTGCTCTGAAAGTTAGTCTGGCAAAGAGCTCATTCAAGCCCATTTCCAATCCGTCGAAATCGAGGCACCAATAAGAAACGTTGGGCCGGGCTTTACACGATGAAGACAGTGCTGGGATTTTGAAGCAGATTTTGTAGCCTACATTACAATGGATGTCGCCGTCGAACTTCACTCGTTCAAATCAGCTATCGCGTCTGTTTTAAGCGATTTGAACGTTTTCTTTTAGTTAAAACCCGAGCAAAGAACAACACTCGGAGATGTTTCTCCGGCGTTCACCAGGGTTCTCAAGTCTCACGCATTGGCCGTGAGACACACTCATTTCGACCGGTTCACACGCTCACACGCCACACTGTGTATTTCTCACGCTGAAAAGGCAATGCCAACCAAGTTGTCCTGGCTGAAAGCTTTCTAACGTTGTATATGAGACGCAGGCAAACAAAGTGAAGTTTCCTGCCGCCAGCGCGTATCTCCGCCAGATTGCGTTCGTTACTAGGCAACATGCGCGCTGCGTGCACCACTGATCTATACATGACATGTCATTCAGTAGCGCGAACACACGGAAATGGACGGAACATCCTCGGTATCCTAGGTAACCAACAACATCGCGCGAGCACATGTGTCGTGATGGAGAAGAAGGTAAGTTGGAAGAAACATTTTTGGGCTAGAACATTTAATATGTAGCCCATCACATTATTATTGATGCAGTCAAAAACTCTACAACTACTTTGCAACCAGGCTCAGTTTGGCTATCTTACGTTATCTGAAACTAAGAGAAATGTTAGTGGGTATGGAAAGGAATGAAGATTTATTGATTTTATTTTAAATTATATTATACTGTAATATTAATAGTCTTTCTAGTTACATTAAGGATGTATTACAGCAGATTGCTCTGGGTAATATTTAATCATTGTCATAATGTTGCATTTGTATTTTTCAAAGATGTCAGGAAAAAAGCAGAAAGATATTTTGTCATTTTGGGCACCAAAGGGTAAGCCCCCTAAAAAGGTTGCCAGATTAGAGGAGGAGACAGTGGAAGAGGTGGTGCACTCTAACCTGTTTATTTCTTCTCAATGTCCCACCACACAATAAATCATTCGTCTAGAAGACGCATTCAAAAATCAAAATGCAATTTTTAAAGATTTGTTTGAAACTGTTTGGAGCAATTTGTTATATTTTTGGTTAGCTATATTTGTAATACTGCATTAAAGAGTATTTGATGTGATGAATTGCTCTGTCATTTATCAGATTTACTAATTGTTATAATTTTAATTTGTTCTGGTTAATTATAAACAATGGGTAAAATTGGGGGCGGGGATGGGTGGGGCGGGGCTTCATTATGGCTCCTCCCCTAACCACGTGTGATCTCACTCCAAGCTTTTGCTCAAACTTGAGAACCCTGCGTTCACGTTATCTCCTTCATCGCTCTGATTGGTTTTAGGTTAATCCGCGACGTCCGTTGGTGACGCCCCTCTGGAAATGATTTGTCTATGACACTTTGCCAGACCATAACTCAGTTACAACTGAGAATATTCTGGTTTTAACCAGGCTACCGGAGTGAACATGGCTGACCGTGCTTTGATGCCTCCTTAAAGGATTAGTTCACTTTGAAAAAAAAAAACTTTTGCTGATAATTTTTTCGAGTCATTTCGTTCATTTTGTTTGTTGAACGAACGAAATGACTCGAAAAAAAGATTTGTTCATTTGGATGAACGAGTTCGAACAGGAAAGTCACAAATGCTCATCACAGAACAGAGCAAGGCGACCATTTGTGCTTATAAAACAAACTTTTTTTTTACTTATTTCTGAAATGACCGATCGTTTGCTAGACAAGACCCTTATTCATAGTCTGGTGTTGTTTAAAGCCCTTTACAGCTGCACTGAAACTGTCATTTGGACTTGAACCGTTTTTACCCAATGAAGTCCATTATATGGAGAAAAATCCTGGAATGTTTTCATCAAAAACCTTAATTTCTTTTCGACTGAAGAAAGAATGACATGGACATCTTGAATGACATGGGGGTGAGTAAATTATCAGCAAAAGTTTTTTTTTTTTTTCCCTTTAACCTGTTCCTCCATAAGTGCAACCAAGGGGCACACAATCACAACTATCGCCTTGCTGGCCTTTGGCCTGCCCAGTTTCATGCTGACGATCAGTAATAGTTGATAAATTAAACTTTTCCCAAAATCTGTCGGGAGTAAGACCACAACATCACATCCATTCAAAATGTTTAACAAACACTCTTCTTGTTCGGGTTTCAGTTTGCAAATGCCGGGAATATTCTCCACAACAGAGCGAATTGCATCCCATGTCTCCATATTCGTAGTCGTTTTCGATTTCCCTAACATAATACAGTCTTAAACTTAGTGCTTAGCGTCTACGTCACGGCTCTCAGTCCGCACACAGTTCATTGATTGGCCGGCTGTTTTCAGGCCAGAGGAAAACTGAGAGACACGTCCATGTCTCATCTGAGTACAGAAGCGAACTGAAATAGAGTGGAAATATGAAGTCTTACGCAGTCAGGCTAGAACAACTGTTCATCGAGACAAAAATATTATTTAATTTTTTCAACCAAGTCTCTTTAGATAACCCCTAAATACCACGTAAAAACTGTCTAAGTGGCCAATTCAAACTGTCATTAGCTCATAACCAACAACTAGCCCAAAACTGTGTGTGATTGTAAATAAAAATAAATAAATAAATAAAGGTTTGAGGAAAAGGAACTGCAGAAACATGCAGGAAAATAAGGATTTCACTCGTTCGCTCAAGTCCTTCTCCATAGGCTTACTTTACCTGACTGCATTGCTCATGACTAGCAGGCCATGACGAAGGGCGTTTGTGCGTATGTGTGTGTGTGTGTGTGTGTCATACGTGGAACAGAGTCTCCACTTTTCCTCCCTACAGGAGGTCGTCACACCCAATACCTATATGCATCTCCAATACGCATACACACACACACACACTCACACACATATTTATGAAGGGCCTTTGGTAAGGGCATTATAATGCCTGTGCGTTCTAATCCTCTCAGCTATGCAGTCACCCTCCAGCATTAGACTCCTGCTTTTGTACCGGCACAGTGGGACTGATCTTACACACTGACTTTAGCTGTGCTATTCAACACTACCGCTAGCTCCTCTATCCCTACACTTATCACTATAAAGAGCTATTCATCGCCACCATTCGCCCGCCTAACCCTTCAGTTATGCCAACAGTGCACAATTTATGCCGAAAGAAAGTTTGCTATTATTACAAGCTATTACCAGTTAGCTGTACTCCGATTTATGAGCTATGTGTTACCGCACAAAGCCACATTCACTGTTAATGCCATTGACCCTTTCGAACCACACGCAGCTAACACAAACCCTTTATAAAACTAAAGTTACCATACTTGTGAGTGAAGCCTAGTTGGCATAAGCCTTTTGTGGTTCAGCTGGGTTGGTTGCAGTCATTAAACATTTTCCACCAAATTAAAAGGTAATGACTAGCAGAAAACTAGGATAGCATTGGGCAGGTGATTGACTGAGCCTCAAGCGGCACAGCTCTAAATGCCAGCTCTAATGTAATTGTGCATGTAAACTGAACATCTGCCAGTCACCATTAAGAGGAGGTAATTGAAAGTCAATCATCTTAAATTAGATACTGATTCTACAATCAGAATCTAGACAGCAACCATGATCATTCAATAGCATAGATTCGTTGTTAAGCTCCTCTCAGGAGAGAAATGTGGTTTTGTGGGGAATTTAAGATCCGCATAGCCTTCATTCATTGTATAATGCATCACTTTACTGCAAAATAATCTTTATTTTAATTGCAATCCATTATTAATTGCTAATTCACCCTGGGTTCAGATGGGAACTTCAAATGAGTTTTTAGAATTTATGAGTAATAGAATTGCAGTGTGGTGTGCAGTTACTTGAATAATGATCAGTAGTGAACATTATTTGAAGAGAATATGATCCCACTTTATATAAAGTGTCTACTTGCATAAAAAATGTTAGGTACTGTGTACTTATTGTGTTCATGTATTGCAAAATATGTTTGCTGCTACTTAAGTGGGATATGGTTATGGTTAGAGACAGGTTTGTGATATGGTCAGGTTTATAGATGATATAAAGAGTAGGGTCAACAATGTAATAATAGATGTGATTATGAGAAAATATGAGTACAATGTACAACATGTATCAAATACAGCGCATCAAATGATTAATTGAAATGTTAGTAGATAGTAATTAACGGCACTTCATATAAAGTGTGTCCAAGAACTGTTTTATACAACACAGTTTATACACAGTTATACCTTAAAAATGAATTCAAGCACAAGTTGCTAATAAGTTGCTACACTGAAATACATTTAAACCTAACCTATTTGCATGTTATACAGTGAATTTATTCAGTTAAAGAATATTTTAACGTCACTAAACCAAACTAAATACATTAAGCTATCCCAACAAAACAAAATTTAAGGTTTCAGGAATGAAATGCTTACAGTCAGTTCTGTACAGTTCAGCAAATACAATGAATTGAGGGACAAATCGGACAGCCATAGCAACTTGTTAACCACAGACCTTATTGTACCTTAGTGAAATCTGCTTGGTTAGAGAAAGAAAAAAAAACATTCGAATTTCCTGAGAGAACCCATGGCTCAAAAATGCTAATTACATTACGTGACCCTTCATTATTAATTTGTCATACTGGTTCATATCATATAATAATAAGGGAGATCTGCAGTACACCAAGTGCACCACTTTGAACTAACAAAACTTAGATTTTTGTCTGAGTCTGTGACAAAGAGATAGAGGCCATCAGAATGAATATGTTTGAAAATGGAGAATAGCTGGGGGGGGGGGGGGGGGTAAAAGCTTGAAAGAAAGGATGGGATGGGGGGGGGGGGTTCCTTAAGAGCGTAATTCCCATTTCCATTTCAGCTTCCAGTGTCATTCTCTTAAAGGGCTGTGTGTGCCAGAGTTAGTTGCGCATGTGTGTGTTCCCCTGAGGCTGGGTTGGCTGTCAGACAAAAATGTTGCTCCATCAAATCCTGACCACAATGCGCGAACTCACACACATGCCCACAACATACAATATCCACCATTAATATACGAAAACACACACTTGATTGTGTAATGCCATTTTATAAGTACATTGTACTCAGTAGGTCATACTTTTAATGTTAACTCAAATATACACTGCTGACTTTAAGCCAGTGTAGCATATCTTGTGTAGCGTGTGTGTGTATGTATGTTAGTCACTCACAGTCTTTCCAGCTCTTTCAGCTCCTGAAATGCCCCTCTCTCAATAGAACTGATCTTGTTCTCCATTAGCTGCCTAAGAAAGGAAAAGAAAGAGAACGACCGAAATAAAGATAAGTCACTCATTGCATGAATTTCAATGATTAAAACAGTTATGTCTATGCATACTGCATACTTAGCACTTTTACAGAGACCCTTTTACATTTCAATGTCCACAAATAACACCATTTAACAGTATATCTCACAATCTGAGACCCACCTCTCATTATAAAACCACCGTAAATAAGAGCTTTCAACCCCAGTCTAAATACAACATCTATACTTAGACTATGATTTGAAAAACAACATAATGGCACCATTTCCTTCAGCTATGCTGGCCTACAAAAGCAAAACGCCTGTCAAAAATGAGTAAATTGGCTCAAATCGGGTCTCTTAGACTATGATCTGTCCTGTCAGGTTTGGCTAAAATATGCTAAAAGAAAAAAAAAGAGTGTGAAGATTCATATCAAATCATTCAATCAAACAACACTGCAATTTTTTTTCTCAGTTCCATCTTTGGTGCACTAGCTGCATTTTGCATTTTTAAAGTACTCAGGTGAACTTTCATATGTACACATTTGCAGTATGGGAATTTATAACATCATTCAAAGGTTTACTGATGCATTATTTAACCATTCAGTGATGTAGATCCGACATAGCTGCATTGACCTTACATGAAAAAATCCGCTCAAGTCACACTTTTATGTCTGACTGAACGTGTGAGACATGGTAAACGTAAAAGGGTTTTACGTCTACGTGTCTTGAAGTGTCGGTTAACATGAGTTGATGTTGAGTTGAAGTATTTCTGTCATGAATCTGAAGTAAAACACTCTACATCAATAAATCAGAATATGTTTTGACATAGTTTTTTATGAGGTTTGATAATAAAGGTCATTTCAGTCTTATGTACCAGCAAGAGAGCTAAGAAAATTAGGATTTAGAGAGAGGGGGAGAGATAGAGTTCAAAAAAAGAAACGAAAAAAAAAAAAGAATGTGTCTATGAGGGGCAGGAAAGAAAGACAGAGAGAAAGTCTTCAGCTGAAATACTACCCTCCAAGTGGGAGGGCAAACCTGTTCTTACATGAGCTCTCTATATGTCTCTCTCTAACACATACATTCACACCCACACATTCCATCTCACTCACATTTACATTCACAAATTCTCCCGCTCTGTCACAACCTCACACAGAGACAGAGAGGAAGATAAAAAGAAAGATATAAACAGACACTTCGCATTCCAACAACGCAATCATTTTTCAGAATAAATGCTGTCTTTGTGTTTTTGACAATCATGGGCTCACTGCCTCGTTAAGCTTCACCGTTCAAACTTGTTCTCTCTATGGGTGCGTATACTACAAGTGTTTAACCACCAACGGAATCCAGAACAATGTGTTTTGTGACAAGTCAAGACATTTGGCATAATGATGCGTTCACTGGCATTAATCTGATAATGGGACCATTGTGGACCAATGTGTTTACTAAATAATGGGTGTAAATCTAAAATATACATTTAATTTTAATTTTAATTTACATTATTATTAAAACAGTGGCATCTAAAATGAGCCGGATGAAGAGAAAATGTTAACGTACACCTTTATTTGTTAGTTGTTGTTTTTGTCTTGTTTTTTTTGGAGATACAATCTATATTATGCATGCAAAATACACTTTTTCAACATAAAACAAAACCAAGGAAACTAAAAACTAGATCTTCAATACTTACAGAACTCTGAGGTTCCTCAGTCCCGTGAAATCTGCTTTAGTGATTTTAGTCAGATTGTTTGCATTCAGGTCACTGTGAAAAGAAGAGAGGGTGTAAAACTCTGAATAATGACTTAAGTACGGAGGCCTAATTAGGAAGTCTAATTTAGCCCATTAAGTGGTAAATGATGCTATGAATATTTTTTTTTTCCTAGTCATTTCATTACACTGGCCTTGGCTACAATAAATTTCACATGTTCAGCATGCTGGATAGCTTATCTGCATCATCATTATACACCATCATTTAATGTGTTTTATCTTTGGTGAAATATGTGCTAAACTGTGGATGGGTTCTTCTGGCGAGTTCTTAACGTTGGTGTCACAGCCTTTCAAATCTACTTTTCTATATGACATGTAGTTAACCAGAGCCAACTAATTTTAAACAAAGAAAAATAATGCACAAGACAGGAATGATTAAAATTCTAATAATTAAGTAAAAGTCAGGATTTGAACTGAATCTTTTGGTGATTCAACTGCTCTCAAAGCAGTCTCAAAGCAGAGCAGGTTGTGATTAAACTTCATGCCAGTTAAATTAATGGATCCCACTTCAGAAAGACAGTCAATGACAGATAGAGACATGCGTGAGTTGAATAGAAAAGGACACTCTGGTTTTGTTCTGATGACTCAAAAAGTATGTAGGCTAAGTAATAGACTAATTTGAATATATAATTGGTTTGGATTATTATAATACAAATAATTAACAACAGTGTGACATACACTAATATATTACGTATAATTAACAAATAGTAGCCACTATATAATGATATTTGGTGGTGCATAATGCTGCATGTTGAATTACAAGAGATAATAATTATAAATCGTTTTAATCATTTTGTGGACCTAATTTATAACAAATGTAAACTGTTATAACTATAGTAAAGTCATTGTATTATCATTGTACTTGTGTTAATGTAAAGCGTGTTTCGGCGCACTCACAGTCGCTCTGCGTTGCGCGGAATGTTCCGCGGCACGCTCTGCAGACTCTGCCCGTGGCAGTCCACCGCTGTCCCGCTGCAGGAGCACTGAGACGGGCACGGCTGAGCCCCAGCCCCGCCGAGCAATGCACAGAGCACCACTGCTTCCAGGACAAACATAACTGCTGTTTCCCCAAGTTCCGATAAAACACACGAAATTCTTGGTGCAAAACAGTTCCAACAAAGCAGGCGCAGGAGTTTTAAATCCAAAAAGAAGAGGAGTCACAACAAATGATCTTTGAGAGAGAGAGGGGGGAAAAGCACTTGTAATCTCCTCCGACTGGAATGTTTTCCCCTTTTTCTTTACAAAGGGAAATAAATAGCAATTCAATACAGATCAGCTCCCATCTGGGGTCTACGTAGTCTCTTCTGTACAGGGACGCGAGTTTAGAGTCTAGATTCTGACGATTCCGCCGCAAACCAAAGTTTAAACTAATCCCGCACGCGCATTGTCGCTCTGCGTTTGTTTCGTGGCTCCAAAAACACCTTATGCGCACAATAACGCCAGACACGCGCTTGGAAACACGCACTTGAAAAGCCACCTGGTGATAGAGATGCGGTCATACACATCCAGCGGAGCTGATCTTCACGTGCGCTTAGAGGGTATTGATTAATTATGTGTATTGATCTTGCGCGCCCTCATGCATCCATCATCTTGTCACACAGGGACAAATCTGCATTATAAATCCAACTCGGTGCTGGGTAAAGTCCTGGATGATCTTCGCTGATCTGCCTTTACTCGAATACTCAATCGGAAGTCTGTGTCTCTCTGGCACCTGATGGTGCGAGCGCGCGTGTGTGTAACGTTATGTGTGTTCAGAGCAAAGGCGGCGCCTGTAGTGTGGAAATAAGCCCCGCACACCGATAATACTCGATAAAGGAGTCACATACAATTCCTCGATCCAACACGGGTACCGAGTCTTGCAGGGAGACAGTCAAACCCGCCCTTCAAGTTTACTGTACTGAGCCATCTCAGTCATTAGTGTTTTTAATAGAATCCCGACTTTGAAATCATGAAGTTGCAGTCTAGGCATAAAATAATGTAATAGTTAATCAAATCATTTCCATGCATGCACCAGTGCAGTGAATGAACTCCTGTGTTTTGATTTCCTTCGTTCTCACGCTCGGATTAAAGTTGTTTTTGGTGACGTGCGGCTCGCGGACAGGGGATTCTCATTCTCTCTCTCTCTCTCTCTCTCTCGACTAACATGGAATTGCTCTATATTCACCGGGAGCGGCTCCACCCCTCGATCCACCCCGCTGGTCGCATGAGCCCGAGCCGTCTGCCTTCTACGGCACTGACGCTCAAGGGACATGAACAGCTACGGTATCCCGAGCAGTCTAAAGACGGTAGCCGATGCGCAAGTGACGCACAGAGAGCTAACAAGTGAGGCAGCATCTGTTTCTCTGTCGCACACACTCTGTTTTGCTTGTGAATGAAGTAAATGAATGGTTAGCTGTTTAGTAATGGCAGTGAAAGTTTTGAAACCATCTGAAACAATCAAAGCTGCTTAAGGAGATTACAAATTAATATCTACAAATCTGAATCCAGATTAAAGTTAACAACAACGGGAACCAAAACCAGAGAGAGGTTGAGAGTTTTGCCTGGGAGACAGAATCAAAAGATGAATGACCTCATTCACCTTCTCAGTATGCACCTGCAGGGTAGGGAGAGGTCAAGGGTCAATTGCAGCTCCTGTGACCACACGCATGCGCGCACATACACACACACACAAATATAAAAATATGTTTTGACCATTTATTTATTAATTCTATACACAGAATGTTTTAAATGTATAAATGTTCCATAATGTATTCCTTACTATTTATTGTTAATTTGAATACCAACCTACAACTCTTCCCTTACACAATCTATCTGTCAAGATGCTGTTTCACATGTTCACACTTACATATATTTAGAGTGGATAAGATTTAATGTGTATTTGGCGTGCTGTCCTGGGGGAGGGCTCCGAGCTTGGAGTTGGGCCTGAACCCAGAGTACTCCCCCTGAAGTGTTTAGGACTGGAAGTGTGGAGAAAGGGGTGGTGGATACTGCTAAACTATCAATGGAGTGAGTTGAGATTGCTGAATCTATATATACTTGATTTGCTGAGTGTACTCCACTCGTGTTAATTAAGTGAACGTGCTCCTCCCGAACTTTGTTAATAAAACATCATTAAGTAGCAATGTGAGATACTGAGGTTGAGTAAGTTACTGAGCTATATTAAATAATGTTAGGTATTGTGGTAGGTTGAAGGGTAAAGTTTATTGATCTGTAGGATAAGTGAGACATACTAATGTGAGGTAGGATAGATTCATAGTTGAAGATATACTGTAGAGAAACGTCCAAAACGCATTAAAACACTTTTTTGTTGAAAACGGTATCATGTAACCGGACCCTTAAATATACACAAAATAATGAACTAAAACAACAAGCAGGGGTGATGATTAAATGAACTATCATAGTAACAAATGAGAGATGGAAACCAAAAGTCCATGACAGTTAAACTTAATGTCTCTGACATTACACCCCCCTGAGAGAGGGAAAAGGAGGCGGCATGGGAGGCGAACAAGGAGAGGTCTAAGGGCTGGAAGAAGGCTGACTGGCAGACCAGGCTGGAGCAGAATGAGGCCAGGGATGAATGGATGATGGGCTAGACCAGGGAAGAACAGATAGTGGTAATAGCCAATATACAGTAATGTCTTGAGTGTGCTGAGGCTGTAGGCTGATACCCAGAACCCCGCCCAGCTAGCATCCCACAGCGGTGTAAGAGGGTTGTTCGACATCGGCTGCGGCTGGATGTAACTGATCGGCGAGAGTTGCTGCGTACATCTCAATTCTCTAATTGCACCGTGAGAAATCGAGGATCGAGGAGTGAGGAGACTTCCTGAGGAGTCATGAGCGAGGACGCACAGGTGTATCCTATGCGGAAGCGTTTTATTGACTTTATTAAATAACCAAACTTCAACAACATAAGGGCAGATCCTTTCAGGGCTGCCGATGACACTGTGGAGTGACGATACATATCCAATGTATCTAAAAAAGCTTTTATTCAATTCCTCTATCCTTTCCTATTCCCTTTCCTCGCTTCCTTCCGTCGCGTCCTACAGGGGGTGGATCTGTGGATCTGAGGGGAGGAAGCGAGGAAAGGGAATGAGGATGGACAAATAAGAAATGAGAAGCACCCCAAGTCGGACAAAATTTGCTTCAAGTCAGCCTCTGATCGGTCTGCCCCCGTCTGCACCATGGGGAGTAACCATGGGGATGGATGACGAAGAGGTCGATGGGGAAGGAGCCCGGAACGTACTGTAGACTGGCGGTGCTTCTCAATTCTTATTGGTGCGTCCTCGTTTCCTTTTCTCGTTCCCTTTCCTCGCATCTCAGCTCCACCCCCTGCAGGATTTGAGGGAAGGCTGCAAGGAAAGAAAATGAGGATGGAGTAATCGAATGAATGTTTTTTTTATACTTTGGAATACTTGATCACTCAAGCGTCACTACACTATGTCATCAGCAGTGCTCAAAGGATCTGCCCTTATGTTGTTGAAATTTGGTTATTTAAGAAATTAGTAATTAATAATAATAAAGCAAGATAACCTGTTGAAATATGTGAGGTGTGTGTTTTATATAAACTGCAATAGTAAAGTATAAATTGAAATGATTGTGACCGTTGTGAAGGGGGAGGAGAATTGATACGTGTGTCACGTTTAGTAGATAAAACACTTCCGCAAAGTATACGACTGTGCATCCTCGCTCATAGCTCCCCTGGAAGCCTCCTTACTCTTCGATCCTTCCCTCCTCACTGTGCAACTAGAGAACTGAGATGTCCTTCAAGATGGCTGAGCTTGATTGGTTTCCGGGGCATATGTAGGACAGAGGATCGAGGAGATGAGGAGGGATATTGAGAAACTGATATTGAGATATTGAGGGATATTGTGTAGATGGAACTGCGCGTCATCAAAGGCCACGACGACCCCCGAGGTGAAACGGGCGATACTAGAATATATTGATTCTATCGCTTATTTATATTACCTTCATATATTTATATATTCATACAAACGGCTGGTAGGGACTACACAACATTCCTCCCGGGTTAGGGACATCACCAACCCTAAAATGTTCATAAACCCTGCCCCCCCGGGAACACGCAGTCCATGTTGAGAAGATGAAGAGTGGTTGTACAAGAGTACATTTGTGAGTCAGCTCAAACTTTAGCATCTATTTTTTTTAACAATGCAATAAAACGTCAGTCTGTGTCCATCTCAAAACAGTTCCTAATATATGAGCGATTTATAGATTACATAACATAAAATCTTAATTGACCCTTCGCTAAGCCCCGCCCTCCCTAGTTACTGTTGCTATGCCTGTCAAGCTTTCGCGGCTGGCCCATCTATTATAGTGTGGATGCACCCAGTGTCAGACATTTCAATGAGATAATTAGAAATTTTCGGCGAACAAGTGAAATATCTGAGAGAGCAAGACAAAGGGGACTACAGTATGCGTTCGAGGGATATATTCACAACATTATATACAACCGATTAGAGAATAATTTCTTGAAAATTGAAGTTAAAGCCTAACGTTATAGTCCCAGCGCAAGCAGCAGCGCCTCATACGCTGACCGTTTAAATGGGAAACACAAATTGAGGAACAGCTATGTTCATACAGCAGGGTATGTGAAAATAATCTTTATAATTATAAATCAAACAGCTTATCAATAAATCTTGTGGAATAAGACTAATACCGGGAGAGCCGCGATCGGATTGGGTTAAGTTAGGCTACTTAGTTAGTAAGGGGTAACGTTAACGTCGATTAACAAAATGCTGAAATATATTTTAAAGTATGTCAGTGAGCCTTTGTCTAGTCTATTTAATCGTCTTATTTTACGTTATATTATTATGACCAAAGAACCGTCAATATTTCCAAGCAATGGGTGTTTTTGTTAAGCATGTCGACATTTACCAGAATGGGTCTCGCACATAGACGCTAGATCACGCCAATCATTTCTCCCCTTGGCTTTTAGATTTTCTGGAAGGAAAACAATTCCTCTCCCCCGTCCAAACTTTTAGTATACCGGTATCAGAGTTGCACAATCCATACGCACAATGCTTTAGCATGTTTCCCTCGTTCGAAAGCTTGCCAGACCTCCCGCGCATAGTTACGGTTGCTAAGACATGATTGGCCAGTGGCGGTTTTCAGGCGTGGCTTAGCTAAGGGTCAATTGAAGATAGTTAACTTCACATCAGCAACATAAATTCATCAACTAACCATTCCGAGACGTCCTGTTGTATTCTACATGCTGTCACTTCTTCTTGAGTCTCTCCATCTTTGACTGACTCCGTTTTAACTTTAAAATAGCAACAGCGCCGGGATCCACCCACAAAGTTACCTGCGCTTTGCTCTTTGACACTTGCGTAAGGGCCCAAAATAGGGCCCAAAGGGAGAACAGTTTCTGTCATTTTAGTGTGTCTGCGTGAGTAAATCGTAGCTGCTAACACACACAAGCTCTTGAAACCCCGCCCTCTGCAGCAGCTCTTTTACATTTAAAGGGCCAGGCACAAAACAGTGCGTTTTTACAAACTCTCAAAAAGTGACAGATTTAACATGCTATGTACAAAATAATTTTTCAATGCACACAAAAGGCCTATTTCTCTCAAATATTGTTCATAAATCTGTCTAAATCTGTGTTAGTGAGCACTTCTCCTTTGCCGAGATAATCCATCCACCTCACAGGTGTGACATATCAAGAAAGACAGAATGATTATTTAACAGGTGTGTTTTAGGCTGGCCTCAATAAAAGGCCACTCTAAAATATGCATTAAAAACATGACACAAATGTGTACTACTGTATCTTCTGCAGGTCAGGTGAAGTACAAAGCAGTCTGAGAGATATTAAGTAATGTGAGGTAACTAAGTAAAGATAGGTAGAACTTACTGACGTGTATTTAGTAATTTTATGTAGTGTGATATTTTAGCTCAGTTAAACACAACGACAGGTATGATGACAGGTGAATCTACTATAATTACCACTGAACACTAGAAATGTGTTAGTGAGCGTTTATGTGTGTGCTTGAGGAAGAGGAAGAGTAAGCAACCAAGAAACCGTGAGTGAGTTTACAGCCTGTGTTTGTTGTAATTTACAGTTGTTTAGACTACAGTAAACACATTTCCAGATGGACGTTAGTCTGCACACCATCCCTCTCTGTGACTCTGCGAGACTATAAACCAGACCACATGGTAAAGGACTAAACGTTCCTTTACGAATATGTGCCGTGTACCTCGAGTCTTAGCTGTATGACCAAGCCTATTGCATAAGATACTTTGGTCAAAATGGCACTTGTCCTGGTTTTTCGGCAGATCAATATAAATATTCTTTTACACTTTTATTGTGTCTTTAAGGGCATCTGTTAATTCAAAATTCAGTATTCTAGCTACGGTGCTATACCAGCATCAATTGTTGATGTTTTATGGCCAATGACAAATAAAACAATAATACAAATCATAAAGAAAAAATGAAAAATCTTTTAAAATCTAGTTGAAAATGCATGCCACGTTCTCAGAAATATAATATTTGTATTTATGTTGGTTTTATCTGAAAACGATTATACCATTTACAGCAATGGTTTTAATTGAATAACTTTAAAAAAATATAATGTGGTGTAAACCAGATAAAAAATAACCTTGCACCTTGAATGTGAATTTGTACACATCTTAATCTTTATTTTCCGAAATGTTTTAATATATATTTTTAAAGCTAGTAAGTATATATATATATATATATATATATATATATATATATATATATATATATGAAGAGTTCAGATGCAAAAGCCTCTAAATGCCATTTGAAATTTTCTTCTTTAATGATGATTTTTATCAAACTTGTATATTTAAGTTCAGTAATTTCACTTAAATGGCAATGATAATTACCTATTAATTGTTATTTAAGTGAAATTACTGAACTTAAATATACAAGCTTGATAAAAATCATCATTAAAGAAGAAAATTTCAAATGGCATTTAGAGGCTTTTGCATCTGAACTCTTCATATATATATATGTTGAATTTTTACAACCTGAACTAAAAACTGAACTGACTTTATCATAAAACTGGTCTAAATTTAATCATAAATTAACTGAAGTCATATGTAAAAAAAAAAAAAGCTAGAAGCTTAGAAGCTAGAAGCAACCTTTAGCAGAGTCCAAAACTATAGGAACCACTAATTAAATAGATATTATATTAAATTAGATATTAAAGCACACTGTTTGTCAAATTGAAACCTATAAATACAAATGTAAAGTATATTCTATACATTGGATGCAAAATATTTAAAATATAAATATTCAAATTGATTTTCAAATGATCAAAACAACAAAACAGTCATTTTCTATAATTAAATGCAGCAGAACAGTTTAAATCACTAAATTGTAAATGATTATAAAGACAAACAAAGTCCCATTACATTATTATAATCCTATTACAATAACTGTTCTTCTTAAAATATCACTACTTGCATTACATGTAAATTTCAGTGTCATAATTTCAAAACATTCTTCCTTTGTGAAAAGTGTGTGCATAATACAGCTGTCCTGCAGCTTAAAGTTCATATACCTGCAGCATCTGTCAGAAGTTAGTTTAAATGAAGCACACGAGATGTTTAGCCTACTCATTCACTTCTGTTCTCGCACACACAACATCATTCAGGTATAACCTAAACCGTTCTGACTTCCTCTTTTAAAATAGTAGTCCACAACACAATTCTTCTATATGAAAACAACATTTTCTCCCTTTTTAAAGAACAAAATCTAAGTTCTCGAACTAAGTTTTCGAACATTACGTTTAGGTCTAGTGGTATGATTGTGTGTGTAGTGAGCATTGTTCTTAGCCAGAGTTATTGGTACGCATGGAAAAGCAGTGAGATGGAAAGCATTTAATGTCTTTCCATCCCTAAGAATATATTACGTACCCACTCAAAATCTTTTGGCAACCGTTAGAGGATCAGTAAATGTTCTGTGTCCCTAAGAACATGCAAAGGGTTCCGTACCCTCACTTTATCCCCCTCCTGGAAACAAAGGGTGTGTGCAGCCCGCATAACCCTTTGGCGAACAGTCATGTCAGTTGGTGAGTGCACAGGAGCAGATGGCTAGATAGACAGCCTTGTGTGCATTTGCCTGGCATAGAGGAGCTGAAAGGGTGAAGTACCAGTTGCAGCATGTGGAGTGCCACGGTCCACCTGCAAGAAGTCAGTAACCACAGGTTTCCATGGCTGATGTTGCTGGATGGTCATTTGGACAGTGTGTTTGACCACAGAGTTGAACCTCTCCACAGCACCAATCACTGCTTGGTATACAGAGAGGAACAATGGTGATGAATATTCCTTCTTTCCAGAAAAACAGAGAAAACAGCAGACATAAACTAAACACTGTTATCAGTAACTATAGGTTACTCAATGGATTCCCATGGTGGCTGAAAAATGATGACAGAAACAAAACCACAGAATCCGAAGTGGCAGCATGAATAAAGGATACCTTAGGCCATTAACTTTAATAGTCAGTTACTGTTATAAACCTGCAGTCGGATTCAGCAGTGTGAAATGGCCAGACTATATTTGCAGCCACTTTCTGTCATGGTCCATGTGACACCAGCACTAGCTGGAGAGGGGCACTGGAGCTACAACTTTGGCAAAATCAGAAATAAACTTCTGTACCTTGACATAAATGCAAGTAATGAGAGCAAAGTAGATGCTTCAGAAGATGCAGGGGCATTGATCATTCCCTGTACACATGATTCATCCGGAACAAGACATGTTCCTTCGCTGAAACAGTATGACTAAAGAACAGCAGGTTGGTTTGCCAGAAACGACACTTGTCTTTATGGAGCTGCAAGCCAGCAGCTTCTATTCGTAAAGTGCTTTATCATGCATTGACATGTCAAGTCTGTGGATGATAATGTCGTCCAGGTCACTTTCAACCCCTGACAAGCCAGTCGGGAGCATAATCCTGACACCATCTTCTGAAATGCAACGGGTGCTGAAGCCAATCGGTAAAGAACACGACAAAAACAGAACAGTCCATTGTGAGTAATAAAGGCTATGAGGTCATGACTGATCTTATGCAGCGGCTCTTGGTAGTAAGCTTTAGTCAGGTCGATGCAAATGAAAACAGTAGAACCTTTTAGAGCAGAGAATAGTCCACGATCACTGTTTTTATTTGGCTCTCTGAGGTCAACACACATCCTAAAGATAGGGACACATCAAACTGCCACTAAAGAACTAGCGTTGATGAAAGCCGACTGTGTTGGGTCAAAAAAGCTGAACTTGAACACATCGACAGAACTAGAGCTGACTGTCAACTAGCATGCGCGTTCTGCGCTAAATGAGACAACTATTTCAACAGATATATTCATCTATATTCATCAATCAAAAAAGGGAAACCGCATGCTCACCGTTTTGAATATCAATCCTGCTGATACTTTCTTTATTCCCCTCCACTCATGTTAATATTAAAATATTCACAGGAACACACAGGTAAGATGATTTAAAATTAGAACAGCTTTGTACAACATCTGTACTGTTTTGACTTCTTTGTTGTTTTGCTATTATACTCGTACACTGATTGGCTGTTCAGCTTAGTGAATGAGTCAGAGTTCTCTCTGTCACTGATGGCCCAATGCCGATTCTACATTCTGAATAATTTTTTGAGCACATCCAAATTCAGTTGACTCAGCAATAGTCCAGAAAGTCTGACACATGAAAAGCAGGCACAGAAAGAAATTAGGTTCCTCCCCATGAGTGGGGGCCCGTTTGTCCACAATGAAGAACGTAACAGGAACTGAGCAGTAATGTCAGGAACCATTCGCTAACAAACATCCAACCACTGGAATTTGGGATTTTGGATATGTCACCAGCTTGGCTGTGGGTTGCGACAGCACAAAACAACTGGAATGGCATGCATAAGTGCTGTAGGGCAGGATTGATACAAAAGATCCACTGTCAACCACCAAATCCACCACACAAATGTGTGAGTCAGAAGTAGATATAGTCACTGTGTTTGTTTTGCTGGGAATACAAGCTGAATATTCCATGAACAGTACAGTAATTTTTGGTAATTCAATTTCACGGACCTCGCCCATGTTTGATTGCGCTGATCTGCTCAGATTCGCATAAAGTCCAATTTTTACACTTCTTGCATGTTGCAGTTGGGCAGTTTGCAGCGTTAGCTAAGTGTGCCTCCAATTCACAGTGAAAGCATGACTTTCTCTTCCCCACCTGGAGACCAGGAGGTCTCCAATCTATATGATGTGTAAAAATAGAACAGGTATAGTCTAGTTTAATTACGGTTTTAACTTAATTTTCATCTTACTTTTTTCAAGCCTGCTGTTGTGGACCAGGTCCGAATGATGGCCAAAATATACTGATGAGTTTAAAGAAGTTTATTGTGAATCACAGAGGGCTCCAGACTAACTTTTTGCCTTGGTTTCACTGGTGCGCCTAACTTTGTTTTATTTAGGTGCACCAGCACAAAATTTAGGCACACAATTTCAAGATCACCTTTTTAATCACGCTCCATACACATTCATATTTATTATATAAAAGATTTTAAACAAGAATAAATTGTAGGTAAATACTTTTTTTTTTAAATTTGAAGCACAATTCAGACTGATCTCATGAAATGGCGTATGTACAACACGACAATTCGTATTTCCATTTTTGGCATGCTATCACCACGCATAATCGCTTTTCAGCGTGTTTATGAACGGCGTTGACTTAACGTTACATTACTGTATATATAAATATAGGACCTACCCCAACTCCGTCTCTAAACCTACCCGTCACTGGGGTTAATAGCATTTACGAGTCTTCCCCTACCATCCTAAAAAAAAAATATCGCTCCCCAGATGTAGATCTACATTTTGCTTTGTTTCGCTCGGACATTTAAAGCTAGGGTATACGATTTCAAAGATTGTTCATTATTAATATCGTCGTTTAGATGCTGGTTATGGTTATAGTACAATCCTAACAATATGAATAGAAAAAAGAACGAAAAAAATCCATTCACTCTATTGGCTGTACAGCCGCAGAAAAGTTGACCAATGTAAGCTGTTCGGCCGCACAGCTTATATTGGTCAACTGCTCTCATCCAATCACCAGCTCCACTTGAAACTCTGCCTGGCACTCGCGTCTCCAACCCAACCGCACCCGCCCCCATCCGTGCGTGAGCAAACAGCTGAGCTGACAGACTGTCTATGGTAGCTAGCTAGTAGCGTCAGATCAGCAATGGATAAAGCAATGGATAAAAATATAAACGACAACAGCAAGCGGCCCCTGCTTGCCTCAACTGTAAAGTTTGGACGCAAGAGAAAGTCTGTGGAGGAAAGATCAGAGATTAAAAAGAAATGTGAAGAACGCCGGACTCTAAGTAGGATAAATATAGCGTCCTTCATTGACCATTGGAGAAAGCTTCAGGGTGATCTGGGGCTGAAAACGACGCTGACACGTATGACTTTTTGTTGAGCAGGTAAACATTTATTTATTCTTTTATGGTGTGACGTGTTACGTGGCTTTTTATCAGTTTGACAACTTGCTCATGCTGCCGGTCGGCATTGGAATGTTAGCCGTTTAGCATCGCCGATCGCGGTTCAAAGTAATTATATTTCTTGTTCGAGGTTTCTGTTCGAGCCGATCGGAATTTGAACAAGATGCGCTGCGTGCTGCAATAACAATTACTGAAAACCTTAGCAATACTAGTAGTATTATAATGGTGGTGGGGAGTTTAGAACATTTCATGTGTTGCTAATCTTGCGTTGACGTGAACTCAAACGTGACACACGTCAGGGATCAGGTAGCACAGAGGGGAGGGGGGTGTGTGAGGAGGGGCGGGATGAGTTTTTTAAAACTTCCCTACCGTCTCGACCGATTTTTAACATCGTATACCATAGCTTTAACGGCATGTACATACACGCGAACACATGAATACATGCGGTTAGCTTAAAATGTGTAAAGATAACACCCCACTTGACTTGAAAGTGGCGTGTGTGTTTATGCAAAAGTCATTATGTCTTGTTGCACAATTATACTGTATATAAATCTAAAAATATTTTTTTTTATTTAAACATTTTTTTAAAGTGCTTCACTGAGCTGCCCAACTAAAACATTTTAAGCAAAATAAAATATTTCAAAATAGAATGCTACTATTTAAAAGTGCTTCGCTGAGCTGAGACCTAACATTTCATGGCTCAATATCTTAGGGGGTCCCCCTATAAATATTGTGCTTTTTCAGCATTTCAATTCGAAACATTGTTGATCCGCTTACAAATGCACTGTCCTCTGCCATGCTCTGGCCACATTTTTTTTTTTTTTTTTTACAATAAATGCAGTGCATAACGTTCAATTTATTATTAAGCCTTATCCAGGAAACTAACCAGTCTTTACGAAATGTATATGTTTTTCCCTTTTTATTTTGAGTCTCTAGCTTCCTCTGTCTCTGACTCAGATGCCATCTCCAACGAAGAACCAGGGCTTGGCATCTTACCAGAGACCTGGGAGACTGGTGGGTGATGTAGCTCCATGCATGGGAGGTTGTCGGAGCATTGACCGAGGAGAGTGTTGGGGGAAACAGGCCTACTTTTCTTAAAGAAAAAAAACTCTCTATGGGTCTATTTCTTTTTATTGTTCATTGTCTGTTTTCTTGCATTTATTTTGCTGATGCTGATTGTCGTAACTGATACTCCTGTGCAGAGCCAAAGACCCACCCCATCTCTGTCTCTGATTGGTTTAGACCAGGGATGGGCAACTTCAGTCTTGGAGGGTCACTGTCCTACAGTTTCAGCCCAACCCTGAAAAAATCACCTGCCTGTAACTGTCTTGTAATCCTGAAGACCTTGATTAGCTTGTTCGGGTGTGTTTGATTAGGGTTGAAGCTAAACTCTTGCTGCGTCCCAATTCGCATACTATCCATCCTAAATAGTATTCAAAAATAGAATTAGTGCGTCCGAAACCGTAGTATGTTGAAATGAGTGTTTCAAAGATACCCGGATGGTCTACTTTTTCCGGTCAGAATCCAAAGTGTAGATCGATGCACACTCTAACAGCTGATATTGCCCACAACCCTTTGCGCGTTGGACGAGGATTCGGTTGGAACTACAAACATAACACAGTCTCATCCCAAAAAGTCATATAACTAACGTCTTGGGACGTTTTTCGACCGTACGTCAATATCCGCCTTTTTAGGGCCCCCTTAAACGTCGGTAGATGGCGATCATACAACTGACGCTTTACCTTTAATGTCAGTTAGGTGACAGGTTAGGTTTAGGGTTAAGTTTAGGTCTGGGGTAGAGTTAGGATCCCATAACCTCATCTACCGACGTTTAAGGGGGCCCTAAAAAGGCGAATATTGACGTATGGTCAAAAGACGTCCCAAAACGTCAGTTATATGACGTCTTGGGATGAGACCGGGTTGACAAACACAAAGAGTAAAAAGTGCTAAAAAACGACAGGCACGGAAGACGCGCGAGTAACAACAGGAGTAAATGAAGACTGCTATGTTCATCCTTATATCCAACAACAAAACATCTCAATTGCTTAGCAGACATTCTTGTCTACAGCAGCTCCGGCATCAAAACAATGGCAGACTGTGTTAAGTTCAGGGTGGGTCTACGCTATTGCCGCCTTCACACTGGCAGTTGAAATCAGTTCCGTTACGGCCCCGAAATGACCGGAAGTCATATTTCCTATGGAGATTAGCAGACCGCATGCGAATGCGGTTCGAAGAAAAACGTATCCGTTGGTCATCTGGGTGTGTTCAAAAAATTTAATTTTTGCAAAAAACTACGGACGGTTCCTATGCGACAATTTCAGGGGAAGTTGAGCATTCCTATGGTACTGATAAACAAACCTGAATTCTATAGTTTATAAAACTGAACTTTATAAAAAATAAATAATGATTTTAGAACAATAAGTTGTCATGTCATTTTTTATCTTCATGATTTTCTAACATTACTCACATGTTTATGCTAAGGCAAAGAGATGTGTCTTTATCTTCCAATGTCTATCTACAGGGGTTGGACAATGAAACTGAAACACTGGCCAATGTTGGAGGTTTCACATCTGTATGCCTGGCGGCCAATCTTCAGAGTGAAGCACGGGTGGATCAGTGATGGTTTGAGCTCCAATATCATGACAATCCTGATTGTATTTGATGGACACGACACTGCCGAGGACTACCAAACCCTTCTGGAGGATCATGAGCACCTGATGCTCAAACCGCTCAAACCGCATGATCATGCACCAACACACACAGCAAGACTTGTGACAGAAGGGTTTGATGAAGATGAAAGTGACGTTGAACATCTCCCATGGTCTGACAGTCACCAGATCTGAATATTATTGAGGTGTTTTGGAGGAGCGAGTCCACCAGCATCATATAGTGACCTGGACACTGTTCTGGAAGAGGAATGGCTCATAATCCCTCTGGTCACTGTGAAGGACTTCTATCTGTCAATTGGTGCTGTATTTGGATGCAAAATGAGGCCCTCACCATTCTAACAAATTATTGTGTTGTAAAACCAGGTGTTTCAGTTTCATTGTCCAACCCCTGTATATATCGAGCTTTGAACTGACAGAGTATGTCTGCTTCCCAGACAATGGTAGGAAGACTATTCTTTTGGTGCTAAATAGGAAAATGATCTATCACCAGCAGTTGATTTTGATATTCTAGGTAAATGCGTTGAGAGCTCGCGCAAGTACTGCGGAGCTAAACCATTTAGTGCTTTGTAAGTGATCAACAATATTTTAAAATTTACACGATGTTTATTAAGCAGCCAATGCAGTGTTGACAGAACCGGGCTAATATTGTCATATTTACTGGTTCTGGTAAGAACTCAAGCTGCTGCATTTTGTACTAGCTGTTATTTTGTTTATTAAGCATGCAGTTATAAAGCATTACAATAATCTAGTCTTGATGTCATGAACGCATTAACTAATTGTTCCGCATTTGTCAATGAGAGCATATTATGACGTAATTTAGATATATTTTTAAGATGGAAATGCGGTTTTACAGATACTAGAAATGTGACTTTCAAACGAAAGATTGGCACCAAAGAGCACACCAAGGTTCCGTAACCGACTGTGAAGACTTAACAGAGCAGTCAAGTGTTAGACAGTATTCTAGGTTATTATTACATGTTTTATCTCTGTTTTTTTTTTTTTTTTCAGAATTTAGTTGTAGGAAATTACTAGTCATCCAATTTGTTTATATCAGCTATGCATTCCGTTAATTTTCTGAATTAGTAAGTTTCATTAGATTTTGAAGAAATATAGAGCTGAGTATCATCAGCATAACAGTGAAAGCTAATTCCATGTTTACTAATGGCATTTCCTAATGGCAGCATGTACAGAGTGAACAGCAGCGGTCCTAGTACTGAGCCTTGTGGTACGCCTTACTGAATATGGGCGCCTAAAGCGTCAGATATTGAAGCATGTCCAAATGCTCCCCAAGGCGTCAGTTAAGTGACGCCTTGGGGGTGAGAATGGGCTGGAATATGTGATCGAGACATCTCTTCATTTACTGCTACAAACTGATAACGGTCAGATAAGTATGATTTAAACCATGCTAGTGCAATTCCACTAATGCCAACATAGTTTTCTAGTCTATTTAAAAGAATGCTATAGTCAATTGTGTCAAATGCAGCACTAAGATAAGAGCACACACCTCCTATTCACTCTTGAGCTGTGTTTGAAATCATCCCTATACCCTCATTCACTATTCCCTACATTACTCCACTAATATAGTTCACTTGAGAGAGTGAATCAAAATGAGTTCATGAATTCCGACACAAAGGGCTGCCTCTTTTGCTTAGTTTGTACTTGCTGTTCAACAGTTCGAAAACTGTAAGCTCCAGTAGAGATGAAAAGATTTATCTTAAACTCCATCAATGAAACTATGTAAAACCTTCAAGTGCCCCATTATGCTTTTTTGCATATAAACCTGTAATATTTCTGTCTGTGAATGTAAATGGTCTGCAAAGCTGTAACGTCAAAAGTGCACGATAAATAAAGCTATTGTCTCCCAAAAGAAAGAATCGACTCTGAACTGCCAAAACAAGTCGTCAGGAATTCCAGTCTAACTTCTGTGACCTGCTAACGTATGCTGTTATTTATATAGTTAATGATACAGTTCCCACATGTGGACAGCAATAAGTTAGAAATATACACATCAGTTTGTTGATTGACATACACTTGTTAATCCTGATGGTGAGGAATTACTGTTGCAACATTTCATAACGTTAGTCAAACTGTGCGACCCAAGGGTTTTAACGGGCATAGGCTAATCTGTAGCACAGAGCCCAAAACAACGCTGCGTTTCCATCGTCGAGCCAGAAGCTCCGCAGCACTCCACTAAAACCTGCCCGTAACATGCCTCTCTGGAACAATGTCACAAAATCCCATTATTTCACCAACAAATTGAAGTTTTATCAAAAAACTAATCAGAAAGAAATCACTGGAAATTAGCGAGATCGCAAAAAACAAACATGATAAAAGTGTTTTGACAATTTTGTTTTCACATTTCACATTAGTCATACCCCAGATAGCAAACTGACACTGAATCAACGTGGAAACGACGTCTCTCATGACATTGAAACAACGTTGATTTTGCTCATCGAATTAACGTTGAACCAACGTCAGACGCGTCATTCTTTCAAAACTAACGGAAAATCAACTTGAAATCAACGCGTTGTTTCAACGTTATGAAAGCAAACCAATTTTCGATTTTCATTTAGCTTTGAAGAATGCCGCGTCTGACGTTGGTTCAACGTTAATTCGATGAGCAAAATCAACGTTGTTTCAATGTCACGAGAGACGTCGTTTCCACGTTGATTCAATGTCAGTTTGCTGTCTGGGACAGAAATAAAGTGATATTTACCTTTATTTCACAAAAGAAAGAAAGAGGACCAATGTTGCCTATCCTTGATCTAGAAGATATATTTTTAGTGTTTCTGTTATAAAAAGTCCTCAGAGATGAAGTGGACTCCTCAGAGATGAAGTGGAATATTTGCCTCAGAGATGAAGTGGACTTGAATATCAATCTAAAGAACTTCAAAATATGTATTTTGTTACATTCAGACCGATCTTTTGGAAAATTAAACTAACAAAATGTATTGTCATTAACAAGTTGTTGCTAGCTGTGTTCTGGGAGTTGTTCAATGGGACGGCCTGGTCTTGTCGCCTAGCAACAGTGATAGACGTTGTGACAAGCTTCGTTGGCCGCGCACTTCGAAGGACCTGGCCTTCAAAGGATGCAGCCCCTGAATTGGCACACAGCTCATGACCATGACACTGTGGTGGGTAGGTGTTCTCAAGTCATTTTATGCACGCATTGCATTTGTAATGTAAATTAATGGATCTGGACAAAATTAACATCATGGCCTTGACCCTTTAGCAATTTATTTGAATCTTTAGAAATTTTCTGAATTTACTGTATAGGAGGAGTCATATCAGAAATTATCCTTTTATATTCCAGGTTAGGCTCATGCCCTAGAAATAGCCAAAAACAACTGAATAAGTTGTCACAGAGATTGTGAATCAAAACAAGGAAAATGTTCTTCAAGGTCGGGTTTTAAAATATCCAAGTCCCCATTTGAGTGACATCTATTTAAAAAATAAAAAAAAATAATTGACAGTCAGTCAAAAATGCAGCCGCCAAACAAATGAATACAAATGAAACCCACATACCGAAAACCAATAATACTGAATATCTGATATTTTCAATCTCCTTTAACAATTGTCTATAAATAATGTCAGCAGTACACCAAGAAAGATGGCAAAGAAAATAAAGGTAGACTGAACAGAGTATTCCACATTCCAAATGTAGGTGTTTTCCTGTTAATTGTTTTGTGGGGTATTGTGTTTGGTTTCTGGTTATATGACTGTTTGTTTGAATAGCATGTAGATGTTTTCCACTTAAACAAAGCATTTAATTTCCCCCAAAGTATGAACAACAATAGACGAATTAGACTTAAATCCCTTTTCAGACAAAAGCTGTCAGGTATGTACAATTGTTCAGGTAATGCTAAAAAGTGAAACATCTCAGCTGTTTCAGCTGCTGAAAACAGGTGATACTGTACAATCAGGTTGATACAATCTTTATAGACCTTTTTCACAAAAACCGGAAATACGTAATCGTTGTGGAAACGTTCCCGTCAACTATCGACACATCAGAAAAACCTACTCTGGGAGGAGAAAATTGGTCAGAGAGTCTTCAAAACTTCGAAAAAATGTAAACTTGTCATGGTCCAGTTGTTGATGACTTTGTAAAATGCTGTGGTGATGCTTGTCTGCAGCTGATCTAAGACCAACGATATTGATTTCAGAACTCATTCTTCCCAATATACGTTCATTAAAGGTAAGAAGGTGGAGTGTGTGGAAAGTTATTAATATTTAGGGAGTATTATTTACAATAAACTGCATTTTGATGTGAATACCAGAAAGAAGTCTGTCAGTTTTATTCAACAGTTATTCTCTAGGGGTAATGAATATTTTGCACTGCTGTTGCTATAGAACGATCAAAGATGAAGAACAATTTATACAAATATTAATTTATCCCTTGTACACTCAAGATTGTTAAATACTTAGAATGGTATCCCAGATAGCAAACTGACATTGAATCAACGTGGAAATATGACATCGAAACAACGTTGATCTGACATTGTTTTGCTCATCGAATTAACGTTGAACCAACGTCAGACGCGTCATTCATTCAAAACTAACGCAAAATCAACTTGAAATCAACGTGTTGTTTCAACGTTATGAAAGCAAACCAATTTTCGATTTTCATTTAGCTTTGAAGAATGCCGCGTCTGACGTTGGTTCAACATTAATTCGATGAGCAAAATCAACGTTGTTTCAATGTCATGAGAGACGTCGTTTCCACGTTGATTCAATGTCAGTTTGCTGTCTGGGATATATTAATATTTTAAATTAATATGTAGCCCACTGTTGTGTGTTCTTATTTTTATCTTGTTTTATATTGTGGTGTATATTTTTATGTGCTTATTCCGCTGGATACAAATATTTTAATAAAGTTGAACATGAACTAACGTTACTTCAAAATACACAAAACATAAAAAATAAACGTAAACAATGACGGCTTAGTGAATGGTGACATGAGAAGTACAGAAGATCACAGGATCAATAACATCCTGCCAGATTGCCTGAATCTATTTCCGTCGAACTTCATCGACAGGGAACTGACGAGGGAAGGAATGAAAACGACAGGTATGGCTGCTTTTGGGAATAACAAAAAAGATCGGTACGCAACAACTCTCACTAGTTGCCTGCGGCGCGCTATCTGTTATGAATGGAGCGGAAGAAGATTACCATGACAATTGCGTATTTCCGGTCACAAATACGGAAGTTGTGAGAAAGGTCTATTCCGGTGGAATAGCAGCAGTTAACACCACCTGATCTTAGAAGTGGCCACAATGTGAGCAACAGTCGGTTCACTAACTAATGTCCCTGATTTATTTGAGATTGACGAGTTTTATGTACGTTTTGAAGCTGCTTTTATGTCCCTAACAATATTAAAATCAAACCTATGCCCTTGGCTCAGCAGGATTATAATCCTATGAGCTCCTAAGTAAACATGCAGAATGGAATAATCTGTCCAAGCACGCTGCAGCTAAAGTAATCTCTCATCTCTATTTTTTAATTATCTCATGTCTTGCTTCAATTACTGTCAAATGACAAAATTGCTGAAATAAAGTGTCAACAGTTATTTGCTCATACTGTATTATAGTGTCAAATATACTATTTGATATTTAGCAGAAAAAAACGTGTGTCAGCATGAACACTAAACAGGTTCAGTACAAGTCAACTCAGATTTATTTATATAATGCGTTATACAATACAGATTGTTTCAAAGTGGCTTCAAATTGATAAAAAGGACAAAAAAACAGCGTTAATGCTTAACAAATTTAATTTCAGATGTAATGCAGCTCTAAAGAGGATATTTATTTAGGATGTCATTATTTGGCTCAATTTATTTCAATGTTACAAACCAGTTCAATAACTGTGTCAATATTGCAAGGTTCATCATAAATGAAACAAGTTAAATCCAGCTATAAGCAGTTAAACAGAAGGTAACTGGGTCATTCCTTGTCAAATCAACCACATTTTGGAAACTTCCTTGGCTAAACAAATAAATTGATTGATTGAAGAAAGACAAACTAATACATTTTCATCTGAGTTTTGGAGCCAACTTTCAGGAGGATGAAAATTATTTTAGAAATATGTAATTTATATTTACACTTAGATAAGTCGGCCTATGACTTTTGAAATTATTTTAAGTTTACACAAAGATTAGTAGGCCAAAAATTAGTACATTCGTACTGTATGTAGTATTGTTTTTTGTCTTTCACAATCAGTGTTAGCCAATATATGCCAATGGTGACAGTTCAAAAATGGGAAAAAGGCACTGTTTGTATTTTTCCCCCCAAAGTTTGCATGCCAACTCAAGAAGTATTAAAGAAAAGAAAATATCCTTTTAGATTTTTGTTCTTAACAAATGTTCCTTTTGGTGTCTTCATTTTAAAGGTCCTATAATTTAAAGGGATAGTCCCAAAAATGAAAATTCTGTCAGTATTTTGGATGAAATCTGAGAGCTGGATCACTCCTCCATACTAGTCCATAGGCTTCTTGAGGGATTGAAACTTGCCGGCCTCAAAGTTATTAAAGACATCGTTAAAACAGTCCAAGTGGCTTCAGTGGCTCAATCTTAACTTTATTAAACAACAAGAACACTTTTTGTGCGATCATCTGTCAGCTGATGACGGTGCTGTGTGGTGTTCTGAGAATATCAGCTCAAATGGATAGTTCATCCAAATCAGATGTTGAACATCAAATGATCGCATATAACTATAACTATAACTATAACTAACTAACTAACTAACTAACTTCACAGTAAAGTTAGAAGCAAAAAAGATGTGCTTGTTGATCTTTGAGGGGTTTAGCTAACTGAGGACGTCCATTCAGTTTAATCCTAAGACGACATTTCTCAGGATTTGACTTCGGTTTTGGGAAGGGAAAAAAGGGACACCCCCTCCAGCCTCTCTGGGAAACACGTATCTGTGTTACAAATGCCCCAGGCACAAGGTTTAACCATATTTTTTATAAAACTTCGACAGTAATAGACTGCCGAGACCAAAAATATAAGACGCCTGTGTTGAATGGATCGCTGTGAAAAAGGGAGGGACCTCTATGGGAGCTTGTTCTTGGCTGCGCTGTGATTGGTCAATCTACATTCTAGGGTGTGGCTTAGCCAAAGGCGAATTCTCCTTTAAGAGGCTTAAAGGCAATGTTAGAACTTGCCCCATTGAAGTAAACAGGTTGCGAATTTTAAAAAGAGGATAACACGGATTAGGCAACACAGATTTTTGTCGTTTTTGTCTGTACAGACAGCACTCCAAATGTACAAAAAAACGAGCTCAATGTTAAAATTGACCGGAGTTCTCCTGTTTTTTAAAAAATTAAGCGTTGCATCAGTTCTCTGGCAGGTCACGTAAGTCAAGCTCACATCAGTTGAATCTCAGCTGATCCACGTCTACATATGACTACGGCGCTTATCACTGTAAACATGTACTGTATACGCTCCTTCAGTATTATCAACAGCTTTAACGTTCTCAGTAGCTAATTACCCTCCTCCATCACCAGCTCCTCCTCTCGTGCAGTCAGTATGTGGAATTGACCTATGGCTAAGCCACGCCCCCAAACGTGATTAGCCAATCACAGTGCGCAGCTAACCCAATACACTCAGACGTTCTCTGCTTCCACGTCCATTAAAATGCATTGCAGTTAGTCAGTTTTCATACGTTTTTTCTTGTCATTTTAAGTTTAAAATGGTCAAACGGTGTGTATGGGGTACATGCAACTCTGACACTAGGTTCCTGAAAGGCTGTGCGACAGTGTGTATTTTTTTTACCCTTTCCCGACCCAAGTCACATCTCAACCGAGATAAGTGTCTGCTCTGGATTAAGTTATGCGATTAAGTTATGCGGTAGACCACAAAACCAACTAAACATGGATAAATCAAACAAGGATGTCTATCTGTTCTAAGTTATTTGAATGTATTCTTAATATACTTCTGAATGAAGTATTTGAACGTAATCTTTAAAATCTAACGTAACGTTAAGGCTAACATTAGAATAACATTAGAAAAGCTTAACGTTAGCTTCTACCTGCGGTGTACATCATGTCACTTAGCTTCATTAACGTATCTGTAAATAACCAAGATAACAAATGTTAACAATGTTGTGCTGAATGAGTAATGTAAAAACTGTAGCACCAAATGGTGTTTGCAACAATATGCGGTTTATGTTTATGCCTAAAGCGGTTTATGTCGCTTTTGCTTTGGAGCTGAAGCTTTTCATCGACCTTCTCAACAATAAAATTATTAATATAACCCTCCAATGCATAATTAAGGCCTTTTAGCTGACTTTGAAATGATATATAATCTTTCTGTCTCCAAAAATCACCAATGGGCTCTATGCACGGCGGTATTTCCGATGAAGGTCTAAGGATGCTCAGTAACTTCCGCCGATCGTAGATCCCAATGCAATACCGAGAATTTATATTGAACTTTATACTCCATGGTTATAATAAAGAAACGTTAGTCAGAAAAACGGACAAAACAAACACCCCTCGTTGTGTTTATGGTTCTTTTTAAAAATATATTAAATAAACATAACTACATATAAAATTACATCTAAATATATGAAAGTTTCGTTTCAAAGACGGGAGGACAGTAAATTTTGAAGACTCTGCCCTAATCCCGTTTTCCTCAGTTTTCCTCCACTTTAATTTCCCCAACCGGAAACTGACGTGCATCCTTGCGTCAAATGTGGAACTTATGCGTGCATATAGCCCATTGCCTCCTGTGAAATGTCTCCTATGTGACAGCTATAGTGCCTGTTCCCGAATGTTGACTGTTTGTCCGAGTGAGTGGAGGGGGTGTGGCTTAGCCATAGGTCAATTCTGATCACCCTTTAAATCAAAATAAATTCATGAAATATGTTGTACTTTAAAATCTTGAATTAATGGTATCTGTAATACATATGTTGGTTCTGTTCTTGGGGGGTTATTGCTGCTCTCCCTGCTCTTATGCATGCTTGGCTGCAAGGATGGGCCGGGAGTTCTTGCATAGAACAGAACCATCAATCCTAACTATATGCTAATTGTCGTATTTGACGATAGTGGTCCTGACAGAAACGTGTGACCCTCCTCTCCTTAAAAAAGGCAAAAATCTAAGCTTCCGTTTCTGTTAAGAGGCAGTGTGCAAATTGACAGCCACTTTTCTTCGTCTGTTTTTTTTTCTCCATTTTGTTTTTGAAGTCTTCGTTGTGAAGTCCACAATTATTGATTTGATAGCTGATTACCAATTTTTTTCATCATCGCTCTACAGTAATTTGAAAGGGATTGCAGTACCAGGTTTGGCCACAATCTTGCATTCGGCTCCTTGACCATTGTCTATCACGTCACTTTTGTATTATCATTTGCAGCAAAACGTTAACAGAATTGTTAACATTTCCATCCTCACTTATTGATCTCCTGTTTTGATTTATAACCACAATTTTTTACTTTTTTTATTTTGACGTTCATCCGCCTCACACCCAAGACCTCTGTCCAGATCTATTGGTGTACTTGTACCACTTGACAATATCGGTGAGTGAGTCTCTACTGGTATCGACATTGCTTCTTTAAAAGGCTCTGACATAGGCATCTCTGACCATAAACAGATAGAATTGTCTTCTAATTTTTACATTCCAAAGCCTGATGTGCAATCCTTGATTTATTATCATGATTGGAAGTTGGTTGATTTCTACAATTTTAAATGAATATGCTCAATTAAAATCTACATATGTTCCATCTCACACTTTTCCTTGGTTCACTACTGACCCTAGGGCAATAAAAACCAAGGGTTGGCATCTAGAAAGACTTTGAAAGAAAACTGGATTTACTGTTCACTAATTGGCATATGCTGAACACATTCAGCAGTATGGGAAACTCCTAATGCTACTCGATCATCTTATTTTCTACATTAATTTCCAAAGTCCAAAACAGACCAGAACCAGAACATTGTTTACTGCAGTTATTTAACCAGACAGTCTCTAGAGGGTTCTGGTCAAATGTGTGATGCTTTCCTTTTTTCAGAGTAAAACGTTTTATACTTGTCAACATCATTCCTCCACTTCCACTACTGAAACTCTCTCTTCATTCCTTACTCACAGCCTCACTAGACTAATTGTCCTTGCAGTGGTTAATTAGATAATCAGGCAGTCTACAGTAATTCCATTAGTCTTCTTGGTCCTGGTCCTATCTCTTTAGTGAAAAATTAAGTTGTCACTACCCTTCACCCCATTCATTAATATGTCAATGTCTTCTGGAACTGTTTCACCTAAGCTTAAGATTGCTGTGATCATCCCTAAGTACCCCTCTAAGTAGCTACAGGCATATTTTGAACCTTTCTATTCTAAGATGTTAGAAAAAGTTGTTACAGATCCATTTAACAGCACATAATTTCCATGAGCATTTCCAGTCTGGCTTCTTCCCATTGTACTGACAAATACTAGTTAAGGTTCTTAATGATCTCCTCATAGCTTCTGATTCTGGTGATCTTAGCACTCTCCTTCTGTTAAGACATCAGCTCAGCTTTTGATACTTTAGTTATGTAATACTTCAGTCACGGCTTTCAGCAATTGGAATTACTGGTAAAGCCTTTGACTGGTTCTCCTCTTATTTGATAGGGAGGCAACAGTTATATTCCAAAAGCAAAAATCTTCTACTAAATCTATCAGTTGTGGTGTACCTCAAGGCTCTGTCTTTGACAAATAATCCAATGCTACGGGTTCAATAACCACCGTTATGCTGATGACATAAAGATTTATTTTAGCACACCTCCCACCTCAGCCTACTTTAACAACATGTTTCAAGGAAGTCAAACCTTTTCTGGAGGCAAAGCACTTTAAATTTAACTCAGGTAAAATGGAGTTACAGTAATACTGAATAGGATCTCTACTTCATAAATTGTATGAAAATTGTGGAAGTAATGGTTCAGATCACTCAAAACACATATGGAAATGGAGTGAAAAAATGTGGTACTGCGCCCAAACACACTCTCACTGAAAGCTAATTTTTTGAGATTTCAACCTAAAATTTTAAACACAACTTGTTCAGATTTTTGGCTTTGATTTTTCTGCAGTTTTAGAGTAGCCCAGGTTTTGAAAATATATATTTTATAAAATATATATATATATATATATATATATATATATATAAATTACATTGTACATTAATCATAAACTCAAACTTCTATAACTTTTTTTCTGTTTCACTTTCTTAATTTATTTCACTTCTACAAAATCTGCCTAAGATTCACTCCTAAGTTACTCCTAAGGTATTTAAGTGTTGTGGCTCTCAGGTTGTGGAATGCTCTTCCTCAAAACATTCATCAAGTACCCTCCCTTTTTGCTCATAAAAACCTCTTAAACACATTTTTTTTTTGAATATTACTCTTCAGCTCTGGGTCAGTAAATTGTACCTTGTTAGGGATATGTTACTTGTTTGAATTCCTAAGTCCTTTTTGGATCCAGCTATTTGTTTGTATGCCTATAACCTACTGTAACTTTGTAAGTGACCTCTGCATATTACTCCTCAGCCCTTGGTATGTGTATTGTGCTTTGTTATGGATTGTAGTGAAGGTAAGGGTGAGGGATAGTGCTTTCACATAAACTCAATTCACATTCCAAGAACACTCTCTCCACTATATAAAATATTACTCGTTCCGCTATAAAGCAACAATCTTTTCATTATGACAAATATTACTCATTCCAGTTCAGCTTCAGCTTTCAGTTTCGGTTTCCACTGCTTACGTGTCGCGTATGAGTACCCAGTCCTTCTCTCTCGCTCTCTCACACCAGCTGGCTTTTAAGCGGTCTCCCCATGCCAATTACTGCAATCAGAGACAGGTGTTCATCATTTTGAACTTGACCTACTTACTCACCGCTCGGCTCGGTCCTCGCTCTCCCACTACAGACTTCGCTGAACCACGCCCCCCTCGCCATGTGGATGTTTTTTTTGTTCTGTTCCTCTAATTGTATCGGTTACTTAACGTAACCTCGGTTCTGTCTAGAAGAGGGAATCGATTATTGTGTAAGTTAGCTTATGCTAAGGGAAAGATTCATCTTTTTGAGATATTGAAGCCAAAAAATTGTCCTTAATTGTTGTATTCATTGTCAAAGCAGTGCAGCAGCTAACAGACCTAGCAGGCTGTCTAGTGTGCTCATTGGCTGTCCTGCGGCAACTGCAGCAGCCTACCCCGGAGCCTGATGTGACGTCACGTCCAATGGAAGGCGCTCGCACCCTCATCGCGTCTTAGCCCGCTAGAATGGGTGTGGTTTAGTGTATACAAGTGGGGCTTGGAGGCGGTCTCCCTAGTTTTTCATCGACTAAAGCAAAATTTGCTCGTGGCCCTGGACAGAATACATCTCTCTTATACAACTTCCATGTTATAGAACCTAACTAAGGTGGACAGGGATGCCCAGCCTGCCACCACACAAATGTCATGAATTGAAATTCAGCTGGATCATGCCTGTAGTGGAATGAGTCCTGACACCCAAAGGGCCATTTGACGCATGGGCAGCTGCGATAGCGTCCACTATCCATCTGGACAGGCTTTGTTTTGAGGCGACAAGACTTTTGTTGCGCCCTCCAAACAAAGTGAAAACGCTGCAACAGCCGCCACATAGACTTTAAGAGTGGAGGGGGACCTCCCCTTGTCCAACAGCTCTTAAAGGAAACTAAGCAACCGTGAGACCCCACACATCCGTGGGTCCGGATTTTTGTCAGTGCACCATTTGGAGAACATAGACCATTTAGACGTGTAAAGCTTTCTAGTAGAGGGAGCTCTAGACTGCGTAATCGTGTTCATCACTCCTTCTGGCAGGACAGCAGGTATGCGTGCAGAGACCAGTGCTCTGGATGGGGATGCCAGATTGAGCCGCGAGCTTGAGAGAGGAAATCTGCCCTTAAGCCAAGTTCACACTACATGATTTTAATCCCGATTTATGCCCGATTTGCAAATCGTTGAGTTGCCGACAGGTCAGGGTGTTATCGCGTGCAAATCGCGGGAGATTAGAGGACGATGAACGCTTGCCAATCTGTTAGTATGAAAGAGCCAACAACGCAGCGAAAACGCTCGCAGACGCCTCGCAGACGCGTCGCCGATCCCAGAAAAATATCTAGCCTGCTAGATATCCAGAGCAGTCGCGCGACTCAAACTCAGTGATGTCATGAGTACAGCCAATCATAGCAACGCATGGGTTGAGGACACCAGGTAAATCTTAGTTTTTCTCTCTTTTTTTGCATTTTTTCCCTCAGAGCAGATCGTCGAGCAAACAGTGTGCAGCACTAGTTTCTGTCTGACGTCCATATTCACGTGACGTGTTGTGTTCTCTTCTTCGCTGGGTATTGGCGCAATATTTATTTATTTATTGCGTGTTTTTTTCGTGACAAAACGTGGTTTGTTGACAAGATAGAATCGTTGGGTGACAGAGTTGTTGTCAACTTGTTATTTATTTGATTATTTTCAGGATTTAGACCGTAACATAGTACTGAAACAGCTCTTATTGAGTCAAATGATTTGCTCTTATCATCCGATCGTGGTTGTATCTCTATGCAGTGCATTGTCAACTCGTGTAGTGAGTTACCTCCTGTTGTGGATCAATCACGTTGTGTTGTGTGGTGTGAACAGTTAACAACTTGAACACTCCAGATTTCACTGAGAGCAAGTCATGTAGTGTGAACCGCACAGTTCAGCCCGACATTTTAAAATCACAAGGCAAAATCAAAATCACAATGAACAAGGCATTATTCATCGTCTGGAATCGTTTAAAGCCCTTTGAACGGTTTGCAGTTTGCACTGAAACTGTCGTTTGGACCTTGAACCATTTGGTTACCAGTAAAGTGCATTATATGGAGAAAAATCCTGTAATGTTTTCATCAAAAAACTTAATTTCTTTTCAACTGAAGAAATAAAGACATGGACATCTTGGATGACATGGGGGTGAGTAAATTATCAGCAAAAGTTACCACTCCTATACTAGGAGTTAACTACTCCTTTAACTGGGCAAAATTGTGGTGGACAGAGTGATATCTTCTAACATTATAACTTATCGCAATGTTTTATTGACATAATGGCAGATGATCAGGTACTCTCACTAATTAAGGTAAAAGGAGAGAAGGGGAGAAAAGAAGAGGAAAAAGTTGGAGGATAGTGTGAGTGTGTGGAAAGAAAAGAGTGGTGAGAAAAAAAGAAGGAAAAGGAGAAAGAGAAGAGTGTGGGAAAAATCAATAAGACTCCCACTCCAAATCCGTCTGCAAAAGAAACAATCAACCACCTCTCTCCATTTTATATTCTCTCTCTCTCTCTCTCTCTTTCTCTGTGGGGTGTATAAACAGAAAGACCTACTTGGTACCTCTCTACCATCAGAGCACATCCACACACAGACTATCCCAGACACACACACAAAGTGCAGAAGTGAAGTGGGCACCCCAGACTGTTATATTCAACCCATTGAAAGCTGCCTGGAGTATTACACAACCAAAAGCAGGGATCACGGCGAAAGACCAAAAATGAGAAGGAAGGAAGGAAAGAAAGAAAGAAAGAAAGAAAGAAAGAAAGAAAGAAAGAAAGAAAGAAAGAAAGAAAGAAAGAAAGAAAGAAAGAAAGAAAGAAAGTACGTTTTAAGTAAAGGCCACTTGTCTTTGCTTGCATGTGTATCTGAGTGTGAGAATGTGTGTGTGTGTGTGTGTGTGTGTGTGTGTGTGTGTGTGTGTGTGTGCGTGTGTGTGTGTGTGTGTGTGTGTGTGTGTGTGTGTGTGTGTGTGTGTGTGTGCAAGCATATACGTGTGGATCTGTCTGTGAGCAGTAAGAATGAATGGTATTGCTGATTGTTCAGGGAGGCCCAGAGCAATAGCCAATAATAATCCTGCATTTGAATGGACAGCTTTTTTCCCCGCCCTTCTCATTCACACACCTTTACTGTACATAAAAGAAACAACAGAATAACATCAAGAGAAGAAGAAAAGGGAGAAAGAAAGGCGCTCCGAAGTGGCTTATCTGCGCTATTTGACAAGTGAAACTGAGGCAAGCCGAATGCCTGTGTGTGAGTGTGTATGTGTGTGTGTACATGCTTGTACAAGACTGCATGATTCATGTCTGTGTAGCCGCATGGCAGATGGGGGCATGAATGTGAGTGTGTTTGTTTCTCCCTGCGTGTGTTTTCTGCATGTGTAACAGATGGTTAGTTGTGGTATGCATGTTACACTTGATGTACTCAACAGCTTGCTGGACATTGTCCAGTGAATTTTATTCTGTATGACTCCAATGAAAGACACACCTGCTTCAATGCATACTGAATGTTTAAATACTGAAAGTATTGTGTAAATGTGAGCATGAGCACATATCTGAAATTTAACAGGTTGTTTATAATGGCCATTCACTAAAATTGCGGATGTGGCATATTATTTGAAAAAAAACAAAAAAAAAAACAAAAAAAAAAACAGAAATGCTGACAGCAAATGTCTCATATTTGCACCTACAGGTCATATTCGGCCACTGAAGTGTATCAACAATACTTTGCAATAAGGTTTACATTTTTTTACTTGATTTTTTTTAACTAAATAGACAAATATACACAACATTATGTCTAAATGTCTGTATGTCTAAAATACTGTAGATTTAGTCAAATAAATTCTAATTGTATTTCGTCGACTATAAATAGACTTAAAGAGTTAGTTCACCCCAAAATGAAAAGTCTGTCAGTAATTACTCACCCTCATGTTGTTCCAACCCCATACGACTTTGAAAACAAATTTAGATATTTTTGATTAAATCTGAGAGCTGGATCACTCTTCCATAGGCTTCTAAGGGATCGAAACTTGCCGGCCCAGAAAAGTTGCTCAATCTTAAGTTTATCAAGCGACGAGAATACTTTTTGTGCACAACAACAACAACAAAAAAATGACTTTATTTATTATTCATTTCTTTCTCTGTGGGCCTCGAGATCACGTAGTGTAACTGCGCACTCGGGTGAGCACTTGTTCAGGAAGTGAAGTAACCTGCGCATCCTTTTCAGCTTATTGTAATGTATTCATAAATAAAACGGATGATGTGTCAATGATTTATTTTGGATACGAGCCTGCAGTGTTTTCGTGCATTGCGTGTGGGCTCATCAAATTTGGAAATCCACTGTCTCCTCAAAAGAGTTCGTTTGCAAGTAGCAGAATGCTACGAGGGGTCGCCAGGAACAAACATGCTCGGGCTCTGACCGCAGCAAACTAGCCCAGTGTAAAAGCACCCTCTGTAGTCACTTGGACTATTTTAACGAAGTCTTTAACTTTTCTGGGCCGGCAAGTTTCAATCCCTTAGAAGTCGAGTGATCCAGCTCTCAGATTTCATCAAAAATATATTAATTTGTGGTCTGAAGATGAACGAAAGTCTTATGGGGTTGGAACAACATCGGGGTGAGTAATTACTGACAGAATTTTCATTTTGGGGTGAACTAACCTTTAAACAAAAACAATTCAGTTGACTAAAATGACTAAATGACATTTTAGTCAAAAGACTATGACTAAAACTAAAGACGATTTCACACTAGCACTTTTGGTGTGTACATGGGTCGAATGACGTCAGAGTTCATAGATGTGAACGTTTTCTTCCGAACCGTCCTTGAGTCCGCTTAAAAAGTGTGGTCTGGAGTACGGTTCATGCGAACACAGTTCATGCGTATGGTTCGCAGCTGATATGAACACAATTATACCAAAATGCAGAAGTGCTGCTATTGATGAAGTATAATGGGGTCGACGGGACAGTCGTCAGTGCGTGTTGTGAGTTTTGCTTGCCTCTTTGGAACGATTTTAGTACTTTTGCGGCAGACAGATGCAAGTGTGTCTGTATCTTTCCTTTGAAAACAAAACTAAAGGTATTTTGACGCAAGCATCACGATTACGTGCCAGCTGCAGCTTGATGACGCAAACGTTCGGATACTAATAATATAATGTGAACACAGTCCATCGGGGGCAGGGTTGTGGGGGTAGGGGGGAGAAATCGAACTCGGGTTCAGAACAGGCAATCGAACCAAGTGTGAAAGTGCCCTAAATTAAAATTTGTTGTCAAAATGAACACTACTGTGATGTATGGCATCAAAGTACCACGAGAGCGATTCGAGAACAGACGGCTGACTCAGCCAGCACACCTTCTCAAGAGTGGCTGCACAAGCTCTGATGACGGCACAGCTGTTATACGATTGGCATCAGTCACATTCCACTAATGCTCACAAATCTGTATTTTTATAACATCAAAAGCTCTATTAGTTGCGATGTTGTATTTTGTCATGAATATTGAAATAAACGTAAACCCCACTACATTGGTATTTAAATAGTATTGTCACAATCTCCAGGCACAATCCTCAGTCACCAGCCAAGTGCCACAGAACTACATTTCCCAGCATCCCTCCTGCATTGGTTGTGCCAATAGATGATATCATGGATCCAGATATTGTCAAATCAGCTATCAATATTAAGATGATTTAGCATTGCCAATGTATGTATTAAATTATTATTAGTATTATTGTATTATTAGGGAAGGCCTACTTTTATTGTTAAATTGATAAGCTATTATAATCAATTTGCCACTCAATAATTTAAAAGCATATGCGCTGTAAGGATTATAAAAGATTAAATAGAAGCTTACTTTTCCTCGTTGAAAATTGTCAAAAAAAAAACATTTAGGTCGATTACAATAAATTGTAGGCCTATAATTAAAATGATTAACAGTATAATATTTCCGAACACTGCAATAATTAGTCAAAACAGCTTTATTTCAAAAACAGTTTGTTGCTGCTTGCATTGTTTGTTTCCCACACTTACCTGCTAATAAACACCCTTTATGGAAGTTAACTTGTTCTGTTTGCTGACAAGTTGGGCTTATTTTGAACTTTATTCTTGTAAACAGATGCTGTATTAAGCAGTACATAAAGTATTGAATGAAAATGTCTCTGAAACATCTGTGAGTTTCAGGGATAATTAGTCCATATGCTAGGTATAAGTGTACAAATCAATAATTATGCCAACATAACTGCATATAGTTCAAATTCATGGCTGTAAAAACCCTAAATTTTCAACTGCCCCTGATAAAGGACTCCACCTGGCCCCATGTAATTTGAAATCTCCGGTTTAACACAGAACTAAATGTTTAAAAACTTTTGCTTAATCTTACAAACTTCTTGTGGCATTATTACAAATGCAAGACTGCATTTGCAAGACTGCAAATGAATCACTATAGCATTACGTTATGATGTCTTAAATGCGTTTCTGATCGACAATTTCTTTCAATACAACCAACCGTCCACACAATCCAGAATTAGCAACACAATAATATGTAATCTACATGACATAAAAGTATTAATACGCCAGGAATGGCCCAGAAAACAGTGTGTGGGTGTATATGGCAGAGAGCACCTGTCCTCTCTGTAGAAGGTACAGACAGAGTTAATGAGACAGCGATTCAGTGAATGACTCAATTCATCTTCATTAGTGAGCTCAGACACTCATTCCTTTCTCTCAGTCACATACACACATTTTCCAGACATCTTTATGCAGATATACAGTACCCAGAGATTCATTGTGTCATGAGAGTTTATTCACTCAATAATAATAATACCACATGTCCATATTCATAACAGGAGGTATAGTATAAATGTCGCAATATGCGGCCATTAAAATGAGATATGTCTAACAAGTTAAACATGATTGTTACAGTTGTTATACCTTTTCCATTTTTCCAGCGCATTAAATGTTAAAATGTCTAAAACAGACGTCTCAAAGGTTGAGAAAATGATTTTTTATCTATCATAAAACCTCTGTTTTGATCCCTGAGAGCAGTATAACTAGACTACATACTACGGTGTGTATGTGTGTGTATGCAAGCACGTAAATATTGATTAAACCTGACGTTTTTCAGCAGGAGGAAGTAGACACTTCAAAGCTGACTTTTACCACACACACTAACACACACAAGCACGCACACACACTGCTGATTTTCTACTTCAAACACTCCTGGTGTTTGCTCTGAAAATAAGACCGCTGTGAAGCCAAAAGATTCATTTCCTATGCGGAAGGGAGAAGGAGGGAAAAAGTGAGAGCAACAATGATGCCAGATACTTGTCGAGTGAACAGACTTACAATTCATAGCCATAACAATAATGAGAATGGCAGTGACCTCTCTGATATATTACAATGTATTTTAGTCAGGATGACCTAAACTCATTTAAAATAACTTGCTGTCACAAGCATCAGGTAAAAAATTAATCTCAATACAAAAAAATAAATACTATTAAAAAATTCTTTAAAAAAAAAAACAAGTTCATCTAAATAAAATATAACAACATAAAATAACATAATATATTTTGAAAAAAATGTTTTTTATTCATATAATGAAAGTGAATGGAGTGTTGTTTTCAACCCCACTGACATTCATTGTAGAGTATGGACAAAAGCAGTCAAAGCATTTTTGAAAATATATATGCCTCAGTTTCACTTGATTCTCTTTGTTCCGGTGAAGAAGGAAAGTAAAACAGGCTTGGAATGAAATGTGAAGTATATTTTAATTTACGAGTGAACTATTGTTTTAAGGCAAATCAGCTGTGGCCATCTTGGTAAAAATAGTATCATATTTTCAGTAATATCATACAAGTAACTTAAATAACTCTAAACCCTTTAATGTGCATATTACTGTTTAGAGTAAACAACCTTTATTAAAAACCTGATAGACTGTTTGAATTGAAAGTCGGGACTTTCATTCCTCTCCCCTTTCTCGTAGACCCCTTTTTCTGTTTCTCCCCTTCATTTCATTTTATGAGTGGTCCCTCTCAGTCTGGTCAAAAGAGCAGGATGATGCTAAATATTAGTGTGAACTCATAACAAATCAAAACATAGCCTACACACACAGAATACACCTACTGTTAATATACACATAAACACACATGGTCAACCTGTGGAGAAAGAGAGAAATTGAGGCTGGCGTATGGCCGGTGAGAGTGTTATCTGCCAGTATGCCATTTCTCTATCACTTCCACACACTCTCACTGAGGCCTCATGCCAGACTCACACTGTGCTGGCCCACTGAACCACTCACTGAGCTCAGGCTGTGCCAAACACACACACACACACACACACACACACACAGTGACTGCTGGCAGCAGTGGGTTGTCAGGCAACAGATGGTTTCACTGAATGAGCCTCTCATGAGAGATAACTGATCTGGAAATGCTCAAACAATTACACAACCAAACACTAACCATTCACAAACCAAAGAACAACCAAAAATGAACAGCCAAACCAAATAAAAACCATTAAAAACACATTCAAACCATTATATCAAGCACTCAGGTTGCTCTCTTTTAAAAAGATAGCATAGTGCAGAACTTTCAACTGCTCTTCAGAAACCTATCACCACTGTGGTCAAAGTCAGTGCTAAAATCAATACCGCATTATGTGTAGTCAGTAAATTTGCACCAAGGGTCCAAAATGAACTCTTTGCCACACCTGTCAATGGTGGGTGAATTGAAAAAATGTGGCATGAAACTATTTTTTTGGGTAGACAGTTTTGGTCTTAGGGCTAAAATAAACTTCATGACTTTTGCCCAGATTTGCCGTCTGGAGGAGTTGACGATAGTTGGTAAAAGTCACAGACAGTTTACAGACTTCAGATTCCACAGAAAATGATGTAATGATTGTGTATGATGGCCGCAGACTTCGCTTTTTAGCTTCAGACTATGATTTCATCTAGTTGAAATACATCAAACATGTTTGATATTTTTAGCCGATTTTAGAATACATATTTTTTTTCACTTGTCATTAGTCTCCTTGCAACATGGCTTGTTTCTTTGTGAGTTTTTGTGTTTGGAAGGATTTGAAAGTCTGGTAGTTTATGATCTTCATTTGTTTATTTTGAAGAATATCGAATGACCTGAATTAACAAAACTTTAATTGATTTGAGCAGAATAAAGCCACTTGCATTTTAGAGCTGCTTCACTGCAGAATTTAAATTTGTCATTGATCATCATCATTGATTCTGTTATTTTACAGTTTATTTCTGTGAAGCAACTTTGTTTGTGAAGGAGTTTGAAAGATGAGTCCCATTGACTTGACAAAAACATTTGTAATATTCTTCAAAATGTCGTGTGTGTGTGCGTGTGTGTGTTCCACATAATTAAAATTTTAGAGACAACTATCCCTTAAAAACAAAGTAATATTGCAGTTCCTTATAATTTCATCAGCCACCATTTAAATCTATTTTATTTACTCCCCAAAGCCAAGTTTTACTCATATTTTGCACTTGGGGAGTATTAACTTTGGACCCTATACAGTATGTTCCTATTGTATTACAAAGGCCAACAAATACACAGGCTAGAACTGGATTAGCTGCATAGAAAACAGAGCCAGTTATCAGTTATTGCAAATATGTCTTATTCCATTATAGAAAGAATGCCAAGCAAAACACACAGTGGGACACCCCAAGCAGTGGTACACACACACACACATACTCTTATATCCACACATACACTTATGAAGTGTTTTCATAAACACACTTCAATCTTGCATCTAATCATCAAATTAATGTGTGTAATTTACTGTGAAATTGGTCTGTAATGAAACTAATTTTCCTTTCTATATAGTTACAGCACCTGTGTCTTGCCTACAGAAATACTACAAAAATTAAAGAAGGCTAATCAAAGGTAAAATAACACTAGAATCTTAGTCTTAGTTATTCAGTCAAAAACACCAAGTGTCTTTTGTTCTTTGATTAAAATGACAGACAGCAGCAGGTTTATTAGGCTGCTATCCCTTTAAGAGCTTATTCACGGGTCCAACTGTTACACAACATGAGTTCCATTTCGTAGTCACTGGGAGTTACGTTGTAACGACGAATGGGGTTCGCTTAGAAGCCTTTCATCTTCGAAAGAAATGGAAGCTAATGGTAAGGAAATCCCATGTGTCTGTGGAATTTAAATGTTGTAACTCCGCCCCACGCGCCAGCAATATGCAGATATGTTTTTCGCTTCGGATCCAAGAAGTTCTCTTCACTCCTGCAGCCTGTTCTCTGGCTATCTTCGAGACGAGCAGCTTCCAGTCGGTGTTGGAGTGATGGCGAGTTCCAGCGAGTTTCACATTCCTGCCTGCTGAACTGAAGAGCGTGTGTGTATCTCCCTGGGTACTTCAGCACTGCTGCAAGCTTTTATCTCACAAAAAGAGCGTGCACGTAGTGAGTGCGCTATTCTGATAGATTCAGCTGATGGGCAAGAGACATGTTTGGGCTTTGATCGCGTTCAGACAGCGTTCGTGGATGCGTTCGTGGATGCGTCATGTTTTCCCAGCGGGAACATGACCATCACAATGTAACGGTCGAGACTCTATGAGCTCAATAGAGCGAGAGTCCCCTCATCCACACCTCAATCTATTTTCTCCACGCAAGATAATACTTCGGCTGGTGGCCAGGGTGACCCAAGACGACAGATCTGGAACTAAACCGACGAAATATCCTCAGTCCACACCCTTTCTTTCACATTGGTTCCGAATGAGTTCGCCAACCAGAGCCAGCTGATGAAATCATGTATAATTGCCGCATCACAAGGAGAGATGGAGTCCTCTGGAGATGATGGCTCGTCTGTGCTGCCATGCACAGGTGTGCTAGCTTAACGAGTCTGATCCAGAGTTGACAGCTATGCTTTACCGGGCTGCCGTGAGTATTGGGCTTGTTAAGGCTGATGATTGGTTTTTGGGGGAGGCGAACCCAAATTCTTTGTACCCGGACATGCATGAAGAGGTGGGAGTCTCCTTTGACTGTTTACAACTGCTCAGCAGCCTCTTCCGCCTTCTCTGCCCTCGTAGGCTCGCAGAAGCCACGGCCAAGGGTACACTGGGGTTCCCCCTGTTGAGTGTTTTGTGGCAACACATCTGTGTCCCCACAGCGCCTCCATCTGGCGTGATCCACAGTTTATCCACAATGATCCACCGCCTCCACCTAGCGTTTTTTTTTCTACTCCGGTGGCAAAGACCTATAGAGCTGCGGGGCAGGCTGCCGCCTTACTGCATGTAATTTATATCCTTCAGGGTGCTCAATGACATACAAGAGGGTAGGGGTGATTTAGGGCTCATCCAAGAGCTGCCTGCCATCACCAACTTCTCTCTACGAGCGACGAAGGTGACCGCACGCTCCCTGGGTCAGGTTATATCCACATGCATGGTCAGACATCTCTGGCTTAACCTGGTTGATATGCGCGAGGCTGAGCAAACCCGCTTCCTCAAGTCCCTCATATCCCAGGCTGGCCTCTTCAGCGGCGCAGTCGAGGACTCTGACCATTCTCTGACCACCTTGCCGCCGAACGCGCTCTCCAGCGACTTCCGTCCCCTCCCATCCGGCCCCAGCAGCACCAGGCAGTGCGCACTGCTTACGAGCCTCGCCGCTCTCGTCCCCCTTTATCGCTAGAACCCTGACAGAGCAGGCCCCCGTGGAACGCTGGTCCTTCCCTGGCCTTCCTATGTTAGGATGCGGCATATGACCATGCCTCCTTACGGACGTATTTTCAAACTTAAAATAGGCGCGCATTTTGTCATTGGCCAGTTTCCTGGAAGACAGAAAGATTAACCAATCATGATCAAAGTAAACCGGTGAAACAACCAATAACAGTAGTTTCAGCGTGGTAACGTAGCGAAATGTGTATAGAATATTTAGTTTGCAGTCTGTATTTATTTAATTAATTTGTCAAATGGTGTTTTCATGACAGTGTATGATTTTAAAAAAAAATAATAAAGCATGGTAAACTGTTAGGTAAGCACACAGTATTGTAAATCCACACAAAATCACAAAGCAAAAAGTTTCCCCAGACAGCAAACTGACATTGAATCAACGTGGAAACGACGTCTCTCATGACATTGAAACAACGTTGATTTTGCTCATCGAATTAACGTTGAACCAACGTCAGACGCGGCATTCTTCAAAGCTAAATGAAAATAGAAAATTAGTTTGCTTTCATAACGTTGAAACAACGCGTTGATTTCAAGTTGATTTTCCGTTAGTTTTGAAAGAATGACGCGTCTGACGTTGGTTCAACGTTAATTCGATGAGCAAAACAATGTCAGATCAACGTTGTTTCGATGTCATATTTCCACGTTGATTCAATGTCAGTTTGCTATCTGGGTCTGCTGCACTCTTGAGGTTGAAATTATTGGAGAGTTGTCTATAATGATAATAATTATATTTTAACATAGCCAAGGCTGTATTATCAGAATATCATTAAATGCTAATAATGATCATAAACTTTATAAGGCAGATTTCTGTTGTATGTGGTTGAAAACATTACGTTGTTCCAACGTACAGATCTTGTACAAATTTCAACGTTGATTTAGAAGTGTTTTCTTAACATTTTTCAACCGTTTAGCATTAAACGTTATATCAACGTTGTTTCAATGTTGAAACAACAACTGACATTATTTCAACCATATTTCAACGTTGAAGGTCGGTCGTATGCCAGCTGGGATCCGAACTTAAAAATTGGCCTAGCTAGCTAGCAAGTGAACCATGGCATGTCTTGGCATGTAACGTTACCTAGCAATAGCAAACATTGCACATTTACCATTAGTACATTACTAGGTTACTACAATATATTGTCAATAATCGACTGATACCTCAATATGCTTTTTCAAATTAGACGGCGAGTTTTTGAAAGCCATTAGCTTGTGGTACTTGAGTGCGCAGAGCTTGCAGTGCATTCGAAAGGAATTTTTTTGCATCCAACCATTTTTAAAAATTCTTCCATTACAGCCAGAGATGTATAAGGGTTGCCAGGTCTTCCTGTCTACCAACCTCCTCGCTGGTGCTTGGTTGGGACATTTCGCTCAGGTTCTCTTCTTGAATCTTTGCCACGGAAATCTTTGTACTTGGCTACATACGTCTGCTATGTGTTCATAATGTGATTTGTGTGTGTCATGTGCAGGTACAATGGGTTGCGTTCAAACCAATAGGGTGCCTGTATGGTATAAGTTTATACTTCTCATCCAACCACATTCAAATTCAGTCTATCCAGATGGCATGATTTATCTGGATAGGTACTGTAGGTTTTTTTTTTTGGTTTTTTTTTTTTTTTTTTTTTGGTTTTTTTGATGCAGCACTTTTGGTTTTTTTTATATAATGACAAGCCGGAATGAAAACCAGCCAAAATGAAATAGAAGGAGGAAGCTATTTTTAAAATGTAAGCAGTAGAAGGTACAGATAATTGTGTGAAAATATAAGGAGTAGAAGTTAAAAATTAGACTGAAAAATAATTACTTAGATACCCAAAATTTTTTACTTATGTAAGGTAACAAAGTATTTGTACAGAGGTGTCAAGGCGAAAAATTGACACCTCTGACAAAGAATGGTGTGAAAAGGGAAAAACATCCAGTGTGTGCCAGTCCTGTGGGTGAAAATGCCTTGTTAATGCTAGAGGTCAGAGGAGAATGGGCCTACTGATTCAAGCTGCACAACCGAGGTATGCAGCAAAGCATTTGTGAAGCCACAACACACACAACCTACAACAGAAGACCGCACTGGGTACCACTCATTTCCACTACAAATAGGAAAACTACAATTTGCAAAAGCTAAACAAAATTGGACAGTTGAAGACTGGAAAAATGTTGCCTGGTCTGATGAGTCTTGATTTCTGTTGAGACATTCAGATGGTAGAGTCAGAATTTGGCATAAACAGAATGAGAACATGGATCCATCATGAGCATCATGCCTTGTTATCATTGTGCAGGCTGGTGGTGGTGGTGTAATGGTGTGGGGGATATTTTCTTAATTATCAATTACTAATACTAATTACTCAAGTGTTACTACATGATCTAGTCATGATTTGCGCAACCGTTTGAGATTTTTAGTGAACTTTAGTATACTTTTAGAAAATGTCTTTAGTAACACTTGAGTAATTACTAGTTAGTTCAAATGATCTTCAAATTATAATACGAATCCAAATAATTAGTAATTCCCACAGAAGTATCTAGTAACACTTTCATCTGTGAGCTATTACTTACTAATTCGTTAATAAGAGTGTCTTTTAGTTAATAGTAGTTACTAGATTGTTAATACATTTTTTCAGTAGTTCTCTGGGAAGTATTAAAAAAATAGTAGCTATTGATTACTTAATAGTGAACTACCACTTTCGTCTGTGCGCTACTTACTAGTTAGTTAATCAGAGTTTCTTGTTTATTAATAATAGTTACTAGATTGTTAATATTGTGTTCCTCATTAGTTCTTGTGTAGTTATTCATTAACGAAGGAACCGTATTCTAAAGTGTTACCAAAATGTAATGTTCTATCAGAAAAGCTGTCTTATGTACACAGGAAGAGAAAAGGTGCAGTCATGATTACCGTTGTTCAGTGAAATCCTGTAATTTCAATAGAAATACTTTCAATCAAGAATTCCACATGTCGGCGAAAGATTACCCCATGCAGATTTCACATTGGGTTCAAGCTGGTCAAGCAAAATCGCTGCATTGAACAACAGACCATTGAACACACTGGAACTAGATTTTGCTGAGTATGCAACAGTATGCTGTAAATATTACAGACGGTGTAAAGGAATAGTAGCCCATTTGAGTGGTTCTCAACTGGTAAGTTACAAACCAAAAATAAGCCTTTTCTAAGGGTCAAAACACAATGCTGAATGCATTTAAATATAACTGCCATACCATATTGGGAGAATAGCAAAATAAATGGCATATTGCATATAGGAATCTTTTAAAATAAAGAAAAACACTTATCATACAATTTATTATTATGGAAAAAAAATCCAAACAAATTAAACTATTTTGTTACACACTTTGTAGAAGCTAGTCAAATTAGGTTCTTATCCTTAACTATGTATGGCTAAAGAAAATGGCCCAGAATACATTAAACATGCTACAGTACACAATTTTAGTATTGTGTTACATTTCCTCTTGATGTCTAGTTTCAAATCAGGGTCCTGTCACAAACTAGTTGAGAACTGCCCTGTGAGACATTTGACATTTGACCTTCAAAACCATCATCTCTTCAGTGTATTTTCATTTTACATAAATAAATTTTACAAAACTAACAACATTAACAGCAGTAAATAGAGCTACAACATTTATTGGTTTTCAACAACAATCATGTACATGTCCCATCAGTCTCCTAATGAGGATTGATCTGGTCCATTCAGCAATTTGTATGTCTGTACAGAAATCCATGTGAATTTTAAACCACATAGTAAGCTAATATACAGTGCTTGACCAGATTTAGTACAACCAAATAATAAATAACTATAACAAATCTAAATAACAGTGTAAAAACTTCACTATACGAAAGGGTTTAGTTTTTCTGTATCCCACTCATAGCTACTGTAAAGGACATAATAATATTGCTTCTTTGAGTTGAAATTCTGTGGGGAAAAAAAAGAGAACCTGGAATGATAAGATATCCCTTAGGCCGTGTATCCACCAAAGAGTTTTTTTTCACGCGCCTGGCATATGTTTTCAATTGTTTTCAATAGGGCTTGGGCGCATTCTGGGACGTGGCGGCCATGTTGATGGCCTCGCGAATGTAAACATACAGCAAGTCAAACGAGGAGAAGAAGCAAAAGTTGGGAGAAAGGAAAGAAAAAAAAGATATTAAAATCTCTAAAAGGATGTGGAATTTACCAAGATAAGTTAAATAGGGAAGCCAGGGACCGGTGTGTGGCCAAAATCGGCACTATAAATGGTTCAGATCCATATGAAATTTCCAAACAATTGATCGTCATAATTATTTGGACACCTCAGATGTAAAGTTATTCACTGTCAAAGTGACGCCAAAATGAATGGGAGTCAATGGAATGCTAACATGAGGTGAAGTTCTGCTATGGCGGCTCCCGCAAGGCTTCAACTTCCGGCTGATGGATTACCCCCTTGGCTGGTAGTGACGATTCTGTCTGACCAATCAGTGATCTGCAGTGTGTTCACATCACATCTTGTTTGTGGTGTGAAATAGTAACGCCAAATTAATCAAATTAAGACACACGACTGAGAGGGTGTACGTCTATAAACAGTGTGCAGTAGACCGAGTAGCAGTAAAGGAGACAATCAACATGGTGGCCACGCTAAATAAGGATGTCATGGCGCCCAAGCCCTTATGGGAGTGCCATGTTTTTTAAACGCAATGAGCGTAACGAGGCGCTGAAACTTTTTTTTTACACTGAAGCGCTGCACCCCCAGTGTTTTTTACTGGTCGCCAAGAGTTAAACATTTTTCAACATGCAGCACTCATCACTGTCAATTCTTTTTACCCAGCCATCCAATCACAGTGGAGGTGGGGCGGAGCTAATACCACACCGACCAACTGTCACAACATTCTTTCTGTACAACCACAACAACCAGCAGAGCTAACTGAACAAAATAGATGAAAAATATTTATACCCACACCGACACACTGCCTCAAACTAGAAAATGTATGGACACCGGTCAATTGTAAACATTTTAATGGTCATTATTCACAAATATTTCACTACAGAATGTCGCAATTGATCAAGCAGAATTCAAGAATCGAGTACTCAGTAGCCTACATTTAAAACTACTCCTAAGTATAAGTTGAAGCTGTTTGCAAATGTCTGGGTGACATATGCTTGTTTTATTGGATTCTTTCATGCTTGTTTATGGGAGTGGTGCATGTGTGTCAGTGCTCTTTTGCAAATGAGAACTGGATGAGTCTCCATCCCACTCCCTCCTGTCAGATTAAGAGCAGATGAGAGTGTGATAGTGTAGTAAGTTAGAAGAAATAAACCTTTTTAGACTATTAGACCTTCTGAGTTGATGAAGACCAAGAAAGTATAGCAGCTAAGGCTGCGCAATTTTTGTCACAAAAAAGTATGTCAGAACCAAAGATTATAAATGTTATTGTGCTATTCAGGCAAAATTTGGTAGTTTTGACAGAGTGACATGAAATTTAAAAGCAGAGTTTAGCAGAGAATTAATGCATGATTTAAAAATGTGAAAATGTATTGTGTTAAATAATAATAGATAATAATATTTTAATAAACAACAACAATAATAAAAATAGTTAGCTTATATTGTAAAGTAGGATATAATAATAACATATTATATAATAATATTTTTATATAGAAGTATTCATTTAGTAACATTATTGAGGTACCAGCACTGTATCATACTGAATTCAAAATCGTGGCATCAAGCCTAGTCTTCTAGCAGCAAGCACACATGCATGCTTGCACACACACACACACACATGCTTGCACACACACACACACACACACACACACACACACAGTTGGTATTACTGATGTGATATAACTTCTGAAGAAATGGAGGACTGCAGGGGATACAAAAAACACATGTCTACAAACTTGTGTCTTAATATCTCTCTTATAAACTTTTAAATAATTTAAATAATTTATATAAGCCATAAAACATTTGAGAAGCTTTTACAATAAGTGATTTATTTTGTGTGTGTGTGTGTGCCCCCCCCCCCCCTCCCCCCTCCCCCCCATCTTTCTATTTCTAGGACTTATTTCCACTCGGAATGAGGTATGACTTCATGATTCCACTGACATAACTTGGGCGATATGAGTACTAAATAATTTCCACATTTTTTAGGAATGGCATAATAGAAGTAATACACTCCATCAATCCATTTCCTTAAGCATGTGAAAGAAAGAGAGAGAAATATAGTGTGAATGTAGGGAGAGTGAGTGTGTTTCATATTTTATACAGATAATAAAAATACAATAATGAAATATAATCCCTTCTATGAATCAGATAATAAAAAATATAATAATTTGATTCCCAGAACACAAAAACACACACACACACACACACACACACACACACACACACACACACACACTGTAGACAGAGAGTTCATCAGATAAAACCAAAATGCAACATAAGTGTCACACATTTTTAAATGCACACACAAACAGACTTTTGGCACATTATTGGTATCAGGGTGGCCTGTGTGTGTATTTGAGAGCTTGAGACGCCACTAAACTCAAACCACATGTTTATGAGAGTGTGTGAAAGAGGCAGACAGAGGGGGAAAAAACACCTTACTCTGATGTTGATGTTGCCAAATCTAATGCTCTCTCTGTACAATCTTCTGCATATTTGAAGCTGTCCACAGCTCATAAACTCCGAAAAACTGCAATTCCCATAAGGCTCAGCTACAGCCAGGGCAAGCTGCTTACAATCACTAGAAGTTCAGAAGGCATCAAGCCGAGGATCTAAAATATATATCCGCCTAACTATTACGCTCATATTTTTAATAATAATAGTTAATGACAAGTAAACAAAAAGTACATAAGTGCAGAATCACAGATTTTTTGGAATAAATGAAATAATTGCATTATATATATATATATATTTGGAAAAATAATATTAATTTCAAACGTGTGTCATTTTATATTCTTTTCCATCCTATAATCCAGTGCCTCTCAAACAGGGGTCTATTAACCCATTTATTTCCAAATTTTTCCCAGACAATTTTTCCCTTCCCACATTCAAATCATGTGTCATTAGTGTGTGCGTGTAGTTGGGATGTGTGGTGTGCGTGTGTGTGCGGGATGTTGGATGTGCGTGCGTGTGGGGTGTGTGGTGTAGGATGTGCATGTGGGGAGTATGGTGTGCGTGTGGGGTGTGTTGCGGTGTCCATGAGCGGGGTGTGCATTGTGGGGTGTGGGGTCTGTGATGTGAGTGTGTGGGGTGTGTTCCAGTGTGCATGTGTTGGGTGTGTGGTGTGCGTGTGCATGTGGGGTATGTTATGTGAGTGTGTGGAGTGTGTGTGCATGTGGGTGTTGTGTGCGGGTGTGTGATGTGCGTGCATGTGGGGTGTGTTGTGGTGTGCATGTGTATCTCCTAGCACTTGATACATATCTAGATGGACTAACTCCTCCCAGCCCGAGGCCTGAGCTAAGGGCCTCCAAGGCTATATGACCTTGACCATCCGACACATGCAATGGAGAATGGATTACCTGAAGAATCATGATATTGCCCACAGGCACCTCAGTCCAAAGGCCCGAGGGTGACACACATGTGCTTGTGTAGTTTGTCTGGGAGTGGAGCATGCACAGGCAGCGCTCAAGCATTCATTGTTTGCTACCATCCCAAATTTAGATTCTCACCTTCTGATAATGGGAGGAAACATGAACTGTGTGATCGATGCAACATTGGACAGGTCAAGTCTACGAACAACCACGGCCACGAAAATGTCCCTATGTCAATAGCCAATAGGGATTGGTGGACCCATGGCATTTTTCACATCCTTCTGTAAGACAATGCTCTTTTTTTCTCCCATGCACATCATTCATTCTGGCACATAGACTATATCTTGATTGATAAAAAGCTTATTCCATCGACCGTCTTCACCCAGTACTTACCCATAACAGTGTCGGATCATGCCACAGTGGTCTTGGACCTTCATTTTATTTAGTATGAAGCCACAGAGATTCAGACATTGGTGACTAGACCCTCTCTCCCTGTCAGATGGCAACTTTTGCTCTGAGACAATTTGGTTTTAATACTAACTTAATTTCATGGGTCAGTTTGCTCTACTCCTCTCCTTACACCTCAGTGTGCACAAACAACCAACGTTCTACTCCGTTTCCACTCTTTTGGGGAACACGACAGGGGTGCCCACTATCCCCGTTATTATTTGCGTTAGTGATTGAACCATTATCAGCTGCTCTAAAGATGGAGGAGGGACTTGGGGGATTGAAAGATGGGGCATAAGACATCAAGTTTCATTATATGCAGATGATCTGCTTCTCTATGTAAGTGACCCCTTGGCAAGCATCCCACGTATCCTGACTTTGTTGAATTCTTTCGGTCGTCTGAAGGGATGTAAGCTAAATATTTCAAAACGCGAATACTTCCCAATCAACCAATCACCTGTAGCCATATCGCCATCAACTGTACCCTTTAAAATAGCCAACACAGGATTTAAATACCTTGGCATTACAGTAGCACAATCCTTGCGAACAATGCAAGAGCAAAATCTGACTTCATTAACAAGGGCGGTCAAGTCCGATTTACAAAGATGGAATTACGTTGTCCTTGGAGCGGTAGGATACAAATTATAAAAATGAATGTGTTACCAAGATACTTGTACGTTTTTCAATGTCTGCTCATCTTCCTTCCCAAGTCCCTTTTCACAGTTATAAATTACATTATTTCATCATACATCTGGGCTGGTAAACGGCCAAGTATGTATGGCAAGTCATACACTGCTTTGTAGGGATAGATCGGCTGGGCGACTGGGTCTACCCAATCTAATGGGCTGCTACTGGGCAGGCATCATGCATAAAATAATATCTTGGTTTACTTCCCCTCAATCCAGTTGGTGCCAGATTGAGTCAGCCTCCTGCTCCTCCTCGCTGCTAGATTTAACATGTAGCACAATGCCCTTCTCCCCGTCAAACTTTACCTCTAATCCGGTTGTTGTTGGAACTCTAAAAATTTGGACTCAAATAAGTTTCTTCGCATGGCAAGATGAACTGGGAGTCAAAACTCCAATTGAGTCTTCCGGGAGGGAAATTTACATTACAATTTAATTGATTTTATATTACAATTTAAAATCTTCCACAGGTTACACTATAACAAGGACAAACTATCAAAGTTCTATCCAGACAAATTTGATGAGAATTGTAGTAGATGCATGCAGGCTCAATGCAATCTTACCCACATGTTTTGGGCATGCCCCAAGTTGTATAAATTCTGGTGACTATTCTTTAAAACAATTTCAGATAACTCCATAACCCCACATATCGCTACTTTCGGCAGGCCCCTGGACGGCCTCCGTACCACAACCATTCAACATAATGTAATTGCCTTCGTCTCTCTTATTGCTCACAAGAGAATTTTATTACTGTGGAAGTCTCCTCAACCAAAATTAATCAAAGTCTGGCTACATTTTAGGTCTTCTGAAACTGGACAAAATCAAACTCTTACTTAGGGGCTCATCTGGTAGGTTCTATTCTCAGTGGAGACTGCTACCTAACTATCTAGATAAGCTGTCAGCTCAGGAAGTCTCTTTGTAGAGTCCCACTGTATGGTTTTATATGTACCATTCTCTCTAATCCAGTCCGGCATCGGCAGATAATCTGTTCACCCTAAAACATTCCAACATAACAGATTACAACAGATAACCATTTTCTCATTATTACTGTATAGGTTGGTATAATTTTGTGTGTTTACATATATAGTTTTTTTTTGTTGTTTTAATGGAACATGGATCTGGGGGGTGGAGTGGACGGAGCCGGAGTTTTGTTCATTTAAGTTAAGTCGACAATGAGTCGGTCCTGACACGTGTTGTCTAACTCCAATAGAGTTAAGAATATCTTTAAATGTAAATCCCAATGCATCTTTTTCATTATCTACATGTATATTAAAATCACCAACAATTAGGACTTTATCTGCCGTCAGTACTAATTCGAAAGTCAGCAAATTCTTTGATAATATGTTATAGCTCTAGCCGTAAGGTAAACGTTTCTATGGTAACAGCGAGTTGGACCAATCAGCAGACATGTCATCTTTTGGAAGGACCAATTGGATGTATTTGTCTGCGACATTCAGCCAAACAATGGGAGCGTAGTATAGGTTGGAAGGCATGTTTGGAAAATTTTGCTATTTGGTTTGTTAGAGCAGAAATGATACACTTAACATTAATTATGAAATATTAACAAATAGACCACTACTCAGTTAAAAAAAATCCACCTGACATTAAAGCAAATATATATATATATATATATATATATATATATATATATATATATAAAATCATTCAAGATCTGAGCTGCAGAACTGCAAATTCTGCCACTCTTTTACTGTGGGAACTGCAAACAAAAACATAAAAAAAGAATCTGGTACAAGGGCTGTCCTGAAAACGTGACAATGTGTGTAATTTACCCAAAAACATAAAACCACACATTTACAGTATATAGTGTAACAAGACACACAGACTGAGGAGCTAGCTGCAATGGTCTGGGAATACTGATGTCATTTAGATGACATCACGGGTGTGGTTAAGATTTTAAGCCCAGATTTCGTTTTGGTTTATCCCTCAATTACAATCAATTACACATTCCCTTTCTCTTTTACACACATGCAGAAAGTGTGCCTGGAATACACACACACTGAAAATCTACACCGCAGGTACACGAACAGTGAGAATTACAATGTTAATTTCATCATGGGCTTTGCTGAGTGGAACAACAGCTGGGTTGAGTCTGATCAGTCAAGCTTTTATGACAACCGTGTACACACATGACAAAGTGTGTCATTTGAAACTCATTCATAGCTTAATTTTCATTTCATAACAGAGATATTCTGAAGGAGAAAAAAGAGCAGACGACAAGGAAGAGGAAGTCCACCACATGATACACAGATACCTATGCACATAAACTATCAACAGCAAACCAAGAACGACACAAAACCACACACAGTGAAAGCTAAAATACACCTCCAAATTTTCCCTTGAATGGATATTTTCCCACAGAAAGTGTGGCAACACACACAGAGAGACATTTGGCTTTCCAAATGCATGTATGGAGTCGAAATCTCCTCAATATGACACTTGCAAATATTTGAGTAGACAAGTAATGATGAAGACCATTGTGTTAAAGCTCCTTGTTGTCTCTCTCTCTCTCTCTCTCTCTCTCTCTCTCTCTCACGCACACACACACACACACACACACATAGTGTGAAAGAGAGTGCAAGATGTCATGAGACTAACCAACATCACAAATGACAAAGAATAACAAACTTACTTACTCATTCAGAACTTATGTGTTTTTGCTAAACCCAACACAAACTCTTCTGATTTATGTTGCAGGAAGGTATCTTTAATTAACTGCTAAAAAATAGTTTCTTGTCTATGTTGTTTGGAATTTGATGTAAATACCTCCTAAAAATGGCAAAATGAGGAAATACTGTGCCAAGAATAGGCCTACTTATGTTCTCAAGGTTACGTGAATTGAATGAATCAATAAAAAATTATCCAGATACACATACGCACAAATTCCATTTCAGTTGAGGTCCTTGTGAACCAGGAGTATGTGTGTGTTTGTATATCTGTCTAAACTGTCTGCTTGAAATAAACTGCCGGTCATAAGTACACACGCTCTCTCTCTCCATCAAAATATTAGGAGGAGCTCATGCCGCCTCCAAAGCTGCTTTTGTAACTTTAGAATGCTAATAATGTGGTTGCTAATGATTAAATAGGCCTACTCTTGGGAGCAGTTTGTGGAATGTGAGCCTGAGAGATGTTTAGGCCTGTCAGCAGTGGCTATAAATGATTAAGCATAACCTAAACACCATCTGAATTGAGCACCAATCAAATCTGTCCATAGCTTGTAATAATCAGGCCTATTATTGCACTCCAGAGAGCTCAAATCAAAACAATGAATATATTCATTTACTAAAAGCGTCATAAAGAAAATCATTGCAAAGTCAAGGAGGGGTGGAATTTAAGGTCATGTTGACCATATGAGGGCTAATTATTCGCATCCCTTAAAAAACTAAAATTGTATCTATTCTTAAGATTCATTTATTTTCTTTGGCATTTAACATATCTTGACTTGCTGATTATTTATGATTTTACTTTTAAGCGTTCCACCTATTTTACAGCTTGTGTTATTGTTTGTAATTCTTATTGTTTTGTATGTTTTTTACTGGTTTTCTTTTGTATTTGTACAGCACTTTGGCCTACTTCTGTTGTTTTTAAATTGTGCTTTATAAATAAACATTGTATTATTTTGTATTGTATTGTAAAAAGAGTAGTTCACCCAAAAATCTAAATACTGTAATTTACTCACCTTCATGTTGTACCATTTCTATGTGGTATTATTGGTATTAGGTGGGACAAAAGGTCCTTACAAATATTTCATAGTGACCAAAATCTGTCAAATTCCAACACAAATTTCATAGTGACCAAGGCTGTCAATAAATACAATCCAACAAAAACACAATATAGCAGTAGTAATATTCCAAGATAATTTGTGTTAGTTTGTGCGTTCGTGAAAGTTTTTTATTGGCAGTGTTTTAGGCTCTGAAACACTCCCTAGCAGACCTGAGAGGTCATCATGTGTTGACGGACCTATTCGCTTCCAAGGAGATATCGCACTGTCGTCTGTGGTTCTCCATCAGTCATCCAGCCCCTCTGGGGTTTGACACTATGCTGCAGCCAAGGTCACATCTGTACGCTTTTTCCCTGATTGCTCTGCTACCAAGAGTTCTGGAGAGGGTTCGCCGGGACGGGGTCAGCCTACTATTAGTAGCGCCGTTCTGGCCGGCCCAAGTATGGTTTGCGGACCTGATTTCTCTCCTGGACGGCTCTCCTTTGGAGCTCTCGGTCAGGAGGGATCTACTCCTGACCGAGATGACCGAGATCTACTCCTAGGCAGATGGCATATTTCAACCCCGCCCAGAGTTATGGAAACTGTGGGCTTGGCCTCTGAGGGGGCCCAGCTCTTAGATTCGGGTCTCTCAACCAAGGATGTTGAGACCATCCTTCACTCCAGAGCTCCATCCACGAGGAAGCTATATGCCTTGAAGTGAAAACTTTTCACTTCTTGTTGTGGAGAACATCTGCAGGACCCAGTTAAGTGCCCAGTGGGGGCAGTGCTGTAATTCCTGCAGGAGCGTTTCTCCACAGGGTTATCCCCCTCCACACTAAAGGTGTATGTGGCGGCACTGACAGCTTACCACGTCCCTTTTAGTGGAGTTTCTCTTGGGAGACACCCGCTTATAACTCGTTTCCTTCGTGGCACTTTGAGGCTGAGGCCCGTAGTTGCCGACCTGGGATCTGGCCATTGTATTAGAAGGTCTTTTCCAAGCTCCTTTCAAACCTATCGAAGAAGTTCCTGAGAAGATTCTCACACTGAAGTCTATCTTCCTTCACTCAAGAAAAGATTTGCAGGCTCTTTTGGTTGCACCCTCATGCCTGGAATTTTCACCTGGTATGGTTAAGGCTTTTCTATACCCTAGGCCAGGTTATGTTCCTAAGGTCCCTACTAATGTTGTTAGACCTACAGTTCTGCAGACATTCTGTCCTCCCCCATTACTGTCCATTTATTTCCCACAGTGTTCGGAAATAACATGTCTTCGACGCAGTGTCTCGTTCCCTCTCAGGGAACTAGGGTTACATACGTAACCGAGACATTTTAGTGTTTACTGTTCTTATGCACATGTTGCTGCTGATTGGACTGCAGTTCTGACACACACGCCAAACAAGAGAAATTTCCATAGAAATGTAAAGTCTTTGCATTATTTGAGCAGGTTTTTTTTTTTTCAATGAGCTTGAGCAATACATGAGTGGAGTGTTCACATAGGAGGTGAGCAACTGAGCATGCATGCGGAATATTGAGTGCAGAGTCACACTGGGACGCATAGTGAAAATGCCTATTCTGCACCAATACTTTGATTAAGGTTAATGATTAATCGATTAATTAATAACTAATTTAATCAACGATCAATTTGGAATTTATGTAAATTGAAATGTCTAGTAACTATTCTATTGAAATAAATAATTACTGAAATATTAGTCTGTCCAGCATACAAAAGCTTGTTTGGATTCAGAAGTGTTGAAATATAGTGTCATATAGATAACTTTTATAGTGCTTTTATTGTTTCTTTGTTTTTCTCCATTGTGGAACTTGTGACAATGAACAATGGTCACAATGAACTGCCATCAAGCTACCAATCATAAGGATTCTTCAAAAAATCCTATGGGTTTGGTACAATATGAGGGTGGGTACATAATAATAGAATTCTTATTACGGAGTGAATTATTGCTTTAAAAGTCACTTGCAAGATTAAACATACATTCACACAGAGACTGACGTGAATACGAGAGACAGATGGAGAAAGGAGCAACAATGTATTGTATCATTCCAATGTTTTGTACATCATCAAGGCGTAGCTCACTAGACATCAAGTAAAACAGTTATACATTATCTGTGGCCTAGAGAGACAGGGGCAAAGAAAGAGAAAGAGTGAAAACAAAAGAGTGAAACAGAGCCATTGCGTCTGAACTTTAGGGGGGTGGACAGTTAAAATGCTCCAAAATCAAAAGTCTCTTTGAAACAAAAGCCACACAACTGCAATCATTTCCAGACCTTCTTCTGATCAAATGCACTAACCCACAGTACATGAGGGAGAGACTCTAATTGACTCTTATGGCAAAGTCAATCTGAGCCACACCATGCTGATGTCATGCGGGGGTTTTCCAAAAGAACAACACAAAAGAAGTCCAAAATCTTCACAGTGAAATACTTGTACCAATACAACCCCACCAAATCAAAACTCATGACAAGTTCAAAGCGTGTGGGTGTTTTACAAATTGAGGTGTTAGACTCACTGCACGCAACAAAACAAGCAAGAATCCAGTGGGTTCAAACCGAACAGACAGTGAGTGAGTGTTTTATGGTAGGCCTATTAAATTAAGGAATTGAATTGGACTGGTGCTAACTGAAAGAAAATATTTAAAAAATAAAATGTTATTCAACATTTAAAACATTTGGCCAATTTACTAAACCATTATTGCTATTTTCACACTGTATTTCAGTGGGCTACAGAAATGTACATTATTACTGTAACCATTCTGATTATTCTGAGCAGATTTTAAAACACAAGACATCATATACTTGCTGGCTTTGTAAATGTTTACAGCGAAAAACTGGGCATCATACACTAAACAACTGAGTATCATACACTACCAGACTTTCAAATCGTTCCAAACACAGCAAGCTTGTTGATGTGAATTTTATTTTGGCGGCATGGCAGACCTTTATTTTGAGGACACTCTGGCATCAGAGCCTTAAAACATAGTGCTCGCGTTTTCTGTTTATTTATGAGTTTGTGTGTGTTTATTTTCTGTCTAACAGTCCTGTCTAATATGTTATTAGGTTGAACTGTTATACATAGAAGGTAGACAGTATTATGAAACGGTATTAGCGTGTGCCATGTGGTTGATGTTCAGTGTTGCTAGCTAAGCAGAAATACATCATGTTTGGCTTGGTCCCCTAAGTTTTGCTGAATTTCCTTCTGAGCCTGAAGGTTAAGAGGCCACGACGCAAGCGCGAGAATTGCGATCTGAAGTAGTGTAAGGAGATCGCAATTCTCGCGCATGCGTTTTGGAAATCTAAGGAAGTCTCGTTTCTGGCCTACAAGGAAGAAAAGGAATAGTCGAATAAACTCGTTATTTTTGTTTGTTTTTTCGCACAAAAAGTATTCTCGTCGCTTGATAAACATATAGTTGAGCCACGTCACTTGGGATATTTAAACATTTTCTTCATTGACTTTCTGGGCCGTCAAGAGGCAGTCCCTTAGGAGCCAATGTGGTAGTTATACAGCTGTCAAATTTAATCAAAAATATCTTCATTTGTGTTCCGAAGACGAACGAAGGTCTTACGGGGTTGGTACAGCATGGGGGTGAGTAATTAATGACTTAATTTTCATTTTTGGGTGAACTAACCCTTTAATATACATTTTTTCACTCCTTTGGTTTTGTAATTAATATTCAGACATTATGAATGATAATAACTAAAGTTAATTTCATCTACGCCATAAATTAAGTGCTTTATTGTCAGCCCCAGTGCTACCAGATTTTTTTTTTTTTTTTTTTTGTAGAACTCAGTGTGAGTTCTCATTTGAGGTGCTGCTGCCTATCGTAACTGCATATCATAATACCTGTATGTTAAGTCTATATATTATTAAATAATTTGTCAGTGTTACAGTTATATGGGGGGAAATTTGAATAATTGCATTGCTAGCTGATTTAAAGGAGTAGTTCACTTTTTTAAAAAAAAAAAACTTTGCTGATAATTCACCCCCATGTCATCCAAGATGACCATGTCTTTCTTTCTTCAGGCAAAAAGAAATTATGGGTTTTGATGAAAACATTACTCATTTTCTACATGGGGTGTATCAGGTTAACAAACCATCTAGAGCAGGGGTTCTCAACTCTAGTCCTCGCGACCCACTGCTCTGCATATTGTAAATAGGGCACAATAAACTGCTCTGTCAATCATCTCATTACAGTTAAAATCCTCCATTCAATCTAATTTGATTTCCTACCGTATCGGAGCACGTTAATCTGCCAGACCGAATGCGGGTGCCTTGTGCCCCGTCTCTGAGAAAGTGCTCAGAGGAAGGAGTCAGTAAGGGAGTAGAGAGGTCTGGTTGGACCAATAAGGGGCAACTAGCAAGACCTGCTCTATCTCCTCCCTGACCTTAGCACAGTCTTGTGCAAGAAAGCTCACTGGGGTTTTAACACATTTCTGTGAGGGCCCCGGGTTCAGCTGTGGCCAAAATCTTTTTTGTGTCGAGGAATACTCACTCAGAGAGGAGAAAAAATAACTGGAGGAGGGATGAGTCCAGGGGGCAAAAGATGTAACTGTGCAGCCCCGAAGTGGTCCCAAACAGCTGGATTGTCTGTGGACTCTGGAGAGTCTCCACTCTCCCAAGGCCACAGCTGTCATGAGGCTTGTCAGCGGCACGAGTTGTGACATACAAGGGAAGCGTAGCGCAACGGTCGCAATGTTGTCTATTCAGACCAGTACATATTCACTGAGTAGCGTTGTCTCAAAGCGAGATGAACTGCAAGCAACTCCAGGCAATGGATGCCAATGCAGTCGGAGGGCCGTCCCAGACCTCTGTTACTTCATGACCTTTGTACGTGGCCCCTCAGCCGGTATTGATGGACACTCGTCCTAGGGATCATTGGCCCGGAGAAACAAAAAGTCCTCAGTCCATGGATGAGTTTACTCTTTTCCAGTTGACCTGAGGACCCAACTGGCTATGAGCACTTGAAGGGTAGGACTTTGTACTGATACTTCACACCTTTCGAACGCACAAACACATGATGGCCTGTGGTGCGGAAGGATGGAGATCTAGATCTGAAGTACATGTCTCTCAGGTCGAACGCTGCAGACTAATCTTGGGGACAAAGCATTTGGAAATGCATCTCTGTGTAACAAATTGAACAGAGGCTTTCAGAAAAGGGCCCATCTCAATTAATTAACACAGGACCAAAGATGGTCGTGACCCAACTCTCTAGGGTACAATGAAGGACAGGATTATAGAAGCCGGCCTTCATATCGGCTGGAGGGAGCGGCTGCATCGCGTCCTTCGCCAGTAGACTGCGATGTGCGCACACAAGACAGGAGCACTGATTAACACTTCGGTGTGACTAAAGTCAATATTTTTAGGAGCATATTTGTTCAACACCTACAGTAGGTGTGATGAATATCACTGAACTTGGGCAGCAGCGGATGGTATAGTTTGGGGCCATTTTGACCAGTTGGGAAGCCTTTTTGTGGATCGGTGACCAACTCCAAGAGCATCCTCTTCTACCCCTGAGTGAGAACCAGTGTGGCCCGACACCAATCCTCCAACTGAGCCTGAGCGGGACATGGTGGAGGATTTCAATTGAGCCCCGGCAGCCTCAGCGGCCAGTTTCAGCATAGCTAACATTTCTGGATCTGGCCCACAGCTGAGTCCTCATCTCCAGAGGCCATCTCACCCGCCGATACTGCTATCGACATAGCAGTTTTATTGACATAGCAGTGCAGTTTTACTTTTCTCTTTTTTCTTTTCTGTGGAGCTATATTATGTACTCTTTTGGGGATATTGAAGTATAAAAAAACTGCTATCGACATCTTATCCTGTGGGGGAACCCCAATTGAAATGGCTGATCAGTCCTGTAGGACCAGCACGTTCAACAGGAAATTCCATCAGCTGCGGTGTGATGGAGTGAGGAGCTCACAGGGAATGTTTACCGGGCGAGACATCCATTACCATCCTTCGATCACCAATGGGAACTCCAGCATCCAGAAACACACAGGTGGAATGACATCTTAAAAAAGACGCAAACGCACCCGTGTTGCTCTTTCAGGAAAGAGGACCCATCATCAGAGCCGGAGAACACAGGGGAATGGCCGTGACACTAAACAGTGAACTGAAACAGTAAAGCACTCACTTTTCCACCCTCTAACCAGCCGTCAAAATACACAAACATTTATACATTTTTTGCTGTTAAAACAGCAGTTGAGATCTCAAAGCTTGCAATCACTGCTGCACTCGCACTGTAGAAACCACCAGCACTGGGAGAGTCTTCCAGAAGAACACCAACACACTCGCTCATTGTAAATAACAGCACTCTTCAGAGACATCAAATGATCTGCTCCGAAGCAAAAGACAACTAGTGCATGCATCCACTTCCATATTTATACCCCGCCGTGGGGGCAGAGTGTTCATTGCAAATCACGCATGCCAGTTCCATTTGCTCGTTCAATAGAACACGAAGATGAGTGGCTCCCTGCCATCGACTACGTCTGACGTTCTCGACTGAAAGGGATTATTACTAACGTTATCTGCAGATCTAATGGACTGTTGTGCAATTTTTAAATCTTTTTTCTCCTTCTTTATCGGACCTTGATGTTTGTTGATTCTTAAGTGTAGCCAATTTGGTTTTTAGGTTTATTTGGTGCATATGAGCATGTTTATTATCGAAATTGCATTAGACTATTTGAAAATATGCCTTTCTGAAACAACAGAATATGGAGAGTGACATAATTCAAGTCTGTGTTCCCCTGTCTCCTCACATGTTTTCAGTTCCCCATTAGTTTGATTAGTCTCCCCAGGTGTTTCTCATTAACCACACCCCCTTGTTGTCTTGTCTAGCTTGTTTTCCCCTTCATTTATACCCCTGTATTTTAGTTGTTCCTGGTCAGTCGTTGATGTCACTGTCTCGCTGTTCTGTGTTCCTGCCCTGAGTTTCTGTGAAAGTTACATGTTTTTATTTCATTAAATAAGTCCTGCACATGGATCCTCTCTCCACTTCATTCCCTGCCCCAACGTGACAGAGAGTAAGTAATAGCTAAATATAAAAAATCGTCACCCTGCATTCCCCAGTAGGATCAAATTCTGAAGTAAAAGTCACCATCGACCATGTGATATTTCAATATACCACAGGAAATAAAAATTATGAGGGTGATAATTCTACACACAATAGAAACCTCTCAATCGTGCTTCTCCTGACATATGTTTTAATGGTTTATTTGCTGACATTTGAGAGCATTTATGTTGTTGTGATTTGCAGTTTATAACTGCAGGGGAAGATAAATTAATAACTAGATTGGAGTCTGACTCACCAAGCCAAACCTTGATTGGATTGACATTTGAAAATCATTTTCAGTTATAAGTAGCCTAATCAAAAGAGGTTAAGAGAGAGGGAGAATTACAGGGAGAAAATTAAAGAGTAAGATAACAATTAAAGATTTCCAAGCTGCCAAGCAATTTTTTTCTATTGTCATTTTTAAATACAGTTCACCTTTGGCTAAGCCCCGCCCGCCTTAGTTACCGTTGCTACATCCGTCAAACTTCATCTGCGCTCTGCATGGCTTATACTGTGACAGCTCTTTCTGCTGAAATGTTTTCAAACTTTTATGAAGCAACAAAAAAATGTCCGATAGAAGTGGGCAAAAGGCCCAGACAGCAAACTGACATTGAATCAACGTGGAAACGACGTCTCTCATGACATTGAAACAACGTTGATTTTTCTCATCGAATTAATGTTGAACCAACGTCAGACGCGGCATTCTTCAAAGCTAAATGAAAATCGAAAATTGGTTTGCTTTCATAACGTTGAAACAACGCGTTGATTTCAAGTTGATTTTCCGTTAGTTTTGAAAGAATGACGCGTCTGACGTTGGTTCAACGTTAATTCGATGAGCAAAACAATGTCAGATCAACATTGTTTCGATGTCATATTTCCACGTTGATTCAATGTCAGTTTGCTATCTGGGGGGGCTGCAATATGCGTTCGAAGGCTATATTCAAGACATACAGGTGAAACGCAAGAAACAACAAGGCATCCAAAATAGAGGCAAAAGCATAACGTTACCGGTCACAGATGAACCACCGCATATCCTACTAATCGAGACGGAGGCTGGGACTAACAATATCAGGGAGCGACACTGTTCATGCAAAGCTGGGTAGGTCTCTATTCACTTCTATAATCGTTATTAAAAAGCAATCGGACTACACGAGTATAACGTTGTATTTATTAGCAGCGTGTGCCGTGTGCTAGCGTATCAACCGGTATGAGAACCGAAATCATAACCTAAAACATTATAAAACTAGTATAACTTCACAGTAAGGTTAGAAGCAAAAAAGATGTGTCAACGAATGTCTAAACAAAGCATGAAAACTGACCCCTGTGCAAAATAATAATAATGATAATATAAGTCAATATTATTTTGAGGACTATTTTAAAACCTTTAACCTAGCATAACTAAGGTAATGATTTATAGGAATATTACAGGTCAATTCAAGTAAATTTGTCAGTAGTTGATTTATGACATTCACTTGGCCACATTTACTTAGGCCGTGTGTCCACCAAAGCGTTTTTTAGCCAGCAGAAAACGCTAGATGCTCTGCTGAAGACGCCGTGCTTTGGGCGCTTGAGAGCGTTTTGGCAGCGCAGCGTTTTTTCTGTTGAGACGTTTCGTTGCTATGATACAGAATATATGCAGCAGTTTGAATGTTGTGACAGTTGGTCGGTGTGGTTTAGTCCCGCCCCTCCTCCACTGTGATTGGACGGCTGGGTAAAATCTGACAGTGATGAGCGCTGCGTTTTATCCAAAGTTGAATATTTTTCAACTCCCAGCGACCAGTAAAAACGCTGGGCGCTCTGCGCTTCAGCGTGAAAAGAACGCTCAGTGCTTCGTCACGCTCATGGCGTTTAAAAAACGCGGCGCTCCCATTGAAAACAATTGAAAACATACGCCAGGGGTGTGGAAAAACGCTTTGGTGGACACACGGCCTTAGTGTTTCACTGTAACAAAAACCTTTGCCTTTTTAAACGGAAAGGAAGGTTGTGGAAAATATTTTTGTGGTAATTAACATTAGGCTATGCTATAAATGCTGTCAATTCGGCTTAACTTCTACTGAACCCGGAAAATTGCTTTAATAGTTAAGAGTGACGACGAAATTGCTACAGGGAAACTCGAGGCATTGAATTGTTCAAGGCAGTGAGTTGTATAATTCTGTGGACATGCACACTTGTTGCACACATTGCTATACCAGGTTGTATGTCTCTATTGGTAGTTGTCTGACAGAAATCCAACTGCTCATTCACAAACATGGCCCTTCTTTTTAGAGCACTGATTAGTGGAGCAGGTTTGTTTGTAAGGAGAACAGTAATGTTCCTCAATGAACCGCTACAAAGACAATGCATTAATTTAGCATGCCTGAATGGAAGAGAAAGAGGAAAGGAAAAAAGAAGAGGAAGCAGGGGATGGGGGATGGGCACCATTTATGAATGTATATTAGGAGAGACATATTGATGGGTATGTAACCTACATTGAAACTTACTTATGTGGCTCAGGTCTGTGTGTGAATCTTAAGTTACAGTCTGCAACAATAACATGTTGTTACTATTAGGTGCTAATGATTGTAACTGTGAACAATTTAAAAGCAGAGAGCTACAATAAGCATAAAGTTATGTTCTATGGTTTGTGTGTGTGTGTGTGTGTGTGTGTGTGTGCGCGCGCACACACATGTATAGCAGGGCAGCTGGATTTAGTTTCTGATTTTAATGAGCTTCACAGTGTGATACTAAAAGTGCATGCTTTATTAGGTATTTCTAATGAGGTCCACCCATTCCACAAACCCGTACAAAAAAAACACTACATATACAGTGACAGTAACACTAAAGCAAGAAAAAGCAAATTGAATTAGGAAAACCCATGCATAATGTTTCTCATGACAAATTCCAGAGAATTACAATGTTACTGTGGAATTGTAAGTTGTGAAAGGTAAATAAAGACTTGCTGACATTGTCAACAGGGTCAGCAAGCAGGTCATATAGGGACATTTCTCTGAAATGGCACACAAACACCAAGATACAGTTTAGTCAAAACTATTTGGGAACAGTGAAAATTACTATGACAGCAAGTTACTGAGGGCTATGATTGTGTATCGTGGAATGTTAGAGTACAAGTTGTGACCCAATTTAAAGGGATCACCAAAAATTCTGTCATCTTTTACTCATCATGTAAACTTGTGTTATCTTTTTTTCTTGTGTTACGACAAAATTAGAGTTTTTAAATAATGTTGTAAGCCTATTACTCAATTAATGCCAGCAGCTATATTCACTCTGTAGCCCAAGACTGGTTGGTCACTGAAGCTAAGCTGAGCCTGGTTATTACCTGGATGGGAGAGTCACACACCGAGGCACAACCCACGTAAAGTTGATAATTCCGCGAATAACTGCAATTTGCAGATTTCGAATAGAGATGGCGACAAAGAGGAAAAATACAGTGACCGGGAGGGGACATGTTCGGTTCACTTATTTTTGTCGTGGCCACAATATATAAACTTGTGGGAACGTGATTATAACTCATGGCCATGAGATCATTTTGTTGAGGTAACGACATCATTATGTCGTTGCCACACGATGCAAAGTCTTAGCCACGAGATCATATGTTGAGGGAACAATATAGTTTTCTTGTGGCCACTAAATGTTTCATTCGTTTCACGTGGCTAATATTCGAATCACATGGGAATAATCGAAATCTTCACACGTGACGTGCAGTGGCTTCTTCTTTTACCCAACAATTTGCTTTGTTATTTGTTCATTTAAATTTATTAATTCATAATTTGTTTTTGTTCATTGCCTTAAACTAGACTTTATTCGTGACCTGACATGGATTCGCACGACCTTTTGTATTTTAAGCCATCGCAAAAATTGAACGAGACAAAAGATTTGACATTTTGAAAAAGTTGAACGAGACTAAAGTTTTGACATCAAAAACATCTTAATTTGAGTCCTGAAGATGAACGGAAGTCTTACGGGGGTTGGAACAACATGAGGGAGAGTATTTACTAACATAATTTTAATTTTTGGGTGAATTAACCCTTTAAATTTCCAGAAAAGTTTAGTTCCAGAACTGAAAACGTCCTTGTTAGTCCAATAAAAGCTTTTATTGACACCAGCCTCAGCAAACGACCCATTTTTCAAAGTGGGGAACTATGACGTCAAATAGGATAAAACACCACCCCCGCAGAAGAAGATCAACGCCTACTTCAACACGGCCGGTTTAGCCCCGCCCACCGATTCGCACATTACACGCATATGTAGCTAAATAACATAGGCCTACCTCGTGATGACAAACTGGATCCAGCTACTGAACAATACAAAATATTGTGCAGTGCCTGGTTGTGGAAGAAGACAGTGGCTGCATAAGCTTCCTCTGGATTCCAGTAGAACTGCATGGATAAACTTTATTTTTAATTACATTCCAGCTGATGAGGTAAAACATTGTCAGTCTGTTTGCTTAATTTCACTGAGGATTGTTTTGTCAACAAGACTGGATTTGCAGATCGATTAAGATTAAAGAACGGTGCTGTGCCGTCTATATTGGATCCAACAGGAATTGTGCAGCACACGGACTCTGGGTCGAACATGTATAGGCGAATCATTCCGGTTGCCATTTTACAACATTGGACTTTTTCAAAACAATTTCCCCCAAGTGCACCGACGAGGTGAGTTGAAACTCACCTATTATATAACTCAACTAATTAGATAATATGCAAAACTGTTATCCACTCATAGCAGTGGGCGTTTACTTCCAAGTCTTCAGTGCGAGTTGCTCATAAAAACCCAGCGTTTTTCAGCTAGGCTCAAAACTAGGGTACAAAAAAAGCCTATTACTTATTCATTTTGATGTTTTTGAAGGCAAAAACCAAGCGAACGTCATAATTTGACCTCAGACAACAATATAATAAAATGTAAAAAGCCAGTTCATGCATCCTTTAAAATGTTTATGCATTACATCTTTAAATCTCAGGTCAACTAAAATGTCAATGAAATGTTAAGAAATGTTTATGTATATGGATTCAAAGTTTCTTAAAATGTTATTAAAATAAGTGTTAAAAGTTCAGAATTTTTTTTCTTATTGGCCTCTTTATTTGTTTCTGCCATGCTGGGCCATAGTGTTATTGTTGAAAGTATACAGAGTTTTGAAATGATATGGTATGGAATAACATAACCTAATAACAGATTTGTAGATCATTAAGACTATTGAGACTAAGATCTATTTTGTATATTCAAAGTGATGATCAGTCTCAAGTGCTCAGGTTGGCATTCAATATGCCATACTTGCAACTGCACAAACTCTTATCTACAACTAAGTACATGAATGATTACAAAGTGCATTATGACTTTGTTGAAGATATTCTGTTAAAGGGGTGATGAACTGAGAAATCAAATTTACCTTGAGCTTTTGACGTCTAAGAGGTCATCATATTATAAGAATATCCTTTAAGTTTCAGAACTGAAAACGTCATTGTTAGTCCAATAAAAGCTTTTATTGACACCAGCCTCTGCAAACGGCTTGTTTTTAAAAGTGTTGAACTATGACAAAAGCTGTGTCTGAAATCTCTCCCTATCCACTATATAGTGCACTATATCGGGTGTCGGCCATTTTGTAGTGGTGTCCAAATTCTGAGTGAACGACATCATTCCCTACATTCATTCACTACTTTTACCCACAATCCTCTCTGAATTCGAGTGTACATTCGATGTACACTCGCTGAAGCCCTATTTCCCACAATACAATGCGGAGAGAACTGAGCGCATGAAAGTTCGGCACGAGCAAGTTTAAACCAGAGATTACATTACATCCAGTGGAGGATTTGAAAAATATCCGTTAATCGTCGTTTTGAATATAATAACGGTCGCCGGAGGGCGCTCGACGACACGTCATCTGTGAACGTGAGAGTTGATGTACAATTTCAGTCGATGAAACTACAAAGCTGGCACGGAGGTATAATTACAAAATAAAGTCATTATGATTGTTATTGTTGTTAATATTATTTTATAAAGTAGGTAATGTAAGATAAAAGGAGTTTTATCAGTACGCGTGACGAAGCCTTTTCTGCGACAGCTCCAACTCTCCGACGCACAGTGTAAACGTCAGCGTCCGAATTCACTCACTTCATCTCGTTTACTCCTTGCAGATATAGTGCACTCAAATGCCATACACTATATAGGGGTTAGTGAATGAGTGAACGAGTGAGCGGTTTCAGACACAGCTAAAGAGGATAAAACACCACCCCCGCAGAAGAAGATCAACGCATGCTTCAACACGGCTGGTTTAGCCCCGCCCACCGATTCGCGCATTACACGCATATCTAATGCTGCGTTCCAGGCAGGTTTTTGAGAACGTAAATCAGGACTTCAAACCACGACTTACGACTTTGTAGCATTTCAGGTCATTCACGCCAAACTACCTAGATGTAAACAAACCAGCATGGCGGACCTTACGGGGCTCACGCGCATTTGTAACAATTTCTAACGCCAAGCTTAGGTACTCCTTGTGGGAAACTGAGGAGGAAAAATAGCGCATGAGGCAAGATAAGCTGTTATACCTTTTATTTTACTTTATTTGTATATTTGGAAATGTATTTGGTATTAATTTATCCTTGCACTCAATGGACTGAAAACTAGTTAACGTTATATTGTCCTAAAGTGTATTCTCACCGAGTACCGCCTGCAGAAACACTGCATCCGTAGGGGCTGTCATTCAATGTGACGTCAGAACTCGTAACTGGGAGTACGTCGGTCTTGTACGAGTTCACGGATGGGAAGTCACGGGTTTGACTTCCATTCCAGTGCACTTTCACGGGTATAAGGTTGGAAAAACACGAGTTACAGGTTGCCTGGAACGCGGCATAAGTAACATAACAGTTAAATGCCTACCTCGTGATGACAAACCAGTCGATTTTTGCTGCCTTGTCGAAAAATGCTACCATAGCGCGAATTGATCACAGAATGCCGATTAAAGTCGTATGAAATACAAGTATAATACAATTCTAAGTTATGAGTAGCTATACTGTAGACTACTGTTTTTATTTTTAAAACGTTGTGAAAAGTAAATTTATCATAAAATATTCATCTTTGACTTGTCAAAGTACACCTTTCCTCATAGTAACTAAAACTTTCAGTTATTCTTTTTCAGCTGGCTGACCGTACAAATATGGTAGTAAGCATTTTTTAAAGGGAAATTATACATTATAACAGGAAAATGTACCTTTTTTAAAAAAAAAAAAAAAAAAACTGTGAGTCCCCAGATAGCAAACTGACATTGAATCAACGTGGAAATATGACATCGAAACAACGTTGATCTGACATTGTTTTGCTCATCGAATTAACGTTGAACCAACGTCAGACGCGTCATTCTTTCAAAACTAACGGAAAATCAACTTGAAATCAACGCGTTGTTTCAACGTTATGAAAGCAAACCAATTTTCGATTTTCATTTAGCTTTGAAGAATGCCGCGTCTGACGTTGGTTCAACGTTAATTCGATGAGCAAAATCAACGTTGTTTCAATGTCATGAGAGACGTTGTTTCCACGTTGATTCAATGTCAGTTTGCTATCTGGGTCTGCACATGCGCATGACTGGTAAGTAGCAAATCTCGATGGGTAGCATGAATCATCAGAACACCTGATCGAGCTACCGAGCAATACAAAATATTGTGCAGTGCCTGGTTGTGGAAGACAATCCCTGCATAAACTTCCTCTGGATTCCAATAGGACTGCATGGATAAACTTTATTTTTTATGACGTTCCAGCTGATGAGGTAAGACATCGTCGTCTGTTCGCTTCATTTCACTGAGGATTGTTTTGTAAACAAGACTGGATTTGCAGACCGATTAAGAGGAAAGAACGGTGCTGTGCCGTCTTGGATCTGACAGGAATTGTGCAACACATGGACTCTGGGTTGAACATGTTTGGGCGAATCCGGTTGCCATTTTACAACATTGGACGTTTTCCCCCAAGTACACCGACGGGTGAGTTAAACTCATTATAATATGCAAAACTGTTATCCACTCGCAGCAGTGGGAGTTTACTTCCAAGCCTTCAGTGTGACACGCCCATAAAAAAATGACCGTTTTTCAGCTAGGCTCACAACTTGGGTACAAAATAGCCTATTACTTATTCATTTTGATGTTTTTGAATGCAAAAACCAAGCGAACGTCATTAGTTGACCTCAGACAACAATATAATAAAATTTAAAAAGCCAGTTCATGACCCCTTTAATTTAGAATTTTCGCAAGACACTTGCAAATCTCAATGCTGCACATCCAATCAATTAAGCTATCAATTATTCTGTAATCTGGAGACAGACAACATTCCTGTGTTCTACAGTACGTAGCTCTAATGCCTCATGGGAAGCTTAAGTGACGCTCCTCCATGAAGATTGTCAAACAGATCAAACACTTCCTCATTCCTATCCGTGGAGGCATCCGGGGACCATTCAACTGGTCAATGATGCATCTGAGACTCTCATTCAAGCAAGCGAATGTCCAAAGAAAAAAGCCCATTCAATTTAAGAATGCGCTTCAGGTGTCTTTTACTTATAATGTAGAATGTATAATATATAATGTGTCTTAATGCCAAAGACCGCACTACATCTTTATGTGACTATTCCTAATTTAAAGTAAAATGTGATCTCCATCTCTCCTGTAGCCCAGTCTTGGCCGCTGTGGCTCCCTCTACATAACTGGTGGTTATGACAAATAGATGTCGATTGTTTTCTCAAAATATGAAGTCGTGGCCACGAGAAAAATATATCGTTCCCTCGACATATAATCTCGTGGCTACGACTTTGCATTGTGTGGTCACGGATGTCATTACCTCAACAAACTGATCTCGTGGCCACAAGTTATAATCACGTTCCCACGAGATATTATGACGTTTCCACGACTTAATATCACGTTCCCACGAGTTTATAAGTTGTGGCCATGACAAAAATAAGTGTACCGAACATGTCCCCTCCCGGTCACCGTAGTAAAACTATACTTACTAATACCACCTATACACAGATCCTGTTACATGTACTGTAAATGTGTTGAATGTATGTGCAAAAATATGAACCGAGAAAACAACATCACTGAGAAATCATTATTAATCGTACCTCAGTTTGTTCAGTTTTCTGAAACCCTAAATAACCCCACAAAAGTCTAAAGACTATAGGCTACTCTAAGATGGAGGTATTTGACAATAAACGAGAAGTATTTTTGTATGGTCACACACACACTCAAGGTATTTGTAGCTCCTGGCAAATGAGACTAAAGTGTCAAAGCAATGTTTGCATCTTTTACAGAGAGAAAAGGAGGAAGGAAATCAGTCTGTTTTCAATGTTTCAATGTGCTGTCCATCTCATCAGATATTTGAGGCTAAAACCTCTGGAATTTGTTTTGCAGTTTCCCTTCCCACAGGAATGTTAAATAGATACACAGCTCACCGTCCGACCTCTCCAAAGGACAAAGATTGTTATCAGAATGTGAGTGGAAGAGAAATAGAGAATGACCCAAAATAATCTACTACAGCCATCTGATCACAAACTATGTTATCACAAATACATAAGCTTCAAATCAACAAAGAAGAAGAAGAAGAAAATAATCAAGATAAAAATTGCCACTTATGCAATTAATATACTATATATAAATTAACAGGTTGGACTCTGCTTTAAAAAAAACATTCACAAATGGTCCTCACAAATAAAAGAGGAAATTGTTGACAAAAGACTTCTAAAGTGGACCTGTATTTGTGAGGCTAATAAATCTGGCAAATCATGCCAAATCTAATAATTTCAACAGCTTTCTCTGAGGGTTGTTTATAGGGCATAGTAAACATAATTTTTTCAGTATGAAATCCGTGACATCTGTGAGAGGTATAAAATGCTTGTGTGTGTGCACGCTTGCACTTGTGTGTGTGTTCATCACTCTGTTCCTGATTGTAGTTGACAGTGCCGATTGCGGCAGACACCAGTAGCCTGAAGTCAGCACTAGCTCCTTCAGAGCTCAGAGAGGGAGAGCAATGACCCAGCCAAGAGGCTTTGATCTGGGCTAGCACTCCATCGCTAACCACTACAGCCCTGGAGCAAGGTGACACCCAGAAACTCTGAGAAAACACTGTGAAATGAGAGAAAGGCATGTCACATAGAGAAAGACAATCCAAGTTAAGACAAAACAGTGTCGATGGAAGAGTACCAATGTCAAACATACACAAACACAGACCCTGGCTGCTTTCCTTTGGACCAGATGTGTGACCATTTTTCATTGGAGGAATAAACATATCAAAATATACAGTATCTGCAATAACAATGTCCCGTTGTACGGTATGGAAGGAAGTATTTGGTTAAATATGGCTCTATATTGGAGAACGTCCTTATTCGTGCCCAAAACACATCAATTACAATGTGCTCCAAATAAACAAATTAAAAAACAAAAACAAACAACTGTTTCATGGGAGGAAAGCCGATCTAGATCTAGTGCAAGGGCAAATGAAAATATTATTAGTTTGCCATTAAAGATACCACATTCACATCATCTCTAACCAGTGGACATCGCATAACATGCACCAGATGATGATCTTTGACCACCTGTAGGCCAAACAGAATTCACACATATTTGAGACATAAATCAAGGTTTCACTATAACACATGTTCACGCTCACCTTAACATAAATTATTTACGCCCTGATTCATTTTAAATGGCAATAGTAGCTCTAAGCCCTATAAGAGCAGGTCAGATCTGTACAACTAGATCAGAGAAGCCTGTTCACACAGTTGACGTAATGGATGATGTCAGATTTCATTGAAAATGACATGTTGAGTTGTATGACAGTTGATGTCAACTGAACAAATAAGCCTGTAAGTTTTTATCTTCTTGTACTACTTTTTCTCTGGGTTCACTCAGAACTTATTGAGGTACTTATCTATCAGTCATCTTATTCTGTTATTTCATGTCCTGTTTTTGCACCCTGTAGTACCTATTTGAAGAGTTCAGATGCAAAAGCCTCTAAGTGCCATTTGAAATTTTCTTCTAGAATGATCATTTTTATCAAGCTTGTATATTTAAGTTCAGTAATTTCACTTAAATTGCAATGAGGATTGTTGTGAATTTGATCCTTTAATTATACTTTTTTTTTTTTTTCTTTCTCCTTACATATTTGCACTTCATATCCCACAATCCTTTTGTCAGTTTCACTACATTACCCATACACCCCCTGGGCAAGGTCTATAAGTAGACCTCACTTCCTCCCTTTTTTCCTTTTGTATTGGTGAGGTGTGGTGGTTGGAATGGACACCCAACCATGTCCTTTCCTTAGGATGCGTTGATGACTAAAGACCATCTTGTACGTCCTGTTTATCCTGTCCCTCCATTAACATCTGTTCATTGGCATCATGTGTGTCAGCTCCATGTGAATTAAGACTTTATCATCCTGAACTGAAAATAAAAGAGAGCAAAGGACTGGTATTTTTTCCATGTGTTTTAATCAGACACACCATCAAGTTTCTACAACTCCAACGAACTTTGGATACATTTAACATCTGAGATCCAATATATGGTCCTTCGAGCCGGAGATAGAAATTTGGTGGAATGGATTACCATGCAAGACCTGCAATCCGGCGCAGCCTGAGAAGCAGAAGACCTCCTGCCCGTTTTGTTGACTGTATGGTGAGAGAATATGGTCCTCCTCCGCCTCCCTCACCAACACTAGTTGTAAGTGATCATCACCAAACTCAGTATGAAAATCCACCTTTAAGACATTCCCCAAGCTCATTGGCTCCTTGTGAACAGCCTCAACATGATTTGCTCGATATGGATGTTAAACAAGAAATACTTGGACTTAAGGGTATGCTTGGTGAGATGATGTCTAAAATGTCACAGTTAGTAGTTTCTTCCAGACATTCTGAATTTTCTGAGTCTTTTGATGATGCTTCTGATGATGATGATAATGCCTTAGTTAATCCATCTATTGTTCAAGAATTGTGTGCATGTATTAAGACAGCTGAAAAGAAACCTACATGTGAGAAATGTAATTCCTCAACTGTTCCTTCACTGCTTCCATTTAGTAGGCCTAGTTCTCTGCCTCTTCCTCCTTCCTCATTGTTACGTAGTCCACCCCAACAGATGCACACACATGATATAGCATCACAACTACAATTTAGTATGTTACAACCTTCTATTGTTCCATTGGTTCCTGGGCCTTCTAATTGTCAGTCCCCTCAAGTGCAAACATCACCAGTGTTGGTACAACCAACTGGTCCACCACAACCATTTTTACCATGTAGTTCATTTTCCTCTGCCATGGTTCATTCTCAGTTATCCTCACAAGTAACATCAGCACAGTTACCTCCACAGCCTCGGTATGCTGTTTCTCAGTATTCACAGCCATTAGGACCATCCTCTAGCTCGGCAATTCCTCATGTAGCCTCAGCTAATGTAGGCCCTCACATGCAATCTGTAGGTCAGGTAGGGAATGATGTTGTACAACCTCCTGCCCCACATATTCAACCAATTGTTCCCACTACCCAGTCAACTGCAATTCCATTCCTTCATCCTTATCCATATTCCCAACCATATTATGCATCATATCCTGTTCCTTCCTATCCTACTTCTCGTGTTCAGGGACCTACCTTTCCTTTCCTGGTTAATGATGATCCCCAAGAATTTGCAATGTTGCAGCTAGCATTGACAAATTTGTTGTCACCCCATGAGCCAGAACATTACAAATTCCATATCTTGTTAGATCATTTAAAATTTTCTCCAGCTCGTGATCTAGCTTTAGCTTATGCTAACGATCCTAGGCCTTACAGTATGGCTCTTTTTGCACTACAGCAGAAATATGGGCAACCTCACCAACTAGTTTTGAGAGAAATCAAAGCCATTCTAGCTCTCCCCAGGGTGAGACCAGGTGACAGCAGAGCATTTAGTAGCTTCGCATTAAAGGTTCGAGCTTTGGTTGGCATGCTCCAATCTTCGGGCCAAGACCAAGTTAAATCTGAATTATCCTGTGCTTCTCATGTACAGCAACTACTCAGTAAACTGCCCACAGAGCATGTGACCAACTTTGCCCGTTATGCCCGTACAATCCTAAAGGGTCAAAGCTACAACCTGATTAGCTTTTCCGCTTGGCTCCAAGAAGAAGCTGAGTGTCAAGCAATGGCTGATCAGGTTAGTGACTTTCCAAAACCATTCCTGAGTAAACCTCAACCAAAGACTTCCATTAACACTCGAACAGTCTTGTACGGAGTTAACAGTAATTCTGTTGTGCCAAGATCCATTAATAAGCAACCCCAGAATGTGAGAGATGGAGAATGGAGTTCCAAATATTCATGCGCCTATTGTTCCAGTAGAGATCATTTCATTAGCCTGTGCCCCTCTTTTAAATCTCTAGAAGATACCAGGAAGGATGCATGGATTAGAGAGAACAAAAGATGTTGGAGATGCGGGCTTAACCATCTAGCTGTCAACTGTGACTTGAAGAAACCCTGTCCACAGTGCAAAGGCAGACATCTTGGTATCCTTCATGGAGTTAATTGTCGTGACCAAGATAACGGTACATTCTATCTTAGTCGCCTTGGAGGTTCTGGTAGGGTCTTGCTTAAAGTTGTTGAAGTACTTCTCCATTATAAAGGAAGATCCTTGCAAACCTATGCCATCTTAGATGATGGATCAGAACGTACCATGTTGCTACCTCAAGCATCTGAGTCTTTGGGCCTCAATGGGGTACCTGAGTCCCTAATTGTTAGAACTGTACGTCAAGATACCCTTGCACTTGAAGGTTCTTCTGTAACCTTTGAAATATCTTCCATGACCAATCCAGAAAAGAAGTATTCCATTTCCAATGCCTTTTCTGCTGCTAGATTGGGACTGGCAGAACAGACGTATCCTGTTGAGATCTTGCAGAGACGTTTCAGACATCTTCGAGACTTACCCCTTCCAGCCTTCTCTAATGTCCAACCACTTGTTCTTATCGGTGCAGACTATCCACACCTGATAAATCCCATTGATCAGGTGTATTTCGGGCCTCCTAAATCTCCAGCTGCAATACAGACCAGGTTAGGATGGGTACTTCAAGGCCCAATACCGATTCCTAACACTGATGAGACTCAGTGTCTTTTTACCATCGCTAATCCCCTAGAAGAACTTCGCCATGATGTGGAGAAATTATGGAAAGTAGACATCCTTCCTTTCAGGAATGAGAAAGTCATTACTAGGTCTAAGCAAGATCAGGCAGCTATGGAATTGTTGGCCTCCAAGTCTAAAAAAGTTGATGTGGATGGTGTGAAAAGATATGCCACTCCGTTATTGCGCACTTCTTCCGCCATAAAGCTGCGGACCACACCAAATGCAGTTATGTCTTCTCTCAGATGTATCGAACGACGCCTCCAGAGAAATCCTAAAACTGCTGCTGTGTACAACCAAGAGATTGCTAAGTTGGAGGAATCCGGTTATGTTTCCAAAGTGGAACTTCCCCATGATTCATCTGATGAATCGTGGTATATTCCTCATCATATTGTGGAGCATAATGGAAAAAGGAGAATAGTCTTCAATTGTTCCTATCAATATAAAGGTGTGTCACTTAACAGTCAACTTCTTCCTGGTCCACAGTTGGGCCCTTCCTTACTTGGTGTCCTACTCCGGTTTCGTCAGTGCCCAGTGGCCATTAGTGGGGATATAAAATCCATGTTCCATCAAGTTAGGCTATTACCAGAAGACCGTTCTCTCCTACGCTTCCTGTGGCGCAATATGCAGAGCACAAATCCACCTGACATCTACGAATGGCAAGTTTTGCCCTTTGGCACGGTATGTAGTCCATGTTGCGCAACATATGCTCTACAAAGGCATGTCCATGATCACCAAGAAGGGTATGAAGATATAGCGAGCTCTGTACTTCAGTCATTCTATGTTGACAACTGCTTAGAGAGTTTCCCAAATGTGCAATCTGCTAAGAACTTCTTAGACCGAATGCGTTCTTTACTGATGAGTGGAGGATTTGAAATTAGACAGTGGGCAAGTAACCAGCCTGGTGTTGTCCGACATCTCCCTCCTGAAGCCAGGTCTGAGAATGCTGAACTGTGGATCAATCAAGACAGTTTAGATCCCAAAGAAGGAGCTCTGGGTCTGAGTTGGCACTGTCCCTCTGATTCATTAGGGTATCGATCCCGAACAGTGGAGTATAAGACAACAACCCTGCGTAATATATATAAAGTTCTCGCCAGTCAGTATGACCCATTGGGTTACATAACCCCCTTTACAACGCGAGCTAAAGTCATCATACAACAATGCTGGATGAAGTCCCGGGGCTGGGATGATCCCCTTATGCCAAATCCTATTCAACAGGCCTGGAAGGCTTGGGAAACTGAGCTCCCTGACCTGTCATTAATACAGCTTCCACGTTGTTATCTAAGTTTACCTTCCGACCAAATCACATCCAGAGAGTTGCATATATTTTGCGACGCCTCAGAGAGCGCATACGGGTCTGTAGCCTATTTGCGAATGGGAACTGACAAGGGTGTGGTACATACTTCCTTCATCATGGCAAGATCTCGAGTTGCCCCAAAAAAGCAAATATCCATCCCTCGTCTTGAACTTTGCGCTGCTCTAACAGGTGCACAGCTTTGTAAACTCCTGCAGAATGAATTGACTCATCCTTTGACAAATATTGTCTTATGGTCCGACTCGACAACTGTCTTGTCTTGGCTGCATTCCCTCTCCTGCCGTTACAAAGTTTTTGTAGCTAATAGAGTCACTGAAATATTAGAGCTCACTGACCCCTCTTCTTGGAGATGTATTCCATCTGCACAGAATCCAGCAGATGACATTACGAGAGGCAAAACTCTTGTAGAGCTAGCCAAACCTGATCATAGATGGCGACAAGGTCCAACGTTTCTGAAATTTCCTCCAGATGAATGGCCCAAAAATCTAGTATCTACATCTGATAGTCCTGATCCTGAGCTTCGTAAACCACTCTTTTGTGGGTTAACACAATTGGATGATATTGTACTCCCAGATCCTGCCCGTTTTAAATCATGGTCAGAGTTACAGTTTGCAACAAATGTGTTACTGCGACAACATAGTGAGGACTCTTGTGACGCCTCTTCTGTCCAAAATCTCCTTTTGAGACAAGCCCAGCAACAAAGTTTTCCCTCCGAGTATCAGTGTTTAACGAAAGGAAAGCCCATTGAACCTCAAAGTTGTCTCCTAACACTTTCTCCCGAATTCAATGAAGAAACGGGACTTATTGTAGTGGGCGGTAAGCTCAGGCGTGTAGAGGACATGGAACCTGGAATGGTTCATCCAATCGTCCTCGACCCCAAACATCCATTGACCCAGTTAATTATTAAGGACTGTGACGAGAAACTTTTCCATCCTGGTCCAGAGAGAGTTTTCTCAGAACTTCGACGCAATTACTGGATAATTAGAGGGAGACAAGCCGTAAAAAAACATCAGTGGTCTTGTTTTCAATGTAGGAAGTGGAGAGCCAAGCCATCTATTCCTCAAATGTCAGATCTTCCACTCTCCAAGCTCCGGTTGTTCAAACCTCCCTTTTGGTCCACCGGAATGGACTGTTTTGGTCCCTTCCATGTAAATATTGGCCGTAGAACAGAGAAGAGATGGGGCATTCTGTTTAAGTGTCAGACCACTCGATGCCTGCACCTTGATTTGTTGAGCAGTTTAGATGTGGACAGCTTTCTAATGGGCCTACGTCGTTTCATATCTAGGAGAGGTAGGCCGTATGAGATTCTTTGTGATCAGGGAAGCAATTTCCGTGGAGCTGCAAGAGAGTTAAAGGAAGCCTTCCAGAACCTTCCCACTGAGCTACAAGACAAATTGGAAAAGCAGCAGATCAAATTTAAGTTTAATCCACCACAAGCTCCTCATTTTGGGGGGTCATGGGAAAGAGAGGTCCGTTCTGTTAAAACAGCATTGCGGGTGGTACTCGGCACTCAAACCGTATCAGAGGAAGTCCTACGGACCGTTTTGACAGAAGTTGAAGGAGTGTTAAATTCAAAGCCACTTGGTTACGCCTCTTCAAATATTTCAGATCTCGACCCCATTACTCCAAATCTCCTCCTCATGGGGCGGCGAGATTCGTCTTTACCTCAGGTGATTTATGCCAATACTAAGCTCCTTGGCCGCAGATCTTGGCGCCACAGCCAGGCCCTCGTTGACCAGTTTTGGACATCTTTTATCCGACATTACTTACCAGGTCAGCAGCTCCGTCAAAAATGGAATCGAGAAAAACCTAATCTAAATGACTCTGCTGTCGTGTTAGTAATTGATTTTCAACTCCCAAGAGCATCATGGCCCATTGGCAGGGTAGTACGCCTCTTACCTAGTCAGGATGGACGTGTCAGAGTAGCTGAGATTGATATTAATGGAAAGACGTATGTACGTCCAGTTGCTAAGTTGATTCCATTACCTGAAATAGATGAGTAATAGCAAATACATGACTGTATTTGGGGGCGGCTGTTGTGAATTTGATCCTTTAATTATACTTTTTATTTATTTTTTTTCTTTCTCCTTACATATTTGCACTTCATATCCCACAATCCTTTTGTCAGTTTCACTACATTACCCATACACCCCCTGGGCAAGGTCTATAAGTAGACCTCACTTCCTCCCTTTTTTCCTTTTGTATTGGTGAGGTGTGGTGGTTGGAATGGACACCCAACCATGTCCTTTCCTTAGGATGCGTTGATGACTAAAGACCATCTTGTACGTCCTGTTTATCCTGTCCCTCCATTAACATCTGTTCATTGGCATCATGTGTGTCAGCTCCATGTGAATTAAGACTTTATCATCCTGAACTGAAAATAAAAGAGAGCAAAGGACTGGTATTTTTTCCATGTGTTTTAATCAGACACACCATCAAGTTTCTACAACTCCAACGAACTTTGGATACATTTAACATCTGAGATCCAATAAGGATTACCTATTAATTGTCATTTAAGTGAAATTACAGAACTTGAATATATAAGCTTGATAAAAATGATCATTTTAGAAGAAAATTTCAAATGGCATTTAGAGGCTTTTGCATCTGAACTCTTCATATATATATATATATATATATATATATATATATATTTTGTACAATCCATATACCTTTTACTGTATTATTAATATTTCTGTGGAGACTGCAATGGCATTCTGAGCACCTCTATTTGGGAGAAAAAATATGATGGTCTAAAAATATATATATATTAAATATATTTGTTTGAATATGTTAATTTATTTGAAAATGAAGAGTTCAGATGCAAAAGCCTCTAAATGCCATTTGAAATTTTCTTCTTTAATGATGATTTTTATCAAACTTGTATATTTAAGTTCAGTAATTTCACTTAAATAACAATTAATAGGTACATATCATTGCCATTTAAGTGAAATCACTGAACTTAAATATATAAGTTTGATAAAAATCATCCTTAAAGAAGAAAATTTCAAATGGCATTTAGAGGCTTTTGCATCTGAACTCTTCAAATGTAACTAAATAAAATCAGCATGTCAATTTCATGAAATTCCATGAACCTCAAATTATTCCATAAAATCGTTTTTGTTAGGAAAGTTGTTCATATTCATATCACATTTTACACACTTACCTATAAGATTATTAGGAACACCTGTTTGATTTCTCATCAATGCAATTATCTAATCAACCAGTCACATGGCAGTTGTTTCAATGTATTTAGGGGTGTGGTCCTGGTCATCTCCTGAACTCCAAACTGAATGTCAGAATGGGAAAGAAAGGTGATTTAAGCAATTTTGAGCATGGCATGATTGTTGGTGCCAGACGGGCCATTCTTAGTATTTCACAATCTGCTCAGTTACTGGGATTTTCACACACAACCATTTCTAGGGTTTACAATGAGTGGTGTGAAAAGGGAAAAACATCCAGTATGCGGCAGTCCTATGGGCGAAAATGACTTCTTGATGATCAGAGGAGAATGGGACGACTGATTCAAGCTGATAGAAGAGCAACTTTGACTGAAATAACCCCTCATTACAACCGAGGTATGCAGCAAAGCATTTGTGAAGCCACAAGCCACCGAGGCAGATGGGCTACAACAGCAGAAGACCCCACTGGGTACCACTCATCTAGACTACAAATAGAAAAAAAGAGGCTACAATTTGCAAGAGCTCACCAAAATTGGACAGTTGAAGACTGAAAAAATGTTGCCTGGTCTGATGAGTCTCGATTACTGTTGAGACATTCAGAATTTTTTGTAAACAGAATGAGAATATGGATCCATCATGCCTTGTTACCACTGTGCAGGCTGGTGGTGGTGGTGTAATGGTGTGGGGGATGTTTTCTTGGCATACTTTAAGCCCCTTAGTGCCAACTGGGCATCATTTAAATGCCACAGCCTACCTGAGCTTTGTTTCTGACCATGTCCCTTTATGGCCACCATGTACCCATCCTCTGATGGCTACCTCCAGTAGTATAATGCACCATGTCACAAAGCTTGAATTATTTCAACCCAAAAGGGCATCTTTGGGATGTGGTGAAACGGGAGCTTCATGCCCTGGATGTGCATCCCACAAATCTCCATCAACTCTAAGATGCTATCCTATCAATATGGGCCAATATTTCTAAAGAATGCTTTCAGCACCTTGTTGAATCAATGCCACATAGAATTAAGGCAGTTCTGAAGGCGAAAGGGGGTCAAACACAGTATTAGTATGGTGTTCCTAATAATCCTTTAGGTGAGTGTATGTTGTCAATATGTTAAAAATGTGTGGTTCAGTGTATGCAAAGTTGCAGACATACAAATAATGAATGTGCTTGCCACTTGCCTACTCATATAAACATGTTTAATAGACATCACATCTAGCTAATTATTAAAAGTTATATACACAAGTGAACAGGTGGTAATGTCTTATTTTGCCTTGGGCTAGATATTTGAGTTAATCTTTCTCCAAAATCCCAAATCTAACCCCTGTTTGTGTTTACTAGGATGGAAAGGGAAAGCCATTGCCCTTGTATAGTCTTGCTTGTGGGTTCACATCTTTGTACACTTAGTTTGTGATGAAAAGAATGACAATAAATCTTGACTTGACCTAACTTGACTTGTGCAACATATAAACACAGGCATAAACCTCAACACATACTGACATACAGCTCCAGTTCCTCATGTGGAAGCTGCTTGTCAGACAGTCCTTTGCTATAAATGACAGAGCCTAAAGGTGTTCCACACAGTTCTGTTCACCTCAAGACACATCCCGTCTTTGTGCATCACTTCTGCCTTGCTACAATACACATACATACATCTTCAAATTTCTTCTGTCATTTCAAATCTTTAATTTGTGTGGCAGGTGTTTCCTAAAAAGAGGGGGAAAACAAATAAGGCAACAATGCTGAAGGAATAAAAAAAGAAATATCACTTTGTGCTATGGTAACCACTGGCAACCATTCCCACCCCTAGGTTGTTTGTTTTGAGTTTAAGGATTCCAACCAGCTGTTAATGACAGCAATAATTAGTGCTCACTCCATGTATTGTAAATGTCGACATCTCACTGGTTTTCACACATTAACAGACAGACGTGTGGCCTGGTAAATTCTACTTGACAGAAAAATTACAAACCATCAGTGTCTTAATAATACGCATACACATTAGCACACAGTCTCACACACACACACATGCCCACACCCAACTGGAAATGTCAATAGAGCCTGTAAGGACTGAATCAGAATACAAACAATTATTACATCTTACAGGTGTCAGAAAATAACAACATACAACAAAAAAAAAAATTCATAATATCTCCTCTGCATATTAAGCTACACACACACAGACACTAACTGTGATAACGATAACGGCGCAATTTTTTGAAACAACAAATACTGTGATAAAGTTTGCTACTGTACGTACAAACGAAATTATATTTATGCAAGAGACCTGTTGTGTCATATTTACATTACTTGTCATACAGGTGCTTATGTGGCAAATGTGAGAAGATGGCTATAGAACAAGAAAATAATGCTGTTGAGAGATAGAACACAGGGCTCGAGACTAACGGCGTCCTATCGTCCTGGGGACGACAGAAAATGTGTTTAGGATGAACAGAAATATTCTCCAGGACACCTACAGGACGAAATACATTTTTGCATGTGTATTTATTTATTACCAGTAATAAAGTTAGAAAATGCCTAAATTAACCGACCAAACGCTTACTACAACAGAGCGCGCCTTCTCATGCTGTTACTATAGTTACTATCACTGGCCCTCTACTCCCCCCGAGACTTGTTTCGCGGTATCAAATGCTTAATGACATCGCAAACATGATGCGCTGGTTAAAGGTGCTCTAAGCAATGTCACACGTTTTTTAGGCCCAAACATTTTTTGTCACATACAGCAATCATCTCCTCACTATCCGCTAGCTGCCTGTCCCCTAAACACACTGTAAAAAAACACAGACAACCCAGGCTCCACAAATGGCAACAAAAACAAATTGCGGCTAATAACTGTTCCAGCCAATAACTGACAAGAAAGCCCTGGGGGTGGGGTTTGGGGGTTCATTGCAGAGGAGGAGGGAGGGTCTATCTAGCTTTGTTTGAAAATACTTTAAATGTCAACATGAAGTCACGTCACCCGACATCGCTTAAAGCACCTTTAAAAGTTAAACAGATTGAGCACCAAGACGGCCCTGCATCTCCTCCATCGAACACTATGTGTGGCTATGTGTGTGTATAAGATAAAAAATCAATTTAAATTTCAATATATTTGTGGTCTTTTTTCTTAGTTAGTCTAATTTAGGGTGACCAGACTTTCACATGTTCCGGGGACAGTCCCTCTTATTGGTGCAGTGTTAATTGCATTAACAAAAAAAAGTCATTATTTTCGTCTACGACATTTTTTCACAGACAAAAACGAGACGATTACTAAATAAAAACTAGTTTTAATGATAAAAACTAAAGTAAAATTCTGGAAAAAATGAGTAGAGCAGACATATAGACCTGAATAAGAGTGAAAACGCAAAAAGAGAGCTCTATTCGGTACTGTTTTCTGTGCGCACACACGACCCAAAGCGTGCAGCCATGCACTAGACACCTACAGCGCGCGAGTACTGAACCGAATACTGAACTATGTCATGTTGAATGTTTAACCTCTGCTGTTCCTCTTGTTTCCTGTGTGTCTGTTTCTCAGGAGGAACCCAGTGATTTGTCTGGAGTTCCTGAGAGTTGCCACGATCTGCGGGAGGTCTTTAGTCGTGCCCGGGCCACTTCCCTTCCTCCTCATCGCCCGTATGATTGTAGTATCGACCTTCTCCCAGTGACCGGGACCACGCCCCTGCGCGGCAGATTATATTCTCTATCTGCTCCCAAGAGGGAGGCGCTAGAGACTTATCTGCCCGATTCGCTCAATGCGGATACCATTGTACCTTCTTCATCACCCGCCGGAGCTGGGGTTTTTTGTCAAAAAGTAGTAGGGAGTTTGTTACAGAGTTTAGGTGCTAAATCACTGTTTGGTACGGGAACAGCAGTGCTGCTGACCGCAAGACCCTCCAGCGGACAGTGAACACAGCTGCAAAGATCATCGGTGCCCCTCTTCCTTTCATCCTGTACATTTTCCTTACACGATGCTCCGGCAAAACCAACAATATCGTTAAGGAATCCACCCATTCCTCCCAGAGTCTCTTCCATCTACCATCAGGAAGATGTATCGGAGCATCAGAGCCCGCTCCGCCAGACTGTTCAACAGCTTTTTCCCCCAGGTCGTGAGGGCCCTGAACTCAAACTACACCCCCTGAAACCCCATGCTAACCCCTACCTCGTGAAACATACTAAGACACTTAACAAACTACGCATTACATTTATGTACATTTTCCCCAGTTGCTTGAAAAACAATGTTTATGTCTGTTACATCTTTGTATGTTTGTATTTACGTAGCACCGTGGTCCTGTGAGGCACGACATTTCGTCCTACTGTATGTCCTCACATGTAGTGGAATGACAATAAACATACACCTACCTAACCTACCTAAATAAGAAAAGGATCTTCCACCAGCAGGCAATTTTGAAATTCTACAGCAGGTATTATCAACTGATGCAAGCATAGTTCGTAATTTAGATATATTTTTAAGATGGAAGAATGTAGGCAAACAACACATAGCGTTACGTCACCATTCATACCTCAAGTCTGTGGAAACACGAGACCAGTTCGTGAGTAGCTCCATTTCTAAAAAAAGGTAATAAAGCATTTGTTCATCACCAGGCATTATAAAATGCAGAATTCAAAATTTTGAATTGCCCTTTCATTTGGCATCATTTTATTTAATTTGTTTCTTACATGTCTTTTTAACACATTGCTTTCTTTCTTGCTTTCTTTAATTACACTTTTTTTCATTCATGGTCTAAGTACCCCCTGTAGTAGCCAATTTATAAAACTCTAGTTAATTCTTTGAGGTCTGTCTTTACTCAATTTGTTACTCAGTTTAATATTTCATGAAGCTCAAAAAGTAGATATGGTGCTAGTAACACCAAGGTCATGGGTTTGATTCCCAGGGAAAGCAAGAACTTATCAAATATAAATGTGTACTTTGAATGCAATGTAATTCGATTTAGATCAAAGTTTCTGCCAAATGTTGTGATATTTTGTGCAATTAAATTACATTTTATGTGTATTAAGTGTCAAAATACATTTTAGAGAAATAGAGGAATATATTCAGTTCTATTTACCACGTAATATGCATCAGTTTGGGGCTTGTTTGCATCTTACTGCATATCAGTTTGTCTTTCTGAACTAGAAGTTTTTTCATTATTTGGTTGCACTGTTGTTTACTCTCTCCTTTGTGTTTGTGTCCTTTTATTTCTATTTTTATCATTGTATTAAATTTAATAATATTATACTGTAGAGGACCATAGCATGAAAAACATGCATGTATACCCACATGTATACCAATAATAGAAACATACACAGACATGTGCAAAGAAACCTTTAATCTGCTTTGAATATCAATTCAGACTGTCACCGAAAGCAACGCGCAAAGAATAAAAACGATAATCAAAGAGCAGAAGAGAAAAGGGGAATTAAAAATCAAAGGAAAAGTAGAGGGGCTCTCTCTCTTTCTCTCTCAACCCTTCATCACAAAGCTGAATCAATTACTGCTACTCCAGAAAGTGAGTGAGAGAGACAGGGAGAGAGGGGGGGTAGCAAAGGAGGAGAAGAGAGGGATTTGCCAGAGACTAAACCAAAAGGAAGGAATGTGTGGAGAATAGGAATCAGGTGCTTTTTCCTGAAATCCGATAACGTCTTTTGCCTTTTGTTTTCATCTCTCTTTCATAAACACATGCACACACACACACACACATCAAAACTCTCTGAGTCATCACTAGCACATAGTCAATCTGCACATGTGAGCACACTTACCATTACACATTCTGTCAGGGAACACCCATTGTGATCACAGACCATGTGTTCGATGATGTATGAATATATGGATGATTGTGAAACCATTACAAAACTCAGCGTACACAGACATACACACACATATTTGGTATTCCATCTTTGAAGAGCCAGCAGAGAACTGTTATTAAGTCTTTCAACTTCAAATACATACAGACAGACGCAAACACACACACATACACACACACGCTAACAAATGCCATGTATGCTGTTTTCAGCATCTTGGGGTTATATGAGCCATAAAGGCAGCACAGATTCTGTTTATCATTGGTTTTGATGCAGTTTGCTTTAAAGAGTATGTTCTATAACCACATCATACACACACACACAGTCACAGACCACATCACTGCTTCTAAACCTCAAACACAAATGACTCCAGACAATGTGGCAGACCACAGAGTTAGCAATCCAGTGACAGAAAAGAGAGTGTGTTACTGTGCATTTTACCACTCACACCAATTTTTAAAGGGATTCTTCACCCAAAAATGAAAATGCTGTCATCATTTACTCACCCTCAAGTTGTTGCAAACCTGTATGAGTGTCTTTCTTCTGCTGAACACAAAGGAAGATATTTTGAAGAACGACTGGAACCGGTTGTTAGACACCATTGACTTCCATAGTAGAAAAAAAATACCATGGAAGTCAATGGTGCCAAAGTTCCAATCGTTCTTGAAAAAATATCTTCCTTTGTGTTCATCAGAAGAAAGAAACTCATACAGGTTTGCAATATCTTGAGGGTGAGTAAATTATGACAGCATTTTCATTTTTGGGTGAAGTATTCCTTAAATTAAAAGTGTTATAAAATTATTTTATCATTGGTTTTTGATAGGTTTACTTTTCCAGCTGACTAGAGTTTAGTTTGGGAACAGCCTTGGTCCTGATTAGGGGGCATCTATAGGGTCTTCAAGTGGGCACCTACCATCCTCAGTGTTTCGTCGACTAGTCCACGACACCTCAAGAGGGCTCGACAGTGCCCTATTGACACCCCCCCCCCCCACTCAACTCAGCCCAGCTTACTGACTTTTACATTCCTCCTGTTGCTGAGGGTGCTCCTTCCTCGTAGTTCACATGTGGTCAAAACCACAATCTCACAATCTCTCCGCAACCCAACCATACGCGCCAAACCGTTTGACTAAGGATGTCGAGCCCCACTGTCTTTGTTAAAGTAGGTTCAGTGGCAACGGTTCCGTATGGCATACTACCTACAGCAAAACACAATATCTCCCCAAACACCAACCCTCATTCATGCAATATACAAGGGAACGTAATAACTGTAATTACTATGCAAACTATACAAATAAACCAAGAGACTCTTTGAGTTTTTCAAGAATTCTACGAAACCGTTGCATGGCGGCCTGTACACAGGCAGCCAGAATCTTTCCGTCTCAACCACAGCCAGTTGCTGCTCATTTCTGCTGCTTCAGATAAGTTCTTTACTGTGCGATGCAACTCTTGGCCACTGAATCCGACGTCTCTGAGGAAACGGGTAGTAGAGTGTGCCCCAAATCCTCGACAACCCACTTGCACTGGATAAACCTAGACTCTCCATCCTTGCTGCTCTGCTTCAGTGGCCAGATGAGCATACCGCAGTTTCTTCCTCTCATATGCCTCATCTACCTCCTCCCTTGGCACTGTTAACTCTATTAGGTGAACAATGTGTGCTGATCCAGGCCACAAAACAATATCTGGTCGGAGATTAGTGGTGGCAATCTCAGGTGGAAAAATAAGCCGTTGATCAAGATAAACCAGCATTTTCCAGTCCCTTGCAGCTTCCAGTTGTCCGGGGCGAGAATTGATTTTAACATCTTTTCTTGGTGGTTGCTCGCCTGGGCGGAAGAATATTGGCTTCTGTGTGTAATGCTTTGCTAGAACAGGTGGCAATGTTTTGGTCATGTTACGCTTGCCTTACTGTCAAAATGTGCCTTAATGTCGCAGGTGATGAACACAAAAGACAAGAGGGATCCTCTTCTACCCAGGGTTTAGGTTCTGTAGTGATGGGAGCACATCATATGTTGACCTGATAAGCAAACTGATCCTACTTTCTTCCATTGACCAAAGGTCTTGTCAGCCCATCTTGCGTTGTTCCACACTCTCCCATCTCATCCACTCTCCCTACTTGGCCTGGGAAATGGCCTTTATACACCTCATCCTCTCCTCCTGCTTTCGCACCTCGTTGACTACCAGCTTCCTCCTTTGAGTTGGGCCTGCCTTGTGCCATTTAGGAGCAGCTAAACTGAGCCCGAAACCCCCTCTTCCATGCTGTACCAGTCCCACGATGTCACCAATTTGAAGGGCAGCCTTTGCCTCTATCACAGATTTCCTTGTTGACCATTTTCTACCGGTTTTTAACACAGGTGCTGCCTCCCTTACACATTCGTTGTGTGACTCTAGTAAGGTCATTTCCAGTCTGACCTTGGCACACTTAAACTCCTTGGTTAAAGCAGAGACTGGCAGCTGCAACATTCCTTTACTATTAAGTCCCAGACTGCTGAGGCAGCGTGGAACTCCCAACCAATTTGTTGATTTATGAACTTATGGACGCTTCCAGTTTATCCACTGTTGTCAAAGAAACCTCGTACACAGTCAGTGGTCACAGCAACCTCGCCAGTAGACCAAACTGAAAGCACCAGAGTTTTAGTTTGCCTGGTAGAGCACAGCTGTTTATTTTCTTAAAACCTTCCACTGCTTGTCGTCTAACTTCTCCCACTCAAACTGTGTCCTTTAGATCCCCTTCGTACCATCGACTTCGTACACCCCACGACTCTTCACTGGCTTCTCAGAAACTGTTGGTATAGCCTCACCATTACTGAAGAATGGTATATCTACTACCTTTCGTTTAGCTATCGAGATGCTCCTTGATTTTGAGGGCTTAAATTGCCTTCGTGCCCATTCAATATTATCAGTTAACTTACCCAATAACCGGTTAGTGCAGGCTACTGTTGTAGTCATGGTTGTCATGTCATCCATGTATGCTCTGATTGATAATAGTCGCATCCTAGAAGCCAAGCGCTCTCCTCCTACTACCCATCTTGATGCCCTAATGATTACTTCCATTGCCATGGTAAAAGCCAGTGGAGAAATGGTGCATCCTGCAATTATTTCAACCTCTAAGCATTGCCAGGTAGTGCTAAATTCTGGAGTTGAGAAACTAAATTGCAAATCTCCAAAATAGGCTTTTAATAAATTTGTTATTGACATTGGTACTCTGAAAAAAACTTAAATGCTGCCCAAAGAATCTCATGTGGCACTGAACCATATGCATTAGTCAAATGCAGGAATGTCACATGGAGCTCCTTCCTCTCTTTTTTAGCTGATTGAATTCGTTGCCAGACATAACATTGATGTGTTCTAAGCATCCTTAGAACTCTGGAATGCCTGCTTTTTGATCTGAAGTGTCAATGAAGCCATTCTTTAATAGGTAGTTGGACAATCTCTGGGCAATAATGCTGAAGAAAATCTTACCTTCAAGGTTTAATAGTGAAATAGGACAAAACTGACTGATGCTTGTAGCATCTTTTTCTTTAGGTATAAAGACTCCACCAGCTCTGTGCCATGCTCTAGGTACAACCTGTTTTTCCCATGCCACTTTTATCAATTTCCACAGAATCCGTAGAACTCCTGAAGCACTCTTGTACACTCTGTACACAGTAAATTCCCTGGTGTTAAATTAACACCACTCGGTGTTTATATGGGAACCACCAGCAGGGTGTTAAAAGTAACACTGAGGCAGTGTTAGAGTTAATGAGATAATTAAGTGATTAATTGAGTGATGATTGAGCATTATTGAAGACACCTAAAGCAGAATTACAAGGAGAAAACCTAACTTTTAGGTCACCGTTATGGAGGTGAGTGTTTGCTTTAGTTGGGCTCTTGACCCTTTTATTATTAACTTTACATTTGAATTGGCTGTTGCATCTGAGTTATACCTGCCAGATGAACAAAGAGACAATTTATATGATGGTGTTGGTCATATTATGACATTCATTTGAAATATATGTTCGTGGCTAATTTTGTAGGTCACAACATAACTGAGATTGTACATAAATATCCAGAATGTCAGATATAATATAATGGATTTCTACAAGTTGTTAAAAAAAAAAACTTCTTATAGGCACACATAAACCTCAAGATTCAGTCAATGCTTCTCAACAATGGTGACGAGCAGAATATTCAATTAGGAAAAGTAAATTACATAGACAATTCAGATCATAATTTATTCATACCGCAATGCATGATGGGAGCCATTAATGAGTTGTGATTGGTGGAAACAAGGATTATTAATGTCACCATGGTTGAGATACACAGGCTGACTATTTATGTCTGTGTTTCTAAATAAAGATGAAAGTGATTTGATCAGAATAGTTGTTATTAAATATTTTCGGTTAAAAGAAAAATACGGATATGCTGCACAATCACTAAACTGTTACTAACAAGTTAAGCCAATTCATCTGAAAAGTTAGATTTTTCAGATCACAGCATGATTATGTGAAAACATAACCAACAATATCAGATCACAGTTTTCTTTGTTCATTTGACTGTTATAAATTAATAAAAGCAGACAAACAAAGTTAAAGTGAAAGTATAAGTGTCAAGAGCCCAACTAAAGCAAACACTGATCTCCATAACGGTGGCTTACAATTTGTGATTTTGTCCTTCAGTGATTCTGCTTGTTATCATCAGGTGTCTTCAATAATGCTCAATCATCACTCAATTATTCACTTAATTATCTCATTAACTTTAACACTGTATCAGTGTTACTTTTAACACCCTGCTGGTGGTTCCCATATAAACACCGAGCGGTGTTAAATTTAACACCGGGGAATTTACTGTGTACGCAACTCCATTAGGCCCTGGAGATGATGAATGTCACATGTCTGTTCTGTCTTGTGTTGCACATGGGTGTTTTGTTATGTTGGGCCATGTGCCTCTGTCATTGTTTGATCCCTCCCCCTCGTTACCTGATTAGTGTTTGAGTTTCTCCACCTGTTCCCTCTTGATTTGTTCCCTATTTAAGCCTCCTCTTGTTTGCTGTCTTTGTCGGATCTTTGTCTATTGTTGACCGTATTCCTTGCCTTGTTCTCATCCAGTTTTCGTGTTTCTAGTTTAGTTCAGTTTTATGTTTCATTTATTATGTTTTTCCCCCCTTGTGGGTTTTTGGCTTTGTGTTTTGGTTTTCAGTTGTTAATAAATATTTCACTTTTTGCACTTGAGTCCTCCTCTCCACTTTTTGTAATCCACCCATGACAATGAAGCCCTTGCCTTTCTCATAGCCTACTCTACCTCTTTCCACTTAGGTGCACAGACCTCCATTTGGTATTCTGGTGGGTTGATAGGTGGGATGTCTGATGGAATTGATATAGGCTCATGCCTTGTTGCATCTGTATGTGTTTCCTCCAAATATCTCTCTAGCTCAAGATGCTTTTAAAATGCCATTCTTCTCACTGGTTAATAACTTCTTCACGAATTTGAATGGGTCTTTATAGAAATTAGCCCTCGCACGTTCCTTCTTTTTGTAGCGTTTCCATGGGCGCTCAGCTCTGTGTAATGTTGCCAGCTTATCTTTTATGGCCCTTTAGAGATTGAGTCCCTCCTTCTGACTTTGTTCTGCTATTTTCCTTTGCTTCCCCAGCTGTCTCCTTTCTCTTAAAACTTGAATTTAAACCCTTACATTTTCTAAAAAAAAAATTTTTAAGGCTAATTGTAGTACTAAAGGATCAGACCTGTTTGCCCAATAGTGGCAAGAAACATACTACGTATATAATTTTTAACCAACGCTGATTGCTTTGCGCTTTGACACTTGCGTTTCAGATCGTTAAAATAGGGCCCAATTTATTTTTACTTATTGAATGCCCCCATATACTAGTCTATACGCTAAACAGTTTTTAGAGATAAAACTCTTTACATTCAATTATCATGAAAACAAATCTCAGACAACAGTCGACTAGGTTTAATGTGAAACTGATGCGAACTTCTGTTTGGTCTTCAACAATACCCTTACAAACTTCCTCCTGTCCAAATTAACTCTGCTCATTGTGCCCGTCTTCATCTTTGAGTGGATTACCAGCAGCTAATGAGGGTGGGGAAATTCACCTCAGTCAGACACCTCTGTTAAGGTCCTGAAGTTTGTAGACAACTGCACAATGATCGTCTCATCCAGGATAGTGATGAGTCTGCATACAGAAGAGAGGTGGGCAGATGATTCTCTGGTGCAGTCAAAACAATCTAAAGCTTAACACACTCAAAAAAAGTGTTGATGAAAGTGGACAACCTCTTTGAACCAATGTCGTCCTGTCTGTGACTCAGAACACTGAGCACTTGAACATTTAGGCTTCTTCCCAGGTCATCTCCCTCTTGAACAGTTAAATGCCTCCCAAGGCCTGTCTTTGCATTAAAATAAATAATGTTTAAATAAATGAACTTTGCATTTTTAACAGTTGTAACACACACACATAGCTGACACCTCCAGAGATCTGCTGCTACTATGAACAACCAGTCACACACGCATTACAGCTGATATATGGAGCCTGCAGTGACTGAGTCAACATTTCACACATCGGGAGGGAAAAGACAGGAGTGTGCGTAGCTTATTCACAGACAGCTCTGCTAATTTAAGCTGTCATTATGGGCAATGATCTCATTACAGCCATTTAGCAGTGCACACTATTATGAAACTATTAATGTCCCTGTTTTGCTACCATTGCAGAACCTGTTTGAATTTGAGCCACTGAATATCAGCCTAATTTAGATTTTCCACCATTACAGAGCTCCATTCCAACTGTACCAAATCGTTCCACAGAGTAAGCAGAGTCTCTTGTGACATCACAATGATGTTAAACACAGATGAAGCTACACCATGATATATTCTGACAACTACAGCTCTTCTTCTACTCGTCTGCTAAGGGTTTTAACCTTTTAAGCCTGTTAGCAGCAAACACATCCCCACTCAACGCCATCTCACAAACTTTATAGCCTTATGACCTTCAGAGTCTCTGTTAAAGAACACTGGGCTACTTGTAAAATCCCCATGTGGCTGCTGCGTCACTAGTCAATTAGCTGTAAAATGCTATGAGAAAATCTCAGCAAGATGGTGTGGACAGCGTATTCTGGATGAATAAAAAACATCATTGGACAAATGAAAAGCTTGCTATGCATGGACACATCATCCATCATGTTTAAGAGCTGATGCGTTAAACCTGTCTCAGCGCTTTTATTGTCTCAAGATATAACAAAGTGACTCCTTATTTTCATTGTCCCTGTCCAATGTTAACCATGTCTCAGATGATGACTGAGAGCCTTTGATGAGCTGTGGACTCTAAAATGGAGCATCTGATTGAGGAGATTGAAGAGGTTGTCAACTTGGCAAGTTTCAGGAGTGGGTCATTTTGACATTTTCAAACCTTCAGGGTGTGTAAAATGGCCTTTGTCTACTAATAACTTGAAGGCTACTGCTCTTATCTCACGGAACATATTATTTAATTCAGGGTATGTTTACACATAACACAGTCTCATCCCAAAAAGTCATATAACTGACGTCTTGGGGCGTATTTTGACCATACGTCAATATCCGCCTTTTTAGGGCCCCCTTAAACGTCGGTAGATGGCGATCCCGGGCCGTCATACAACTGACGCTTTACCTTTAACAGCAGTTAGGTGACGGGTTAGGTTTAGGGTTAGGTTTAGGTATGGGGTAGAGTTGGGATCCCATAACCTCATCTACCGACGTTTAAGGGGGCCCTAAAAAGGCGAATATTGACGTATGGTCAAAAGACGTCCCAAAACGTCAGTTATATGATGTCTTGGGATGAAACTGGGTTGTTACACAACACCGTTTAAAAAAAAAAAACGTAAAACTTTTTATGCATTTTCACCATTCATTTACACGACAGTGAAGTTTTGGGACCTAAAAACACAAGCTTTTGAAAACAGGTTTTGTGTAAACGGTGATGTCATGCGCAAATTACGTCCACACATTATGTGTGTGTTGTGTCCGTAATACATCCTTTTTAGTCATTTTCGCAGATCCGTGTGAACGGGGATCGTTTTAACAACGTTGTCAGCTGTTCTTAGTACATCGTTGTCATGTAAACATATTAGTCTCAGTCAAAACATGAGGTTAGATTTGCTGCACCAGCATACATAGAAAACTTAAAGGGAAAACTTGTGAAAAATGCATTATTTCACATTTCCAATGTGGTGGTACCTATGGAGAACATCTGCTGAACAATGAGATGAGATTCACAGTCCATCCTTGGAGTTCACAGTTTTGTTTCCCCACAGAAATTCTCATGTTTCTCTAGGGAAACATATTATACAGTACAAAGGATTTTCCACATGAATCTGTGGAAGAGTTTTACTGTAATAAAACTAGAAGGATTCATACTCTCCTTTTCCTTTTATATTTCTCACTGTGTGTACATGTGTGGCTCTGTGTATTCAGCAGTGTGATACCTGTGAGCAAAGCTTCTTTGGAAAAAAAAAACACAAGAGAGAGAGAGAGAAAACCATTTCGGCTCTATAACTAATTGGCCTGGCATACATTTGTGAGTATATTTTTCTTCAACATCTGTTTTTGTTAATCACTCCAAAACCAAAATTGCTCTTTCTTCACCACTGGAAAAGTCCCATTCACTCAGACATTAGCCCCCTGGATGCATGTGGTGGTGAGTTCTACTGGTGAAGGTGAAATCTGAGTCGCTTCAAATATTCATCTGAGTGTCTTAACCTTCACTCCCATTACTCCTATTATTAAAGCTGTTATTGTTGGAGAGAGACAATGGGTTCAGGACAAAGGAGAGAAATAGAGTTAACATTAGTCAGGGAAAATAGTTCCCCAACCTGTTCTAACAACGTGAGTGAGTGAGTGAGTGAGTGAGTGATGAATTACTGGATGAATTAACATTGGCATTTATTTCAATAAAGCTCATTAAGGATATTTCTGGATCATTGTGATCCTGATCCTATTCATCATTATGGGTTAAGTCTGCAAATTTAGATTTTAGTTATTATCATTTTGTCAACGGAACTCTACCACATCATTTCCATGAATCATTACTAGATTAAAACTTGAGAATACAATGATACAATACAATACAATAGTCAGTGAAGGAGAAAGTGTGTTGAGCTCCAATCACAATAGACAATAGAGCATGCAACATTTCTACAGACACTGTAACTGTCAAAATATGACTTACCTCGTTTTTTAAAACATGATTTAATACATCCAAAATGTAAAAATATACAAACTACTCCACTTTATTGAAACACTGGAATCCTGCAGTTTTAAAGGTTATGTTCTTTTAATTAAGCTAAGAGATCATGCTGTCTTTTATTGGTCATACGTCTTCACGTGATAGGACACAGAGTCTGCCAAACCTGAACTTGGAAATGCAGCAAAAGAACACCCAGTGTGTGAGTAAATAAGTCAGAGAAAATGTAAGTGAATGAATAAGGAAATATGTCAGTGACTAAATGATTGAGTGTATGAGTCAGTGATGAATGTATACACATTTTTATACAGCATACACTGCGAAATTCCAAAATTGTAGGCCCGTGTCACGTTTATGTTTTGGACACCAATCAGTGGATATTTCACTTTGAAAGTGTAGCAAAACATCCAAAAAGCAATTAAATGTTATTTTATGTTGCAACAGGCAATTTTTTTCCAATTAGCCTGGGTTGTTTTTATAATCTACATGAACTCTATAATGAACTGAGGAGAGGTGAGTAGAGGAGAGGAGAGTTGTGGTAATTAACACAATACCACATGACTGTGGGCCATCAGTGGCATCTGGTGTATTAGTTTAGTGTTTATGTGCAATAGATTTGTAAGAATCAGTCACTGGGTGAAATTTGATATGACATGCTGATTACATTTCAAAGGCTGAAATATAAACTCCAACACTGTTTATACGCATATGTTTCTTTGGGCCGCAGTAATGCACTTCTCAAAACACACTATGTGCATTTATACTGTGTGTGTTGCTAGGTTAAAGGTTGCACTCACAGGGCTCCTAAAGATCAAAGCCTGTTGCTGTGGCAATGGCTGCTGTCTGGGATGTTGCCGTGGTGATGAGAGTGTGTGGCCACCTGCCTGAACATTCTTCTTCCATGAACATAAACACGCACACCTTCAACAAGATGGTGTCATAGAAACACAACAAGTAATGGCTCAACTGCAATAAATATATTGCAAATCTGGGCTGAGAAATTAGGAAATTCTTTGGTCAATTTAGCTTGGACGACTATTTTTCTTTTTGACAAAGAGTAATGTTTTTTTTCTACTTAGAAACCGGCAATGTAGAAAAGTGAAAAAAACTGAAACTGAATCAAAGGTTTTAGAGTTCAAATTCAAGATTTTCCCTCATTAAATCTGAGGAAATACACACGTGTATCTATGTGTAATTTTCAAAGATCCCAATGTGTGTTGTGTGCATGAGAGCATGTGCTTGTGATTAATTAATAATATGAATTTACTTTCTCTCCTCTCTGCACGACAGAAGTTGTTTTAATAACAACATTGGCCCATCTCTCAGAGCAATGAACGAAAGGACCTGTCAGACACTCGGGCAGCTAAAAGACTTTAACACCTGTGTACTGAGGGGGGCGTGGGAAACACAGTGGAAATGATTGATCTGTATTCACACACTTCAGAATCACTTCAGAGTGATTCGGGAAACTTAGGAAAACAGTGTTCTAACTGAAAAGTAATGTTTAAATAACATGAGATCACAACGCATTCTCACCCCAAGGCGTCACCTTTGACCATGCTTCAATATTTGACGTTTTAGGCGCCCTTTAGCGTCCCTTACATGACGCGATCCTACGGTGTGATCTAACTGACGCTAAAGGAAAGCGTCTGTTAGAGGACGCGGTTAGGTTTAGGTGTGGGGTGGGGGTAGGGTACACGCGATCCTAGGGCGTCATCTTACTGACGCTAAAGGGCGCCTAAAGCGTCAGATATTGAAGCATGTCCAAATGCTTCCCAAGGCGTCAATTAAGTGACGCCTTGGGTGTGAGAATGGGCTGGAGATCATTCTAAAAGTCTCATTTGAAATGTAAACTGTAAACAAAAAAAATCACAAATTCACTTCTGCTGTGTGACTATTGCCAAATTTTCACTGCAAAGGTACTGTAGAGCAGAGACATGCTTGCCTTTTCATCCTGAAATGTGAGGCAAATGTTGGATCCCAATAATTAGAAACCACAGTTTTACAAATCCCTTCACTCTATTAAGATGTTCTCTTTTATTCTGGACAGCATGGGCAGTGACATTGAGCGTATTTTGCGGTATTAAACACATATTTATACCAATTTCATCAGGCTCCAAAAATTCTTCAAAAATAACACAAAGAATAGCCTTCTCAGCTGCCATAGTTGCACCTTTTGCATCATCAGAAAAGGATGTTCAATGCAACTTCAGCCCTGGAGAGCCACTGTCCTACAGAGTTTAGCTTCAACCATAATCAAACACACCTGAACAAGCTAATCAAGGTCTTCAGGATTACTAGAAAGTTACAGGCAGGTGATTTTTTTCAGGCTTGGAGTTAAACTCTATAGGACAATGGCCCTCCAGGAGAGTACTGTACAGACCGTTTAATAAGAAGATACTTTATAAAGACAGTCCACTTCGTGTATACAATACAACAGTCATGACAAGTCAAACCACAAACGTCGTGCTGATGATCTGAACTGTATGAAGTTCAGAGAACTTCTGAACTGGATGAACGGCGTTCGAGGATCGACTTGGTGAGACTATTTTCTAAGTTGGCTCCCGTCTGTATACGAAGTGAACTGTCTTTATAAAGTATCTTCTTATTAAACGGTCTGTACACTAACAAAGTTCTCAATGCTTCGTTCTGCATGTATGGAGCCCCATTATGTGTTGGTGTGGGGCTATTTTGAGCCTTGTTAGTGGTATAAACTAGCGATTTATTTTTACTAAATTTTAGTAAATGCCCCTATTACTAGTGTTATACGCTAAACAGCTTTTGGAGATAAAACTCTTTACATTCGATTATCATGAAAACAAATCTCAGCGAACGATCGACTAGGTGTTTTATTAGACCAAAGGTTCATTTTGCGCCGGAGTTCTCCTTTAATGCCAGGTGCAAACAGGGCCTAGGGCCCTCACACAGTCCAATCAGATCAGTGACTGGTGTAATCACTAGGCATTGTTCAAAGCTATTTGGCCACATTGCTGTCCAGCTGTGTAATCAGGCGCAGATTATTCAATAAACATTCTGGGTTTCTTAATCAGAGGTCTGAATTGTTTGAAAGGCTCATTCGGAGAACTAAAATAGGTAGGTAAGAACAGTGCCTCAAAGGAGCTGAAAACCCAACAACATTTGATCAGGTTGAAGCACCTGCAATATAACATTCAAATCGAGATGAAAAACAATACACTGCCCTGGGATCATTTTTCCATTATGGAAAAACCTGTTTATAAACGAGTATAAATGTTAGTTTTAAATGACCATTACCCTTGCAATGATAGATCTAAATGTGATTATCTGAAGCAAGAGTTGATGGTGTTAAGAAAAAGTCAAAATGAATAATGCTTTGTGTGTGTGTGTGGGCAAGGTGGGGATTTAGGGATGTTATGCACTACCAAATTCTATGTGCTGAAACGAAATCACCAGTCATCGAGCCAATCCGTACAATTCATTCAGAGACACTTACAATCAATAAATAAACAGCCCAAAGCAGTACAAGAGAGGAAGACACAATAGATTACACAAGAAAAAAAAAGACGATAGGGAGACAATGATATGAAAAACGAGGAAAAGACGGAGTGCTTGAGACAAGGGAGTCATCAGCACCGTTTCATTTTTTTCCAGGAAATGTCTTCTTGGATGCCAGAGAAGGTAAAGATGGAAAGTCATCCGGAGAGAGGGGATGCATGTAGGAGTGTATGTGTGTATGTGTGATTTGTATTGGGAGTGGAGATGAATGGAGGAGATTTCAACACTGATTTGGGACTGCAAACAATCCCCACACACCGACAGAGGGGAAATCACGCAACAGTGCTCACACTTCCCTCAACTGATCCTCCCTCAGTCTCTCTCTCTCTGGATCACCATCCATCTATGTCTGTCTGTCTCTCTGTCTGTCTGTTTCACATGACCAAAAGTATCTTTACACATGCAAAAGAGTGTATTATGATGGTGGAAACACTTTCTTTCTGCTTTATAATAGTAAAAGGAAAAAGAGTTGAAGTAATGATACAATGATTGTGAAAATATTCTGTTCTCTGTTTCTGCCCAATACTTTTCTGTTTATATCAGTCTTTTCATCCTCTTTTATATTTTATTCCTCTGTATGACAACACAAATACAAAATCACATGTAAAACAGATTGTAACATGCTTACCATGCCCTGCCGTTAACATCCTGAGCTCTATCATACATTCTCCTGTTGTGTTCTTACGAGGCTGCAAAAAGTAATTAAACAAATTGTTACAGCATGACAATCAAGACACTCAAACCAAATAAACAACATAGATTGTAACAGTTTGTGTGTGCTTATGCAAGCAAGTGTCCGTGCATCTGTTTGCATGTGCTCTAATTTCAGGTCAATCAATCAAAGATAGTGTCATATAAATATGTGTTGTGGAGACACATAATAACCTTTCCATTATCATAAAACATGTATTCTTATCCTTGATGATAGATTCTTCTCTCACACACACAAACACAACTTCAACACACAGACACAGTCACACAACTTACGATGTGCTAAAAGGATGTAAATCCCTTCAGATGACTGGCCAGTATGGAATGGCAGGGTGTGTCAGGAAGTGTCAGAAATTTGAGTGTGTTCCTCTTGCTCAGTCTTCCTTTCCCATTGCCACACACACACACACATACCAAAATAGACATACCCCCATACACTTTCCAGGCAGACGTAGGGTGTGATATGGATGATATTAGTCAGTCATTCACACATCCTGTCAATCACTCACATTTACCAAGTGAAGTTTGGGAAAAAATTGCACTCAAGACGTTGTAACTACTGTATAAACATTCAAGTTTTTTAAGGCAAAGGTTAGTCTGCAGTGTTTATAATTGCCTGTACATAAAAAAAATAGTAGTTTGTGGTATGGCCTCATTCTGAAAATGTGTATGTAAATGTAATGTAAATAAAATGTAAAAAGTAAATGCGGTGTCAAAAGTTCCTCACATACTGTAATATGGGTAACACTTTACAATACGGATGCACTAATATGCATTAATTCATACTTAACTAATGCACAGATAATCATGAGTCAATGTATAACTCATGAAGAACTAAACCATTAATTAATGATTACTGCATCAGCAACTAATAAAGAGTCTATATGATTAATAGATTAAGTAATACACAAATTGCTATTAATTCAATATGTCATTGTGTATTAATTCCTTAATAACATATTTTATTAACTAATAGTGTAAATTAATGTGTTAATTACCACAATTAGTCAACGCTATACACTTCAGCTTCCAGTTGTCTGCTTTAATTAATCATTGGCTAATGATTTGCAAAGGTATCATTATGTTATGACTTTACTTGTTGAGGCACATCATTATTAATAGTCATTTAGTAATTGTAGTAATTTGAACATGAATTTGCACTAACAATGTAAGTAATTAATCATGTATTAATGCATATTAGTGTATCTGTCATATTATCTGGAAGTTAAAATACAAGGCATTGGCTCATTCTGGTAATTAATATTAATTAACACTTTTAGTTAAAAAAATGAGTTATTATGGAATTAATCCACAATTAAAAAGTTAATAAATAAGAATTCATGTATGAACTAATACATTAACCTTACAGACACTTAATTAGTTCCTAATGTGGTAATCATTAATGAATAGGTTAAATAATCATTAGTTACACATTAATTCAGTATTATCTGTGCATTAGTTAAACATGAATTAATGCTTATTAGTGCACCTGTATTGTAAAGTGTTACCGTAATATGTTCACCTGCACCTAATGTACATAAACACTTTCACCATCTCAATCTGAAGCACATAGATTTACACAATAAACACAGAATCTATGACATAATCAAAAACTTCTGAGTAAACCTCTGTGTAACATTCTAGGAATGTTATTTTATGATTGTAAAAAATTAAAGTGAAACAATAACTTTCCTAGAACATATTATACTTTGGTTCACAATAAAATAACTAAACGGAAACCAAATACTATAATGTTAGGGGAATGTTCCGTGTTTGGTGTGGATGTGAGTTCAGGACAGGGCTGGTTGTCTCACCAGTGGTAGAAAACAATCATTATTTTTGCAATATCTTATAGTGACACTTTAATGTTTTTGAAGCTCATTTAAAGCTCAATTGTTTGTTTTTTGATAAAAGAGTGTGAGTGTGGTTACATGTTTTTGTGTGTCTAGGAACAAAACTGTCACTACTAAATGAAAACCCATTAGATTTGCCATAAGGGTACCCATCCCAGTGATTTCAGAATGAGAGAGAATATGTGAAAGGGGGAAAAAGAGGAAGGAAGAATGAGGTGATCTTGGAGGGAGAGATGGAAACAGTGTTTTATTTTCAAAAGAATGAGACCGCTGAGACATTTATCGGGAATGAATAGCCTATAAACATGCAAACTCACACAAACGTCCTCAGGGTTTGTTGGCGCCACTATGCTATTGTTAGCTTGTTTTTTCATATACGATGCAACTTAGATAAACATACTAAAGTTACAAGTCACATGAGTGTTTCTATAGAGGTAAATATTGCTTGTAATGTTAGCATACTGTATGTAAGTGTGCCTGCAAGCATTTTTGAGTGTGTCAGACAGATTAGCACTGCTGCACTGGTCAGTGTAGATCAGCAATATATCATAGAACTCCTGATCTTTATTTCAGTTCCACATACAGTTCACCCATGGTCAAATACATACAAATACAGGAATGTCTGAGAGACTTGGATAGATGACAAGCCATTCTCTTTTATATTAAAAAAAAAAAACGAAAAGGTGTAGCTTTTAGATACAATTGAGCAGTTCTGTGGTTCTAAAACCAACAAGAGAACTATTTTGGAGTCATGGGTTTCTTTCTAATGGTTTTATAGAATTGATATACAAGTAAAATAATATCTTTCTTATTATTAGAGACTTGAAATTTTGTTAACAATAAAGCTCAAGTCTTCCCTCTCAGGTAGGTCCATTAGGGTTTTGTGGAGGGGTGAGATGAGGTGTCTAAATCGCAGCACCTACATGTAGCTACTGGGGTGCCCCAGGGCTCAGTGCTTGGACCACTTGTCTTCTCCATATACATGTCATCACTAGGATCTTTCATTCACAAACAGTTTTTTTCCCCCATCACTCCTACGCTAACGAAACACAACTCTACGTCTCATTCCAGCCAGATGATCTGATGGTAGTTGCTCGCAACTCTGCCTGACAGACATTTCTTGTTGAATAATGGACCACAACCTTCAACTCAACCTTGCAAAGACAGACAGCCAGGAACCTTTGATTTGTGATTGATGATCAGTTAAACTTCATAGACTACAACATTAGGAGGATCAGGCCCTTTCTGTGGGAGCATGCTACACAACTTTGTGTCCAAGCTCTTGTTCTATCCATACTGGACTATTATATTGCTCTCTTGGCAGACCTTCCAGCATGCACTGTCAAACCTCTGCAACTGATCCAGAATGCTGCAGCACGTCACACCTCTCCACATAAACTTGCGCTGGTTGCATCAAATTCAAGGCGCTGATGTTTGTCTACAGAAAACTACTGGCTCTGCACCCCTATACCTAAACTCACTACTTCAGACCTATGTGCTCTCCAGAAGTTTGCGTTCTGCAAGTAAACGACACCTTGTGGTGCCATCCCAAAAGAGGCACAAAATCACTTTCACAGACCTTTGCCATGACTGTTCCAAGTGAGTGGAATGACCTGCCTAACTCAACCTGAGCTACTGAGTCTTTAGCCATTTTCAAGAAATGGCTTAAAGGGATACTCCACTTTTTTTGGAAATATGCTCATTTTACCACTCCCCCAGAGTTAAACAGTCGAGTTTTACCGTTTTCGAATCCATTCAGCCGATTTTCTGATATTTAGAAGAATATCAGTAACCAGACAGTTTCTGGTCTCATTGACTTCCATAGTAGGAAAAAAAATATACTATGGAAGTCAATGAGACCACTGATATTCTTCTAAATATTAAAAAAAAATACATTCAAAAACGGTAAAACTCAACTTTTTAACTCTGGGGGAGTGATCAAATGAGCCTATTTCCAAAAAAAAGTGGAGTATCCCTTCAAGACACAAATTTTTCGCCTGCACTTTACCAATTAATACTAACACTTGCTATTCTATTTAACTATTTAAAAAAAAAAGTGTGCTAGGTGTACTGTACTAGACTAACTGGAACTGGGACTAGTCAATTGGTTTGATTGATTCTATTGCTCCTCTCCTCATTTGGATGAAAGCGTCTACTAATGATTAAATGTAAATGTAAGTTGCTAACAAAAAATTTAAACATGAGAACTACAGTAAGTATGAATCAGATCAAGTTGTTGTCAACATTTAAAAAGTAAATAATGGTTTTTAAAATTGCTTTTGAGGTATGACTGTGTGTTTTAGAATACAAATCCGAAAGTCAAACAAGTACTGTTCAGCACGGACCTGCATCTTGCCAAGTAACTGTCAGTGAGATGAATGGGAATGCTTTTAGTAGAGGTGTTTGATCCTATGGTTCTATAGGCCTATAAATGCCACACAAAAGAATCAATTACTCTGGAAATTAATCCATAAAATTCCAGAATGTGGTAAAATGTACAAAAATTAAAGCTTCAAGTACCATTATGTCTATAATTCCTATACATCTGTTAACTGAAGTTAAAAAGTAGGCAATACAATTTTACGAATACAATAAAACGAGTTCAAAACATCATCGATGAAACAAATTCAGCTATATTTATCTACCTGAATTGCAGTTTTAGATGAACTGAATGAATCTGTACTCATGGACATTTGTGATCTAGGAGAAAATTTAAAACTAAAGAGATTTGGGTTAGCCTAGCCTATGGTGTCACATGAGATTGTAGTAAATTCATCGTTATGTTAAATGTGATATTATTTAGCAGGAATTTTACCTGTTCTGCTGGAATAGAGTGCCAAAGTTATGACGTCACTTTGTAGGCCAAAACGCGGAAGCAAGTTAGAATTTTAGCACTCCCGGTTCCCTCGCTCTAAAGTCTATGGGTTTTTTGAATGTGTTTTTGCTAAATCGCCTGAAATAAGGTCTGTGTGGTGAACAAAGCCTCTAAATATTTTCACGTTTTGATCTATGACATAGAACACACAGTTTTAACCTGCTTGTGGTTTTTTAAACTTTATTGTTTCTGCTTGTTTTGTCTGCTTTTTTATCTTTATTTAGGCTTCAAAATGCATACATTTTGGATTAACTTGTAAAGATTATCTTGATAAACAAAACGTGTAAGGGTCACAACCCTTTGTTAAACACAGATCTTATTTTTTGCGATTTTCCAAAAGTCTATGGGGAAAATGCATAGCTTTTCGATCGAGGGGAACCCATGTGCCGCTAGCTTCCGAGTTGTCCAACAAAGTGAGGTCATCACTTCGGCACTCTATGGGTTTTTTGAATGGGTTTTTGCTAAATCGCCTGAAATAAGGTCTGTGGCTAACAAAGCCTCTAAATATCTTCACGTTTTGATCTATGACATAAAACGCACCAGTGATAACCTGCTTGTGTTTTTTAAACTTTATTGTTTCTGCTTGTGGTTTTTTAAACTTTATAGGCTTCAAAATGTATACATTTTGGATTAACTTGTAAAGATTATCTTGATAAACAATACGTGTAAGGGTCTCTCAATTCTTTGTTGAACAAAGATCTTATTTTTTGCGATTTTCCAAAAGTCTATGGGGAAAATGCAGCCCGTTCTCATCCCAAGGCATCATATCCTGACGCTTTTGACATTTCGTCTGCATTCAACACACATGGCACCCTTAAGCGTCAATATAAGACGCAGACGGGCGAGAAGGCGCCTCCTAGTGATCAAAGCTAACATTCCCCCCTAGACCTAAACCTACCCATAACCGAACAAAGCTCTGTGCGCGTTATATTGGAGCTAAAGGGTGCCAATGTGCGTTGATTTAGACGAAATTTCAAAAGCGTCACTATATGACGCCCTAGGATGAGAATGTGTTGCGGAAAATGCATAGCTTTGCGCTCAAGGGAATCCATGCGCCGCTAACCTCCGAGTTGTCCCACAAAGTGACGTCATAACTTCGGAACTCTATTACAGATGGCAAATAAATGCACTCTGATGCACGTGCGCGCGCACACACACACACACACACACACAGAGAGAGAGAGAGAGACTCCTGCTTGTGGTTTAGTTCATTATCTTTCAAGTTCCCATTATTTCAAAGCATGTGTGTGTATGACAACATATAAATAATAGGAAGTCAAGCTGTGAGTTTGTTTTTCAGGAACTAAGTTGAAATAAAAGCAAAGCATTTATAAGGATACACACCATTACAAGCACAACTAAATTATTATATTTAGTCTAATAATCAACATAGAATAATCTCACCACCAATCTCTCCTTCAGCTCTCTCTCTCTCTCTCTCTCTCTCTCTCTCTCTCTCTCTCTCTCTCTCTCTCTCTCTCTCTCTCTCTCTCTCTCTCTCTCTCTCTCTCTCTCTCTCTTTCTCCATATCATTTTTTCCTCACTTTCACTCATATACACACATTGAACTGTCCACAGCTTTATTCTTTAAGATTCCGGAACACTGAACGCTCTCTCATTACCCTTATTACTCTTAAACTCTTTTCATTATTCATCAGTTCTCATTCATTATTCATGATTTAACATTCAAGTCCATGCCCCCTGTATTCAGCCTATTAGCTAAATATTCCCTTAGGGGGTCTATTTGTGCATGTGTGGATGTTAAATATATAATATCAGATGGCAAAATAAATCAAATTAAAATTATAAATATATAATTGAAAACAACTTAAATGATTAAAGATTATTGAAAGAATCTGATATCTGATTGTTAATACACCCATACCCAATTTCGATATCTTTGTGGGGACTCTCTATAGGTGTTATGGTTTTTATACTGTATATTCTATCCCCTAACCCTAAACTATCACAGAAAACTTTCTCCATTTTTACATTTTAAAAAGAAAATGAATTTAGTATGATTTATTCATATAAGCTTTCTCATAGGGGCCAAAACGACCCTATGGTAACCCAACAAGGTTAAAAAAAAAACTGGTATTGCTATCTTTGAGGGGATGTGGTCCCCACAACACAGGGATTATCAGAACCCCACACAAACACTCACACTTCCAAACATGACTGGGGGATATATTGAATACTCACTTATAGTCTATGATAATGAACAATGATTTTGTTGGTGATATCAAATTAAACGTTTGGCCAATAAGTTTCCTGTCACCACTGGACCCGCCCATGCATCTTACCAAGCATCCCTCTCCTGCCTCCTCTACCAACACCAGCCAGTACTTTTGGTTTTGGGTTTTGGCTCTTTTGGTCTCCAGCTCCGCCATGGCATGTGGATCCTCTGAGCTCCGTCGCCGAGCTCCTTGTTCCTTGAGTAACCTCATTACTCCCTGTGTATTTACGTAAACGTTTTAATGACAATGGTGTCCTAAAAACAGACAACAAAGTTGTCAAAACAATCCACATTCACACAGATCTGCGAAAATTTTAAAAAGGTAAGTGTCACTTTTGTCACTTTTTTGGCAAAGTCACTTTGGTTCCGTGAACAGGTAATACACATGCGTGAACCCATAATACACATGCGCATGATGTTTACAAAAATTCACATTTCATGAGTTCACACTTACCAATAAGTCAGATAGAATGAATGCCTATCCACAAGTTTCCTACGCCCCATGAGGCCTTGCATCAAAAGTGGGCGCGACTTCCGGTTTGAAGTAAACAAAGCGCTACTTGACATGCTTGACACTCGTTCATTCAACAGTTGACAGTCATTCAAGTTATAGCGATCCAAACTAGCTAACGATGTGGGAACACAACCTCAACGAAATTAAAAAGGGTGAAATAACAGTGCCTTTACCCTCCGCAGTAGTTGATTGGGAGTATTATAATAACATTATTAATAATCAATACTCATCAAGGCATGGTGACAGACAGTTGTGCGAGCTGACAAACAATTAAAATAAAAAATACACACTTAGTCATTGTGCTTTGGAGATTATTTAAAATTATAAATGAATGTGCTGCTTGAATACATTAACTGGCACATTTGGTATTCTGTCAAAACAGGCTTTGATCCTGAGTTTAGCTGTAACATCAGTAGTGAACAGCCAATCACATGCTGATAGAGTTTATAGAATATTAAGAATTTAAACAAATGTACACAGGAAGATTCGTTGTCTTTTGGGAGGTGATGGAAACTACAGTCGTTGGTAGGATCACTGTGATTTCGTTTTCAGCTTATGTTCAAAACAATCACGTTTAAGCCACTGAATTTGTTTAGTCCGGTTATACATACAACCGCGAACAGCGCATGTTGTCCCTGAGCTCCGTAACGACATCTCTCATAAAGATTGGCGTCTTTAAATAGTAAAATAATTCTCCGAACAACAGCTAGCCTCTTCGCTAACTAACACACAAAATACCATTGGAATGCTACTTCCGCCGCCTCACCGGAAGTTTCACCCACTTTATTTTTTATATGAGCGCCCCTCGGAAACTTGTGGATATTTGGCATGCTGTCTGAGGAGAGGGCTCCGGGCTCGGTATGCGGCCCGAACCCAGAGTACCCCCCCCCCCCCCCCCATTCCTGACTGTGGTAAGAATATGCCAGGAGTGAGGAGTCGGGGTGGTGGAGGGATGCTGAAACTGTCAAGGAATGTTAGGTGAGCTGACAGTGGATATTTCTATTTGCTTCCTCTTGTGCTGATAGGGTAGACATGTAATTGTTTGGTGACGAGTTGATAGGAATGATTTATTTCAATGTGCTCCTCCCGAACCTTGTTTATAAAACATCATTTGTTGTTTACGTGGAGACGGTGCGTAAACAAAAGCTTGCACTTTGAAATCCGTTTTCAAAAGCTTGCATCTTCAAATTATTCCCCAAAAATGCTGTTGACATGTAAATGAATGGTCAAAATGAACAAAAAGTTTTTAGTTTTCAGCTGAAAATGGTGTCATATAAACATTCCCTAAGACTCTCTGTGTATTTCTTCTGGTCATCTGAGTGTTACCTTGTTATATGTTGGATCATCATGCACTTTATCACTGCCCCCCGTGAGATTAACAGTGCATAAATCAATTCAAAATGTTGATTCACTGATTCATTTGCATTACAAATTGCAGTACAAAAATATATGCAGGCAAATATTGATATTGTCATTCGTTTGAGCATATTTATATTCATTACATTAACATTTATTCATTAAGCAGATAGAAATAACGGGCATATACATGCATGATATAAAAAAGATTAAATATAATTCTACTTTTGGTTGATTTAGTGTAAAAACAATGTGGAAAACTTGCAATTCTTGCTTTTAACTAAAAATGCATTTTTACTTCTTCCATTCTACTTGACTGCAACGGCTGTGAGGTTGGAATGGTTCCTCTGAAATCACCCAAGCCATTTCAGAGAAAATACATAAATATTGAGATGTACATCGAATTGCCAAAGAGCTGAAAATTATCAAGATATAATTTATTGTGCAATATTGCTCAGCCCTGTACTCACAAATACACACACATATACACCTAAAGTAAATCTGCCATGCAAAATTATTAGTTTTTAGTGCTTACATTTTTCACATTCTGTCTGTTCTTATCTGGGTGCAGCACACACATTTGACAGGCCAGCCAGTACAGCCTGCATAAACACAAACAAAGGAATTCTCACCCGAGTGCACAGGTCCTCGGGGAGAGCCTTATCTTCCTCCATATCTGAATCTAGTTTCTAAAGTTTACAGTCATGTTAATCTTCCCAGAATGCAAAAAGAGAGAGAACTAAAATAAAATAAAAAGTCATTGAAAGGGCTAATCTACCTTAATGAAATGGATAAGCAGTCAATATGAAGAGTGCTAATATGTCATCAAATTCATTTTCTGGTGACTCTCACAATCTCTTTCACCGCTGCACCCTCTAAATGAGGAATATTAAATCTTTACTGTTTTCTGTACTGTAACTCATTGGAATATATTTTAAAATCATAAACAAACAGGGGCATCATGTGCCTATTTTAATTGATGAGGAACCAGTCCCGATGAGATTCAATAGGTTTCCAACAAGAAAGAAACTTTTTTTTAATCTACTTAATAGTTACTTTGTAGTTACATTGTGTAAGACAGAACAATCTTGTTTAGTGTAAAAGGGATTTTGCCAAGACATGTTCCTGGATCAACATATTTTGTGGATCCCAAAACAACATTCATGTCCCGAAAATTTGGTCCTAACCCTAATCCCTACCCCTAAATCTAACATTATCCATAAGTTATCCCTAAAATCAGAGAGATATGTGAATAACAGTGATGTAGAAGTATCTAACCCTGGTTGTAAGCCTAAACTTGACATAAACTGTAAACGTGTCTCATTGGTTTGATTGGTTGATTGGATTGTTGTTCGAGGATTAATAAAGATGCTGATCCAGGAACATGTTGAACTTGGTGTGTTTAAAATGTACAATGTATTTTTTTTTTTTAGTTGGGGGAAAAGCAGCTTTAACATTTTGTTTCATTAAGTAAATTATTTGTGGAAGGGGTGAGTCAATAGCAAGGCCAAATTTAGAGTTTTAAATGAGTCTAAACATCTACAGTAATTACATAACTTCATTTTCAAAGTTTAACTGACTGACAGATTGTTTGCATCAAAGTTGCATTTAGAATCCGCTTGGCTTAGTTTTGGGCATGACCCTTGTACACACATAGTATACCTGAAGGTTTTGGGAAGTTAAAAAAATGTCCCCTGAGTGTGCAGACTCACATGTGTAACATTTGAAACACACATTCACTATGATCATCTGATTGATACACTCCTGATTCCTCTCTTTCATGTCATGGGATCTACCTACCTCTGCTTTTCCTCTTCCCCCATCCCTCCTTCCATCTCTTGTTATCTATCCTCTCATGCTGTGTTCAAATTCCAGAGACTCAATTAACCACCCAAGCATTTATATTGATGATGTCTTATGTTTCCTCTTTAACCTTGTTTCTAAGCCACTGCTATAAAACATGACTTTCTTAAGAAGTCTTCCCATCAAAATAGAAGGCTGAAATTTGGACATGTCCATCTCAAAGCAGTCATTTTATACTTGATCATTCTATTAAGTTTAATCAGGCTACACTGAAAATGTTTTTTTATTATTATTATTATTATTATTAAATTATTTGGTCCCACTTAATGGACCAAGGTGGCATGGGCATGCCCATGTTATACCTTGCTGTTAGCATGTCCATGTTATACCTTGCTGTTACTTTGTTACGAACCCAAAACAATTAAACAATCCTGAAAAAAAGCATCACATTTTTCAGAAAAATTTTAAGCAGTACAACTTTTTGCAACATTGATGATAATAATAAGAAATGTTTCTTGAGCACCAAATCAGCATATTAGATTGATTTCTGAAGGATCATGTGACACTGAAGATTGTAATGGCCAACACAGGAATAAAATACATTTTAAAATATATTAAAAAAGAGAACAGATTTATTATAAATTGTAATAATATTTCATAATGTTTCTGTTTTTATTGTATTTTTTGATCAACTAAATGCAGCCTTGATGAGACTTCTTAAAAAAAAACCATTGTATTACTCATATTTCATTAAAGAATTGGTATTAATTGCTTCAAAAAAAGTAATGCAATTTTTCAACAGTGAGTCTCTGGTGATTAAAAGTTAATTCAAAAACAAACTCACTTATTTAATAAGCTATTAATGGTTCTAGTTCTGGGAACTCAAAGCTATGTCTTATTAGTTTTAGATATTTTCCTTCTAAAACCACCTCACACACTCCAACTCAGACATTGGACTTAATGGTTTTTGTTCGTGCCGACTGGGTCTGTGGTTAGCCACAAGCAAATCAAGGAATCAATGTAGTGCTGCCTCATAAGACAGACTGACAGGCACACACTCATCGTTTTAACTGCACTTCTCAAGATAGCACAGACGCAATGATTAAACACATTCTTATTGAACATCTCAGACAACAATACACACTTTTTTACAAACATACTCATACTAAAGATTGAGTTACATTTTTTCAACAAACAAATTGTTGACTAGTTTAAAATTGCTGTAATCAAAATACAACTCCAGTAATTCTTTAGTCTCTGTCTCACACACAAAGCTCTAAACTATAAACCAACATAATAATTTCCATATTTATAGTTTTAAATCAAACCTGTTTCTTTCTCTCTCTTCTTTTTTTTTTTTTTTTTTTTGTTGCTTACTTTTTAAATAAAAACGTTTTGAAATTCATAGGCACAATCACCCTGTTTGTCTGCGTAGTTTCAGCAATTGTTTAAAAATAGGGAAATATAATAGGAGAGTTTTGTTTCTGAGGTTTGTTTCTGTCTAACTTTGATTAAAGGAGAACTCCGGCGCAAAATGAACCTTTGGTCTAATTACACATTGTTACCTAGTCAACCGTTATCTGAGATTTGTTTTCATGATTGCCGAATGTAAATAGTTTCATCTCTAAAAACAGTTTAGCCTATAACGCTAGTATATAGGGCATAGAGTAATGACAAATAAAAATCGCTTGTTATTACCACTAACAAGGCTCAAAATAGCCCCACACAAACACGCTAGCATAATAAGGGTCTCTACATTCAAACCGATTGATAACTTTGTCAGTGTCCATACAGTTTAATAAGAAGATATTTTATACACACAGTCAACTTCGTGAATTCAGGAAGAAGCCATCTTTGAAAAATAGTCTCTACCAGTCGATCTACGAATGCCGATCCAAGTGCGCTGGTGAGATGTGAATAAGTTGATAAGGTGAGCGCGAACAGTAGGCTACATGTACATACTGAAGAGAAGAAAATGGTTCGTGTTTGTGTTTCTTCCGGAAACAACGGACCATATGAGATTCTGCACAGTTCAGCGCACTTGGATCGGCGTTCGTAGATCGACTGGTAGAGACTATTTTTCAAAGATGGCTTCTTCCTGTATTCGCGAAGTTGACTGTGTGTATAAAATATCTTCTTATTCAACTGTATGGACACTGACAAAGTTCTCAATGCTTCGGTTTGAATGTAGGGACCCTTATTATGCTACCGTGTTAGTGTGGGGCTATTTTGAGCCTTGTTAGTGGTAATAACAAGCGATTTTTATTGGTCTTTACACTCTGCCCTATATACTAGCGTTATATGGCTATATAGGTTATATAGGCTAAACTGTTTTTATAGATAAAACTATTTACATTCGGCAATCATGAAAACAAATCTCAGATAACGGTTGACTAGGTAACAATGTGGTAATTAGACCAAAGGTTCATCTTGCGCCGGAGTTCTCTTTAATGAGATTCTCAGTTTTGGATCTGTAGCGAAATACACTGAACAAAATTATAAAGGCAACAGTTTTGTTTTTGCCCCCGTTTTCATGAGCTGAACTCAAAAATCGAACACATTTTCTATGTACACAAAAAGCCTATTTCACTCAATTATTGTTCATAAATCTGTCTAAATCTGTGTTAATGAGCACTTGTCCTTTGCTGAGATAATCCATCCACCTCACAGGTGTGGCATATTATGATGCTGATTAGACAGCATTATTATTGCACAGGTGTGCCTTAGGCTGTCCACAATAAAAGGCAACTCTAAAATATATTATTGATCTGTGTTGTATTATTTTCATGTTATCACATGTTATCTGTATTGTAAAAAGCGCTATATAAATAAATGTGACTTGACTTGAAACATGTAGTTTTATCACACAGCACAATGGCACAGCTGTCGCAAGTTTTGAGGGAGCATGCAATTGGCATGCTGAATGCAGGAATATCCACCAGAGCTTTTTCCCGTGAATTGAATGTTCATTTTTCTACCATAAGCTGTCTCCAAAGGAGTTTCAGAGAATTTGACAGTACATCCTTTACAACTGCAGACCACGTGTAACCACACCAGCCCAGGACCTCCACATCCAGCATCTTCACCTCCAAGATCGTCTGAGACCAGCCACCCGGACAGATGCTGCAACCAAAGAATATCTGCACAAACTGTCAGAAACCGTCTCAGGGAAGCTCATCTGCATGCTGGTCGTCCTCATCCGGGTCTCGACCTGACTGCAGTTCGTCATCGTAACCGACTTGAGTGGGCAAATGCTCACATTTGATGGGGTCTGGCACTTTGGAGAGGTGTTCTCTTCACGGATGAATCCCGCTTTTCACTGTACAGGGCAGATGGCAGACAGAGTGTATGGCGTCGTGTGGGTTAGCGGTTTGCTGATGTCAACGATGTGGATCAAGTGGCCTATGGTGACAGTGGGGTTATGGTATGGGCAGGCGTATGTTATCGACAAGAAACACAGGTGCATTTTATTGATGGCATTTTGAATGGACAGAGATACCTTGATGAGATCGTTGTGCCATTCATCCACAACCATTACCTCATCTTGCAGCATGATAATGCACGGCCCCATGTCTGTACACAATTCCTGGAAGCTGAAAACATCCCAGTTCTTGCATGGCCAGCACACTCACCGGATATGTCACCGATTGAGCATGTTTGGGATGCTTTGGATCGACATATACGACAGCGTGTTCCAGGTCCTGCCAATATCCAGCAACTTCACACAGCCATTGAAGAGGAGTGTGTGTGTGTGTGTGTGTGTGTGTTTGTTTGTTTTTGATTTAAGAGGACAGAAATTTGTATAATGACATGGTGATGACTGGTATTACAAAGTGAATGTGATTTATGAGGACATTTCCTGAGTCCCCGTATTTTAAATGGCTTTAAAAACATACTAAACAGTGTTTTATTTAAAAATGTAAACGTGCATAATGTTTTCTGTGATGTATAGGTTTAGGGTTAGAAAATAGAATACATTTTGTACAATGTAACAAACATTACACCTATGAAATGTCCTCAGAACTATACAAACACACACACACACACATTTGTGGATTTCAGCATACTAATTTAATTTAATTAATTATTCTTTTTGGATTCCTCATACTGCATTTCAATGTGCTTTCCACATTAAGCCATTAACCTTGTTAGGTGACCATGTGTAGAGAAGCTGGACTGAGCAGAGGAGTTTAGATCGTTGTCGCCATCCAGTGGCCTCTTTATTTTAACTTGTCAGAAAGAGTGTGACAGTTGGGTCCTGGTGGTTTATGGTGCTTAATCATCTTACTATTAGCTAGCAAAGCATAAACTAGGCTATGTAATGGATCGGAAGTATTACTACCTTGTATTGCTGAGATAAGGTAGGCCTTCATAATGCATTACTAAAGTCAGACACAAATTTTCTTTGCATCTTTCTTAGCAAAATATTCAAACATTTTTAATAATAATCAGTCCCATTTACACCTGAAACAGTTAATGTGAGAAACAAAGCCCATCTAGGTTACATTTATATCTATTATCACATAGAACATGCAATAAACGCTGAGTAAAAAATAATTTAGATTTAAAAGATCGCAAAGAATATGTAAGGGATAATCCGCACACAGTTAGCTGACATTATTTAAAGGAGTAGTTCACTTTTAAAAAACTTTTGCTGATAATTTACTCTCCCATGTCATCCAAGATGTCCATGTCTTTCTTCAGTCGAAATGAAATTAAGGTTTTTGATGAAAACATTCCTGGATTTTCAGTGCAGCTTCAAAGGGCTTTAAACGACAACAGGCAATGAATAAGGGTCTTATCTAGCGAAACGATCGCTCATTTAGAAAATAAATAAAAAAGTTTAAGTTTTATAAGCACAAATGGTCACCTTGCTCTGTTCTGTAATGAGCGTTTGTGACTCACCTGTTCAAACTCGTTCATCAAAATGAACAAATCTTTTTTCGAGTCATGACTCGAAAGGGTCTAGATAAGACCCTTATTCATCATCTGGCAAATTAAAGCCCTTTGAAGCTGCACTGAAACTCTCATTTGGACCTTGAACCGTTTGGTTCCCAATGAAGTCCATTATATGGAGAAAATCCTGGAATGTTTTCATCAAAAACCTTAATTTTTTGATGAAATCCATTGTTACTGCATACGTATCCACTTCATTTATGAATGAAATTTTCGCATTGTACCTATCTGTCTAGTTTTAATAGTTTTAATAGAGTCTCTTTATAATCTATTTCACTTTGTCTCTTCAAGATTTGTGTAACATTATAAACACAAATGAATATTTGTTTGTTAAACGGCATTCTCTGATAAAACTTTTTAAACACCTATGGGAAACACAGCAGCAATATGCCCTCAAAGATGGCGTCTTCGGGGAGGTCACGTGACATTAATTTGCCTGTGGGAACTATGTATACCCAAATGTCAAAAAAGTTACTTGAATCAATGATCAGCATTTAAAAAGCCCCATTCTTACAGATCATTAACTAAGAAAAAATGGTTTAGTTACCCTTTAATAACTGCATAAACCCGGGACACGCTTAGGCCTACTAAGGCCAGTTATGAATGCAATTTGATACTTCTGACTGATCATGCCCAAACGAGTGTTCAGCGCGTTCAGTCGGTGTTCACTGTTTAAGACCAGCTACAGTCGATGGAAACAGTAGGTCTTCGAATATTTCAGCGAGACGTAAGTGTGTCTCCCATCATTAATCTGCTATCGGTGGCTCAACGTCTAAAAAGACGTTCTGGAATTAGCAACAGAGGCATGTGATTAGATGCCTAAGAAATTATTCCTACATTTAAATGACAAAAACTTGACAAACGTTTTTCTCCGCTTCGTGTCGTGACCACATTACCACCTCAGGTGTGCATTATTTTTCTAATAATTTAACCGCCTGTCGTCAATTATTCCTTACTTATTGCAAACCTTCCAGCCAATCAGAATTGAGTATTCAGACAGACCATGGTATAAAAACCTTTAACCAGTATTCCATCCTATGATAAATCTACCCCCATAAAATGTATTTCCTTAAACCAATTAAGCTTGGCAACACAACATTCCGTCTCTTTTTGTGTTTGTGCAGACTTGGATCATGTGCCTGAAACCATGCAGTACGGCTTGTTTAATTTGTGGAATTTGTAAATTAGTGTGTAAACAGAGGCCCAGTTTACAGAGTTAGGACCAATATGAGGAAGGAGGCGGTGGGGTGCAGTCAAAAACATTGGTGAAAATGAAAGGAGTTGTCTGAAAGCTTTTCCTTAGACAACTCAGTTACTTTCACTATAGGTCAAGACAGGAAACAACAAGTCTCCGCAAACACGAAACACACAAGTCATGCATTAATCATGGGAGATCCATTCAAGAGTCAGTCTCTAAGAATGAGAGAGAGAGACAGGGAGAGATGGGAAGATGTCCCGGTGCATAAAAAATACAAACACAGATGAGTATGTAATCAGGTTTTTTCATTTGAGTATTTCAATGTAATATGTGTGCATTTGTGTGTATAAGTTGTGTATGCATTTCAAACTGGACTTTAACTGCAGTGAAATAATGAAAACACAATGCTACTGGTTTTGGTCGCCTCATCAAACAACATAACACAAACCAGGTGCCTGTGTCTCTTGTTCTCTCTCTCAGTGGCATCTTTAACCTAAAACATATGTTTGCTTTCTCATTTTGTAAGGCTTTAACTGCAGTCAGATATAAACCGAAACAGGCAAAAGTAAATCCAAGCATAAAATCAAGCAATAACCCATTAAAAAGTCTTAGAGATTCACACTTTGAAGATTATTTCACTGTTTTGATCTGGGCGTGCATGTGAGCCAATTTCCCCCACTTTTCTGAAATATCTAGAAAGCTCAGCGCCAGCACATGGGGGTCCTAATGAGAAAACATTGATTTTCTACAGGAAATGGAACAGAGGAGATTAAATGGTTTATTCCACCAGCGATGTTTGCACTTTCCTTCACACACCACAAAGTTCTTCTCTACTGCCAAACATTTTATCTATCAACAGCAGAGCCGTTGAGTGATTTATACCAATGTACCGAACCACCCCACCACCACGCCAAATACAACCACAGCACATTATTACTATTTTAAAATACAACAACAGACATGATATAGTGAAAACGTCTTGCCTTTTTCTAGGAACATGCAGGAATGAGGATAGTGAGAGTTATCAAAACCTTTTGGAAAGCGTTAAGTTCCTTCATGGAAATGTGCATGTTGTGCAGAGGGCTCTAAAGTACTCTAGTGTTTTGCCAGACGTTTTAAAAAACCACTTAGCATTGAAAAAATGAAAGTGTTAATGGATTCACTGTCAGGGATAGTGCCTAAAATCTGTTAGCAAGTGTCCAATTACAACAGTGCTATTATTATTTAACATTAATCAGCAACCAAGTTTTTTTTTTTTTAGTCAGAAAAGTCAGAAAGTCAGAATACAGCAAGACAATTGTAGTCACCATGTTCACTTGCTTATTATTTGTATGTCAGGAAGCATTTAAGACTGACAATAGAGGCTGAGTTCTATAGCATCCTTGTTACCGTGCCTGCCTCCCATCATGCCGGAAAGCCGGTTTGAATCCCACTAGGAGCGCTGTGAGTAGAACCAGAAGAAGGACGCTAAAGACCGCAGCCTCATAGCACAGAGGTGCAAAACACCTGGAGGGCCACAGCTTCAAAAATATACATTTAAATTGAAAGGAAGATATCTGAAATATATCAAACAATACAAAAAGTAAACCTTGAATTATATTTTCCACAAAAAAATTACTCAATTTGCGTCAACTCAAGATATTTTATTATTATTCTGAATAAATCAGCAATGTCATGTTCATCTTTAACACTGAGGACCCCTTTCCTATTTCTTGCTCATTGTGGATCTCAACAATATTATATTGTTATATTGTTTGTTACATTATACAAACATGTTGAAGTCTCTGTAGCTTAAGTCAACTCGGTCATCCCGGTGTAATAGTTTCTGTAAATATTTGTGGGATAAATCTTGGCCTTTTTTGATGTCAGACAGAGTTGACTTATAAGCTGATGGAGCTTACAAGTGCTTACAAAACTCGGTAACACTTTAGAATACGGTTCCTTCGTTAATGAATAACTACAAAAGAACTAATGAGTAACACAATATTAACAATCTAGTAACTATTTTTAACTAACAAGAAACTCTGATTAACGAACTAGTAAGTAATAGCGCACAGACGAAAGTGGTAGTTCACTATTGACTAATCAATAACTACTATTTTTTTAATACTTCCCAGAGAACTACTGAAAAAGTTCATTAATAATCTAGTAACTACTATTAACTAAAAGAAACTCTTATTAACGAATTAGGAAGTAATAGCTCACAGATGAAAGTGTTACTAGATACTTCTGTGGGAATTACTAATTATTTGGATCCGTATTATAAAGTGAAGATCTTGGAACTAACTAGTAATGACTCAAGTGTTACTACATGATCTAGTCATGATTTGTGCAAGCTTTGAGATTTTTGGTGAACTTTAGAATACTTTTAGAAAATATCTTTAGTAACACTTGAGTAATTACTAGTTAGTTCCAATGATCTTCACTTTATAATACGGATCCAAATAATTAGTAATTCCCACAGAAGTATCTAGTAACACTTTCATCTGTGAGCTATTACTTACTAATTCGTTAAAAAAGAGTTTCTTTTAGTTAATAGTAGTTACTAGATTGTTAATAAACTTTTTCAGTAGTTCTCTGGGAAGTATTAAAAAATAGTATTGATTACTATACTGAACTACCACTTTCGTCTGTGCGCTATTACTTACTAGTTCATTAATCAGAGTTTCTTATTAGTTAATAATAGTTACTAGATTGTTAATATTGTGTTACTAATTAGTTCTTGTGTAGTTATTTATTAACGAAGGAACCGTATTCTAAGTGTTACCCAAAACTCTTTATGGCGCGTGCCGGTACTATAGCCTACCGAGTATAATTATTTATTATTACGAATTGTTCATATAGAGTGCATTTTAATACTTTACCCATCAACCGTTTAGAATACACAACTGTTGTAGAGTAGTCTATACTTTACAGTTAAAGAGGTCCAGCGCACTCTGATGTAAACAAGCCCAACAGGCATGAGCATCGCATGGCGGAACAAGTCATGGAGACGCACTGCACTGAATGAATATGCACATTCACTCTCTAACAGCAGATGGCGCTGATGGAACAGCAGAAATGTTGCGAATACCCGGTTAACACCCAAACAAAACATTTGGCCAGACCGTGACGTCCTACTTTCTCTGAACAGTTTTTAATGTTTCAAACAGCTATTCAGATTTTTGTTATCACAGTGGTGTTCATCACAGCACCAAATACAGACTTATTTGGCTAATTATTTTCACACATTTTTTTTTTTACAAATATATAATCTGGACTACAATATGACCTATGTTGATTGAGTTGATTGAAAATGTTATGATTCTTTATCATAGTTCGGTAGGACTTTGCGATAAGGCTACATTAGTTAACATTGCTACATTAGTAGCCTAAACATTTCATTATTTAACAGAAATATGAATCTTAGTTCATTTCAACATTTAACAAAATATTAAAAAATCTAAAGTTGTAACTTGTTTAATGGACCTGAGCTAACAATGATCGGTTGTATTTTTTAACTAATGTTCACAAAGAATAATTAGCCTGATAATACCAAACTCAGCTACTTCGCTTTGCTTCATAGACAGATTCATAGACAGTATAAGAAGTGGACAGAGCGATCTCATTGGAACTCCATTGAGACGATTGAAGCCCGTTTTTGGCGATTTTTTTTTTTTTTTTGCAGTTCCGTCCCTAACGTGCAGACTCAAACAGAGCTTGACGACGTAGATGTGACGAGAGCAACCCGTGTCTTCTAGTGGCTGTGGCATGAGAAATCTGAATCATTCCCTTCTGAAACTTGCAGAGGCGGAGAGTGTGAATAGGAGCTGTCCATGAGCTAGGAGAAGGAGACACTTTTGCTAGGTATTCTGATTAATTATTTTGTCATTTTGCCTCCACGTTTGCCCCACGATTGCGCGCAAGCTTCTTCTCCTGTCCATACGGTAATCTCTCTACTGTGCGACAGAGATTTGAGTGGGTATGACGCAATTGTTAGCCTACTTTCACGAAAACTGCTTCTACGGGGCCATAACATAAGCTAGAAGGTATGGAGCATTTTATAAATTGTCGTGTTTCTTTAGAAATAAATAAAGGACAAATGGGGTCTTCAAACGCCTCAGATGTAAAGTTATTCGCTGTCAAAATGACGCAAAAAATGAATGGGAGTCAATGGGAATGCTAACGCAAGTGAAGTTCTGTTACAAGATGGCAGCTCCCGCGAGGCTTCAACTTCCGGTCGATTGATTACCCCAAGTCTGGAGTGGCATCATTGAAATGTGTTTTGTTTATCGCGAGGGGGCGCTTGTCTGAAGTATAAAATCATTGGTTACTCGTAAGATAATCACAGAACGTTTGGTTGTGCGCCAGCTCAACCGCATCAAACTTAACCTGTAAACACATATATGATGCGAAAACGAAACCATCGAGTGAAATACCAGAGTGCACATGGCTGTGAATGACTTTTGTAGATTATGTGAAGTAAATCTAAGAATCCACGACGATACAATCGGGGCCTCTTAACTAATATTTGACAGTAGAGAGAAACAAGAAAATATTTGCAGGCAACTGTCAAAGTTAGGATATGTTCTGTTAAACACTGCTCTTTTTTCATCTCGAGTCTGTCGGAAATGCTGCAACTTAAAGCGATAGTTCGGTCATTAATTAAGTCATTAAGTAATTAAGTCAAATTAAGTCATTAATTACCCATGCTGTACCAACCCGTAAGACCTTTGTTCATCTTTGGAACACAAATGAAGATATTTTTGTTTAAATTTGAGAGCTGGATCACTACTACATAGGCTTCCTAAGGGATTGAAACAAGTCATTGAAGAAAATGTTTAAAATTAATATTCCATGTGACTACAGTGGCTCAACTATAAGTTTATCAAGCGATGAGAATACTTTTTGTGCGGAAAAACAAAACAAAAATAACGACTTTATTCGACTGTTACTTTTCTACCTTGTTGGTCTCAGACGAGAGTTCAAGAGATTTCCACAACGAACTAAGAAGAGGACGTTCTTCTTCTATTATTTCTTGTTCAGTTCTCACGCATGCGTCATTCTCACGCGCCATTCTCCCGCGGCCCTCACTCATCCTGCTCGCCACAGTAAAAAAAATGAATGGCAACTGTAGAACGTGAAAGCCGAAACCCAGACATTTTGGGCGATCTCGAAACAATTTTCAGGCAGACTTATCACGGAGATTCACTAGTAGCCTATTGTTGTTTAACTACAGTGCTCTGTTACCGGTAGGCGTGGCCTCTTAGGGCAGTAAAGCAAGTGCATTCTGAGTGATGTTGTTTTTCGTCCACATAAGCCAAAAATACATTTTCTGGCTTTTCTTAGTCTAGAAAGCTCCAAATTCAAAAATAATTTCACATTTCTTCTACATAAATGACCCATTTTAAATACACATTCATCTTTCCAGAGGTGAAGTAACCCTTTAATTTTAAAAGACCAACAGAGAACTGCAATCAAGGCATTTGTCGACCGGAAAGATGTGTTTGCCGTCCATCCTATGGGATTCTGCAAAAGTTTAATATATCAGCCCTCTCCGATGGTCGCTAAGATGGGATGTGGTCCTTGTGGTTTCTCCTTTGGTCGCACTCATGGAGGACCAAGTAAAAGAAGCAATACTCACTATTTTACTACTTCCAGCATGAGTGCGGTTGAGTTCTGTTGACAACTATGCGTTGCTCAACATATGTCACTTACTGCGTTGCTCTGATTGGTTTTAGGTCTAACCAATTGAGTGCAGGATTTTTTTTTTTTCCTGGTTCGGTTAAGACACGCCTCATAATCAGAGCCCTATGGAGCAGTCTCAGACTCACATTCTGACTAGAATATGAGTATGACGAAGTCCCAAATCGCACTTAAGCTAAGACTCCTCCTATGTAAAAGATTTAAAGCTAAAGAGTTTTCTGAGAGGATTCTTAGAAATTTTATGAATATGGCTCCAGGTCTCTCATGGCATTCGATCAGCACTTTATTTAAATGCAAAATAAAGTTATTTACAAAACACTGTTGCTTGCATTATTGATGTAAATTGAGCTCATATGTATGCAAAAAACGTAAATGCGTAAACACGATGCTAATGGCTGGACATGACAAAATACATCACGACCTCCATGCACACATGCACGTTTGAAAAACTGTGTGGCTGTTGAAGCCTAACTCACATTTGAATAAAGCAAACTCGCATAATCTACATATATATGGTATTTCAATTCCTCAACATCTGTTTCATAAATTAGATATGAGAAGATCTTGAGATTTTCTTTACTTACATAAAATTTGTGTAAATAAATCTGTTTCTCAAAGGATAAGTATATGGCAATGGCAACATATTTCTAATTAAATGATTTGTTGTAGCATGTTAAAAAAAAGATTGTTAATTCTCCTGGTTGGAATCTTTTACTCAAACACCCACATATAATCAATGTACATTTATGCACATTCACAACTTTATACTCCGGTTATATTCAAATCAGGACAACCTGTGTCAAGTCACATGAATATGAATTACAGACAAAAGGGCCTGTCTGTATAATTTGGCATACTTCAGATTGTCATTACAGATATGGTTCAGATACTAGTATTAAAACTCAACAATATAGGAATACAGATCATCAGCTAATCTGAGTTGTAATACAGTTAAATCATAACTGAACAAGAGAGAGTCATTTCAGACATTCCTCAGGAAAGGACATACCAAACATGTTTTGTTTATTCGGTTTTGCTCTATGCCAGTCTGAAGATTACTTGAGTTAATCTAAGATTTATTTTAATCTCATGTCCAAATCCCCTTTGTTCCTTTATTCTATCTCTCCTTTTGTATCATCCCATCTTTCTTCTAAAATGCATCAAGAAAATGACTGATTGGAATATCTAGCCAACTTTTTCATAATCTTAAAGTGCCCCTGTTATGTTTTTTAAAAAATTCCATTTCATGCAGTGTGTAATATAGCTGTTTGTGAATGTAAACATACTACAAACTTGTAAAGTCCACAATAGTTTTTCCTTATGCTGTACGTTTTCCGACCATGAACCCACAAACATCTCAAATCTCAGACTTCAAAGTGGTTTTTGTAAAATGCTGTTGTGCACCTGAGACTTGTGGGGGTTGTGCACCTCTGTAGGCAAGGTTGTGGTTAGATGGTACCCTCTTATGTCACAGGGCACCACAGCTTCCAATAGGAAAATTAAACTGCAGTAGCCACTGTTCAACCTGAAGAGGGCAGCACTCAGACGTTTTTACACCATATATAGTAGAATTATAACACTTTATACCCAAATGTCAAACAAACTACTTGAATCAATAAACAGCATTTAAAAAAGCCCAGTCTTACGGGTCATTAACCCAAAAAAAAATGTTGTTTAAGGGTTTAGTTACCCTTTAATACTGTCTTACTGAAATACTTCTGCTAAAGCCTTGTTCACACGACATGATTTTAAAACGTCGGGCTGAACTGTGCGGTTCACAATACATGACTTGCTTTCTGTGAAATCAGGAGTGTTCAAGTTGTCGAGCTGTTCACACCACACGACACAATGTGATTGATCCGCAACAGGAGGTAACGCACTACACGAGTTGACAACAACTCTGTCATCCAACGACTGAAAGCAGAGAAGGCTCTTGGAAAGGAAGGATTTAAAGAGACTGAGGGTATGTTTACACGTCAACGTTACGCTTATGTTTAGTTTTTCCCTTGAGTTTTTCACGTACAGATGACACCATTGTCAAAACATAAAAATTGTCCAAACCATTGTAAAAATCCCCGTTCATACAGAATTCCGAAAACAACTAAATGTATTCTGCTGCCAAGCCATTAGATGGTGAAGAAACCCTTTAGATTAAACATGTACTGTAATATGCATGTGGATGACTTAATTTTCAAAAATTCCAGTTTTTGTTGTTTAAACAGAGACAGTATTCAGTTTGCGTTTTCAGGCTCCCAAAACACTGTTGTCGTATAATTGAATGGCCAAAATGCATAAAAAGTTTTCATTTTTAGTTGAAATCGGTATTGTGTAAACAGCCCCTGATTAATCAAGAGTCATTTGAGAATCATTGAAAAATGTGGTGATATGATATGTAATGTATATTATGAGAAAATTAATTGTTTTGACATTTGATGCATGTAAACCTGTTATATGAGACCTCCAAAACAAAATTAGGAGCCTTTAATATGGCATAATATGCCATTCACGGCAGCGCCATCTTTGAATTTTAATGAGAATGAAAGTGAGGCTGTGAGGGATAGACATGCATCTCTTCCATGGGCTGTATTGTTATTTAATGTGTTTTCGGATTGTTCTGCTCATGAAACACTGGAAAAATATCTTTCCAAGAAATTTCAGTTGACAAAAAACTCCCGACAATGTAAGATGTGGAAAATTGTAAGTATAATCTAGCAGCTTTATTCAGCTTTTTACAGCGGATGCCATTGGAAACACGGTAAATCTATCCCTCACAGCCTCACTTTCATACCTGTCATGGCACTGCTCTGAATAAGGTCCATAGGGGCAGTTTATTGTAAACTATACTAGGGCAACTGTAAAGAGACATTTTAATTGCTGCAGATGTGGTTACCAAGGAGATAAGGCACTGGAGATCAAAAGAACCGGTCCAGAAGGAGAATCTGTTTTTATCTGTGAAGATCAAATCAGACAAACCATTGGGCTCTATATGAATGTCACAAAGAGTGAATGGATGTAGAGATCGAAGGAAAGAATGAATGCATAAAAAATGCATGTAAGGTAATGGCATAGTATCTCTTCCATTGCTCCCCTCACTCCAGTTTGATCTTTTGAATTATTGCATGTTATAACACTCATCCTCATTTACACAGTGTAAATGTCTATTTCTTTTTGTCCACATGTACCCTTCTCCTGGCAAGGCTAATGGTTTGTTTCTGATCCACATTTTAAGTAGTGCAAAAAGCATTCAAATATAGTGTGTAATATGTATGCATGCATACACTGACACACAATGAAAAAGCACAACGCATTGATCCATGCATGCATATCAGATCCATGTCATCCATAAAATGTTCTATACAATATAAATTATAAATTTCTCTGCCCTGTTCAAGGTCAAGTCAATGAACCTGTGTTTCCGATTAAATGACGAAATAACATAAAATCTTTACATATATGAAATGAATAAATACTAATAAACAGCATGAAGGATGTCCTTTTCTGTCAATTAATCAAATAAAATGTCGAATTATACAAGAGAAACTAAGAAAACACAAGACTATTATTTTGTATTTAGTTTTTAATTTTTTATTTATCTTGACTCAACAAAACTCACCAAATTTGGGTTGGTTATTCATATTTCACACAAGCACTCGCTCTGAGAATGTCCTTCGCCATCCCTCCACTTCCCACCTCTCCTCACTTGAACAATTCTAGACTGGTAATATTCATGACCACCACACCCAACTCAAAGCTACTGAGAAGAAGTCAAAAGAGCTGTGCAGGTAACAATCTTTCCTCTCCTCTTTTGCTGCCAATGTCACTTTCTATTACAACAAGATCAACAACAGTATTCAAAACATTGTTCTCTCTCCTCCTCCACCTCCTCTCACTGCTGATGACATTGCCACTTTTTCACTGAAAAGGTGGAGAGTGGAGACTATCAGAAACTCTCAACTACCCCTTTTCTCTCTTCTTATGGAGACTGATGCCTTCAAAGTTTTCCTAGACTCCTATATCTAGACCTCATCAGGCAAAGTCATGAATGTGCATGCATGGCTTTTTTTTCCAGCCTAGTAATAATCAATTAATCTCTGCCTTTCAGGCATCTTGACCTGGGTGCAAAAACACCACATTCAGGAGAGAGATCATCTTGTAATCCCAGCAAACACATCAGTCAACCTCAACATCACTGTACATCTGGCTTCTTCACCCCCAAGCCAGCTTATGACAGGAATTAGAATTAGGAACCATCACCAGATTAACGTCTGCTTATGTCTTGATCGCCGCATGTCGTCTCTGTTACGGATGTAACCCTCGTTCCCTGATTAGGGAACGGAGACATTACGTCAGAAGTGACGGAGAATGGGGGTTTCGCATAGAAAGCCAATCCTCTTTGAGTATTTAAAAACGAGCCAATGGCATGAAAATGCCTTGGGGCTGCGGAATTTGCATAGCGTATCTCCGCCCCACCCCGTGGGTATAAAAGGAGGAAGTGAACGCAACCGCAGTATGTCTTCGTTGAGGAGCCAAGACTGAACTCCGGCGTCTACCCAGCGATACAGCAGAAGTGGCAGGGAGATGTAACGTCTCCGTTCCCTACTCAGGGAACGAGGGTTACATCCGTAACCAAGACGTTCCCTTTCGTAGTCACTTCGAGTTACGTTAGAAGTGACGGAGAATGGGGGTCTGTGCCATCACGCCAACTTCAAGCTGTCTTCCAGTGCCCTGCGAAAGTCTGGACCCCTGAACATAGCTTATAACCAGGGATCCTACTTTGACACAGAAATACCAAGGTACACTGGGAAACATATCCCGGGAGGGACATGCTACCATATGCCTACCGAAGGAGGACTTACAAATACACATATGGCCGTATTAGGGACACATATGGAGATCACTGGAGCACCAACCGCAGGTGGCTACTAGAATTTAACTCCAGGGGTGGCAGATGGCTTGCCAAGGGAAGACACATGCTCAGAGACGCTTACAGTGGATAATACACATAAGACAGTTACCATAGGGAACCGTGCACATGGAGGCACCTAGCCGGCATCCAGAGCAACAGCAGTGGTGCCCGCATCGTAGGTGCTGGAGGACTCAAGGCTTCAACGGAAGACTACTGAGGAATATCGCACTTATCCAGTCCGAAGAGTGGAATGGCGAGCAAGCGAAGACACCTAAGCGGGTCCAGTACTGGCGGAAGCGAGTACGTGAGAGGACACCGGCTCAATTCGCAGATTATAGAATCTCGCGAAGGTGTTTGGTGTCGCCCAGCCTGCAGTTCTGCAAATGTCTGTTAGCGAGGCGCCATGCGCTAGAGCCCAAGAGGAAGCCACGCTCCGAGTGGAGTGGGCCGTCACACCAAGGGGGCACGGTCGGCCTTGCTGCTGGTAAGACAAAGCAATGGCGTCCACTATCCAGTGAGACAGCCGTTGCTTTGAGAGAGCCCTTCCCTTCTGGCTCCCCCCATGACAGACAAAGAGCTGGTCTGAGGTCCTGAAACACCGCGTTCTGTCAACGTAGGTGCGGAGTGCACGTACCGGACAGAGCAGTGCCAAGGCTGGGTCTGCCTCCTCCAGGGGCAGCGCTTGCAGGTTCACCACCTGGTCCCGGAAGGGAGTGGTGGGAACCTTGGGCACGTATCCAGGCCGGGGTCTCAAGATCACGTGAGAGTAAGCCGGCCCGAACTCCAGGCACGCTTCGTCAACGGAGAATGCGTGCAGGTCCCCTACCCTCTTGAGGACAGAAACTTTAACTCTACCGATTGCAAAGGCTCAAAGGGATGCCTCTGCAGAGCACTTAGAACTACCGAGAGGTCCCAAGAGGGCACGAGGGGAGGACGAGGTGGATTTAGCCTCCTCGCTCCCCTCAGGAACCTGATGACCAGGTCGTGCTTCCCGATGGACTTACCTTCTACTGCGTCATGAGACGCGGCAATGGCCGCGACGTAAACCTTAAGGGTGGAGGGCGTACGCTCCAACCCTTCTTGCAGGAAGGAAAGCACGACACCGATCGAACATCTCCGGGGGTCTTCTCCACGAGAAGAGCACCAGCTGACGAAGAGGTTCCACTTCAACGCGTAAAGGTGTCTCGTGGACGACGCTCTAGCGGAAGTGATGGTTCGCAGGTGGCAGCGAACTCAAACCTGCCTCGTCCCGTCAAGGAGCCACACGTGTAGCCTCCAGAGATCGGGACGAGGGTTCCACAGAGTGCCCCGTCTCTGAGTGAGTAGATCTTGTCTCAGAGGAATAGGCCAAGGAGGTGCTGTCGCGAGGAGCATGAGTTCGGAGAACCACGTCTTGGTGGGCCAATAGGGGGCTACCAGCAAGACCTACCCCTCGTCCTCCTTGATCTTGCACAACACCCGTGCAAGACGGCTCACTGGGGGAAACGCATACTTGCGTGGGCCCCGTGGCCAGCTGTGCGCCAGTGCATCTGTGCCGAGCGTGCCCTCGGTTAGGGAATAAAACTGGGCGCAGTGGGATGAGTCCCGGGAGGCGAACAGATCAATCTGTGCCTCCCCGAACTGGTCCCAAATCAGCTGGACCGTCTGGGGATGGAGTCGCCATTCGCCGGAGATAGGGCGGACCCGTGACAGCTCATCGGCTGCCAGGTTCCGGTCTCCTGGAATGTACACTACACGAAGGGACCTCAGGTGCTTCTCACTCCATAGCAGGAGGTGGCGGGCGAGCTGCGACAACCAGCGTGAGCGTAGACCACCCTGGTGGTTGATGTACGCTACTGCAGCGGTGTTGTCTGAACGGACAAGTACGTGTTGCCCCCTGAGCAGGGCTCGAAAGCGGTGCAGGGCCAGGCGTACTGCCAGCAGCTCGAGGCAATTGATGTGCATGAGGCGCTGGGGTCCTGTCCAGGAACGTGGAGACAACGAGATGCCTGGAAACTCGCTGAAGAGGGACACCGGCCCGCAAAAAGCTGAGGTTCAACCACGGGAAGAAGGTTTGGTGATACGCTGGAGTCACTGGAACTCGGAGCGAGCCGCGATGCCATGCCCACCTCGGGACTCGATCGCGAAGCCACAGCTGAAGCGGTCTCATCTGAAGCAAACCGAGCGGCGTTGAGGAAGCGAACCCCGCGAAGAAGTCTCTTGGCTCCGAAGCGAAAACATACTGCGGTTGCATTTACTTCCTCCTTTTATACCCACGGGGTGGGGCGGAGATACGCTATGCAAATTCCGCAGCCCCAAGGCATTTTCATGCCATTGGCTCGTTTTTAAATACTCGAAGAGGATTGGCTTTCTATGCGAAACCCCATTCTCCGTCACTTCTGACGTAACTCGAAGTGACTACGAAAGGGAACTAAGCTTATACCGCATCCTCAATCAATGATTACTAGTTGTTGTACATCAATGTACATCAAACTAAACTTGTCACGACACACACGGGACAGAAGATCCAATTGCAGGCAAGTTTATTAATATAAGGGTAATCCAAATCGTAGTCTTCCAGGCAGAAATCCAAATACTCAAACCAAACATAAAAACAAACCATAAACCAACTAGAAAACCGACCAAAGAAGTGGTGACATCAAACAACAAATCCATAAAACAGACAGGGAATATATACACAGATCAAACAAGACTAACAATGAACAGCTGGGAACAATGATGACGGGGAACAGAGTGTAATGAACTGATGAGTGACAGTGACAGACAGAATGCTGGGAAATCAAGTCAATAGTGAAGTACACCGTGATAATGAGGACTTCTAGTGACACACAAGGGAAACAGAACCAGACACTGTGACAAAACTGGTCTCCAAATTCATCACGTCCATCAAAATCATCAAAGTCCTCATTATGCCCTAACTAGTTATTATTTTGTAACGTAATTTCTTTTTTTTTTTTTTTGCCTTTCTATTTATAGAGCAGAGGGACAGTATAGAGCAGAATGAAACAAGTTGAAAGACAGGGAGGATTGAGTTCTGAGCTCCTTCGTACACTTTATCTGCTTACGCCCCACTGATGGTTGGGTTCAGGGGTGGGGCTAGGGACCTTCATTGTGTTTTTTCTAAAATACGTACATTTCTGATCAAATTCTTATTAAATCGCCACTATGTAAAATAGTTACGTTTTCTCATTAGATCAGGTTGGGCTGTATGCATATTGCATATTGGACTGTATGGTTGTTGCAATCTTATTTTTGGACTATTCAACAAGTGAAGGTTACATAGACAAAACCCTTTATGAGAATGCGCCTGTCAGTGGAACAATGAAGCTGTCCTTACCTCCCCCTCACATGCACACAGACCTTTAGCCATGGTTGCTATGGATGAGGGGCATGGTTGCCACCACCCTAAAGAGCTCTTTGCCTCAGGGACTCATATGAGCAATTAGAGAATAGGTTGTTGCAGAGAGTCAGCAGTGTGTTTAACAAGACTGAGATTAATCAGATGATTTGTTTTTGTTAGACTTCAAAATTAGAAATGGATTTACAAAATGCAGGGGCACATGTTTAAATGTTCTCATTAACAAAATAAGTGTGTGCAATAAGTTTCTTTTTAAATGATGTACTATTTGTTTACCGTTAAATAAAATGGCTTTATGTAATTTAAAACAGGTCTGAATACAAACAAGTCAGTCTAACAAAGTTGTTATTCACAAATGGCAAAGCTCAAAATTATTTGTTCTTGGAATTTAATGTCTTTCCAATACAAAATAATACAAAAACTGCTCACACCTCCTCCACATTCAAACACATTTGATTACTTTATTTGTTGCTCTCAGACAGAGTGTATTAAAATCCTTAGAGAACCGAGGAGTTAGTGGTTAATATTACCGAGAGCAAACAAAGACAATGAAGAGAGATTTTTTTATTCGTAAGTCTGAGATTTCCTTTCAGTGTCTTGTTGAGAGTTGAATTTCTAGCTGATCATGGGATTGAACACATGCAATGTGAAGGCTGTATTACAGATATAAAAGAGGTTAAAACATTTTGTTCAAAATGACCTCAGATTACACTAAATCAAAATGAATACGCCAATCAATGCTTTAATATATAACCTGATGTATATTGATCCTAAATGGAGAACAAGAATATAAAATCAGTGAATGTGCATCGGAGTTATAGACAGACACATGAGCGTGTTTGTGTGTGTGTGTGTGTGTGTGTGTGTGTGTGCCTGACACAGATGCTCAGCTGGGCATTAACTCCATCTGGTCTCTCTTATTAGTGCCTTCCTCTTTCTGGACAGTTGGACTTCACTCGTTAGTGAATGTGTGTGTGTGTGTGTGTGTGTGTGTGTGTGTGGGGGTGGGCCCACATTGTGTCTGATGTTAAATTATGAAATTATGTTACCTTTGAGAATTTAGTTGACATAATGTGATATCTGGTTGATTATCCTGACTGGTAAATCTGCTTTTATGGGACTATTATGGGACTCCAAGTGAATTATCACAATCAGCTTCTGGTTGATGATTAAAGAGTAGGATACGATCTGTTACATAAGAGTTGATAGACAGTTTAATGAACCCATTGTAAAGATCTAAACAATTGTGTGACTGTCGATCTCAGCAAGCAATTTTGCGTTTAAAAGACGTCAAATAGCCGCCCAAATCAAAGTCCTGACATCTAGTAAACCAAGGCAAAATTTGGGCTGTTACAGCCCAAGATACCACAGGCTACGCATAGCTAGAACATGTCAAGGAAATGAAACCGAACACCTTCAATCTCAGTTGACTTTGCTTACATTAAGGAATAGCAAGTTATTTTGGCAAAATGACCTACCAAGTTCAAGGTTATTTTGGCTGAGGTCACTCATAGCCGCGCTATATCGGGTCCACCAGAGAAATGACGGTTATGTATTGCTTGCTGGGTTGTTACAGGTAATGTTACACGAGTTATTTAGATGGCAGGTGCAGACATGACACCTTAGCTTTAAAGTATTTTTGTAGTTAATAAAAGAGAAAGTAGTAATTAAACACTGGACACACACAGTTGGGTATTTTTCTAGCAATTGTACTAGTGATGTGTCGTTCATGAACGATTCGTTCATTTTGAACGAATCTTTAATATGACTCGGGACTATCGAGTTGTCTCAGGGGGTGATTCGTTCATCTTGTGTTACCCGCGCATGCGCATTGCGCAACATATGGATTCTGAATCTGTACTGGAAACAGAAATGATTAGTTCATCTCTCGAGTCCGAGTCTTTCGTTCTTCCTGTCAGTCCCATTGAGCCTATGCTGTCAGACCACCGGAAAGATGAATGATTAGTTCATTTGAGTCTTCGGGTTTGAGTCCTTCGTTCTTTAGTCACGTGATGTCACCGTATTGAATACCCAAATTCACAAACTTTTTACAATCTAATTCACAAACCTTTTACAAACAAGCACGTAGATGATGTATAATATAATAGTAGTTAATTAATGTACAATATATAATAAAACACACCACAGATGCATAATATAGAAAAGAGACGGACAGGGACAATAATAAGGAATAAGGAATAATGGACGTTAATGTTTATTGAACATTTGTATTTTAATGCCTATATAACACAATATTCAGACGCAGTCAATAATACGAATCTAATGTTGTATTTGATGCGAGACCCGTGGCCACGTGAGAAAAGAACGACGGACTCAAACCCGAAGACTCAAATGAACTAATCATTCCCCTTTCCGGTACTGAAAGCATAGACTTAATGGGACTGACGGGAAGAACGAAAGACTCGGACCCGCCGAACCCGAACTCGAGAGATGAACTAATCATTTCTCTTTCCGGTGCTGACAGCATAGACTCTATGGGACTGACAGGAAGAACGAAAGACTCGGACCCGGCCGAACCCGAACTCGAGAGATGAAGTAATCTTTAATCTTTCCGGTCCTGCTATATCGCATGGCACGGCCAGCAGACAGCACAGATCAGAGTCAGACACTGACGAGTCAACAGCTAACGTCTCGAGACATGAGGAGGAGAACAAACCTGATAAATATGAAGTTGCAAAGCAAAGAACGTCTCGGATCAGGAGGTGAGGTGAACTATAACAGGGTCAGACTGCATAGCCTGAACTTTAGACCCAGCAACTAATTAATAGCTAACGTTACAGTTATTTCAGTTGCTTTTGGCTTTGGCTGCATTACCCTATTATGTTATTTTTACAAATGTAATTAAGATTTTCGTAAGTACTAGATGTATGGGATATTTAACATGACATTTTAATTATATAATTATGAAATGACCGAAATGAACGAAATGACTCGATAAAAGATTCGTTCATTTTACTGAACGAGACTCAAAGATCCGAATCAGTAAAATGATCCGAACTTCCCATCACTAAATTGTACTGAATAAATGCACATACTGGTCAGGGGGGAAGGTTGTTTACATCGCTAAGCCCCGCCCCTATCCTGTTTTGACACGTGTCAATCAATCGAAAGCCTGATATGGATGACGTGCTGTGACGTCACACTCAGAGCCGGGGGGAAGGTGGACAGACAGAATGGCGACCCAGTGCCGGAGCTCCAAATGCACGGTCGAAAGAAAAGGATTCCGGCGGGAGCTCGACTCGTGGCGACACAAACTCATCCACTGTGTCGGTAAGATCAGAACACCTCGTACTCGGAAAAGCCATATTTGTGTGGTTCCATAAGCGGACGTATCATTCTCGGGCAACCATTCGCGCAGTCTCGCTCTCGGTTTCTTTTTTGCCTGTGTCTCGCGGAGCTCCCTCCCCCAGCCGCTGTTACTGTTAGCTCATGGAGTTGCTAAGCAAGCGTGTGTCAAGTTCAAAAATATCATTAACGTAGAGTCGTTGTCGCGCGAGCCCTGGGTAGCTTTTGTTGCTAACAGAAAAAAACGGCCAACACCGGCTCCATTTTCTTTGTCTTGACTTCTTGATTCCTCGATAACCGAGTTAGCATTGCACTCACTGACCCTTTTCTGCGCCGAATACCGATGTATAAATGACGGTGTATTTGTATTAACGTTACCGTATTAACGTAGAATCAAAACGGTCCGGCTTTTAAATATCTCTCTCGTGAATTATATGGTAATTTCCCCATTGGCCTTTCATTGTTGACAAAATATGTCTAAAAGTAGTGCAGTTTTAAAAACCTGCAGAGTATGTTTGTCTTTTATGAAGTATTGAACGTTCGCTGTGCATTTTTTTAAAGTAGGTGAATAGATATTGTTTTAAAAATTGGGAAAACAGGTGTTGACAAATGTTTGGCCGAGTTTACAGTGGCCAGTGTGAGTTAAATCCACACATTCACATGACTGTTTGCGGCATAAACTGATCATTTTAACCTCAGATTATGTAAAATTATCGCCATGCATTTGTTAACGGTAACTTTACACAAATAAAAAAATACACATGGGTGACACAAAATACACAGGTTTTGAAACCCTTAATAATAATAATAAAAATTTGCCATTAAATACATTTGCAGTCAGTCTAGATTATAGGCTAATTTACTATAATCGTGCTGTAACAGGGTTGCAAGCAAAATCTAAAAAAAACTATATATTAACTTTGTGCTAATTAAACTAATCGAATTTAAAGTAAGTTTTTACTGTCAGAGTAGAATAGAATTGCCAGTTTAACAGATTGTAAATTGTAAGGTTTGTATTATCCAGTCGAGAATGTTAAGGCCTTGAAGGAAAATACAGACATTTGATGCGACATGTGACATTCTTGGGTGAGCTTTTGTTTGAATGTTGTCTTAATGTAAATGTAGCTGCAGTGAAGGGGATCAGTGGTACAGACAATGACTAACAGAATGTGCAACAGATCTGCAATGAGTGAACTTTAATAAAATACAATGAAATTCTATCCTTTCATCATAGCAGTAGAAACACCAGACATTTTGTATTATATAGGCATGCACTTCTGTCTTGCATTTAGTGATTTAATGTGCAGTTAGTGTTTGGCTTTTGCTGGCATTTGATAGAATAATATATTGGATGTAAAATCAATTCATATATTAACCAATGTTATAAATAATAATAAAAAACATCTGTGTAGGTTTATGATAATGTGTTTTTTAGAGCACTTTTTACTCTGGGATTTCATACAGATAAGATGGTATTGTGTTTGTTTGCAGGGTTTGAAAGTATACTGGAGGGAATATATGGACCAAGGCTGCTGCAAGACCTCAATATATTTGATGGTGAGTTTAGTGTTTGTTAGATAATATTTATCTAGTGAAAGTGACATGACGTGAAGGCCAAGTGTGGTAATATCCCATATTTGTCCTTTGCATTTAACCCATTCAAGTAAGTAGCAGTGAACAATAGGGATGGGAATTGATAAGATTTTATCAATATCAATGCCACTAACAATTCTGCTTATCGATCCGATTCTTTAACGATTCTCTTATCGATTCCTGATAGCACTGTGTGAGAAAGTAGTCATAGGCCTATGCTTTTTTGAGGGAAAAACAATTGGTTTTATTTGTTTTAAACCTTACACTTGACTAAGCAAACTGTACTTTTGATGTAATTTATATAATAAATGGAACCTTATTGAAAAGTGTTACGATTAATTATACACTGATTAAATGTCCCATGAGTTCAGTGTTGGAAGTTCATTTCAGTTGTTTTAACCATTCACTAAAACAAATCGGTTCAAATGAGTCATTAGTTCGCGAATTGATTGAACATGTCATTATCGGATGTGTGCGCGTTGTATGATTATCCCGGCGGTTGGGACATCCCACAAGATGTGTCATCACAGAAAACATTTCATCTTTGGATTTTTTTTTTTTTTTCCAATTATTTGAAGTTTGGTTTGTCAGCTGAATGTGCGGAACGCTTTTCAGAGAAGATAAGGCAACGTAGGCCTATTTTAGCACTTCACACTCAGGGATAATTCAGGAAAAACAAATCTCTGAATGCTCCACATGAAACTTTAGTCTCCCGACCTTACCATCGTGTCGATTATTTTGATTTACATGTGCGAGAGAGAGAGAGAGAGAGCAAGACCGCGCTTAGTTTTGAGACGGTGAAGCCTTAGCGAGAGAGTACGCGCGCACGACCGGGGCTCTCTCTATCTCTCCCTCCCTGCTCATTAAGTGGAGCGGTTCATAACTACAGAGAGAGACAATTTTTCTCACTGATCAAATAAAGTTTTGGTGGTACAAAAAAACGCTTTGGACGCTGTGCTATGGTGCTTGATAAAGGACAAAAAGGACAGTTGTGAGTTCACTGTCTGTAGCCTACATGCTGGTTCACTCACAGCAGGAGCATCGATAAGAGGACTCGTTAAAGTCGAGGGAATACAATATCGATGGATTGTAAAATTTAGAACCGGTTCTCGAGTGGGACCGGTTTTCGATTCCCATCCCTAGTGAACAATCACACACACAATGCAAACCGTGGACACACAAACACCCGGAGCAGTGGGGGGCCATTTTTGATGCGGCACCGGGGGAGTGATTGGGTATTACGTGTCTTGTTCAAGGGCACCTCTGTCATTTCCTGGTGGTATTGAACCGAACCTGCAACCTTCGGTTACCAGTCTGACTCTATAACCATTAAGTTACGACTGCTAATGATCTGTACTCTATCTTAGAAGAATCTTCCTTTCTCTCATAATCTCAATGTTGAGCTTTATACCTGTTAAACACTAGCTATGTTTCCATCCAAAGTTGCGAATTTAACACAAAATTGGAATGTCACATAAAACATTTGTGAATAAAGCACCATTTCCATGTATTCAAGAGAACAAATTCACTCCTGGGAATCACTTCCTGGGAAATTGGCGCAAAATATCTGTGATTAAAAATAGTTGTAATCCAGGAAGAAAATTCCTCCATCATAAATGAATTGTGCCTCTGAGTGTGCAGAATAAATGCAATAAAGTAGGGATGTCGATTTACACAAATTCCCATAATCAATCATTGTTTAAATGTAACGATAAATTAATCATTATCCATAACCTCTTAAATCCAAGGTGGTGGTGGTGGGGGAGGGGATGGTTTGCTGACACCAAGTTAACAGATTACTTAACCACTTGGTTAAAGGAATAGGTCATCCAAAAATCAAGACTCTGTCATTAATTCCTCACCCTCGTGTCATTCCAAACCTGTAAAACCTTTTTTTGTCTTCGGAACGTAAATTAAGATATTTTATGAAATCCGATGGCTCAGGGGGGCTCTATTGACAGCTATTTAATTAACACTTTGAAGGCTCAGAAAGGTAGGAAAATCATTACATTTTCCAATTGTCTTAATTTTATGAAGTGACGAGAGTGCTTTTTGTGCACCAAAAGACCCCTAATAATGACTATTCAACAGTTGCTTCTCTTCCGTATCATTCTACGACACGCGTTTACGAGAGCACCACCATGCGTGTGGTGATGACGCATACATGTGTCGTCTCATCATCTGAAGTATCTAATCTTTTGTGAACCTTTTCTACTAAAGTGTAGGAAACTCAGAAGCTAAGACTAGAAGAATTGGGTGTATCTTTTAAGTAGGATTCTTTATTGCTGTTGCATCGCTGTAGTCTGCTTCGTCCAAAAATCTTAGCCAAGTCTGACTAAACTAAAATACAGACTGTTCATATACCTTAAAACAAGGAAAGGGGTTACATAAAAGTGGAGACACTCTGAAACAAAGCATGTAAATGAAGCACAGGATTCAGCTCGTTACCAGACTTCTCCAGCCCTGATCTCATAAGCATAAGTGTCATGTATAGATGGTAATCCAATCAGCCTGAATGTATCACTCATACCTTCACATTATCATAGAGCTTAATGGTGAGGAGTTACCAGTGGGGAGACACTCTGAAACATGAAAGCAAGCACGTAAATAAAGCATACAGGTTTAGGAACCTGCTCTTACTGTTAGGACGAACAGCAGCCTGTCGAGCAGGCCGGATTTAGATCTGGCTTTAGCACCATGGACCATGTGCAGGTACTGAACCAGCTGCTCGAGCGGGCCAGAGAGTATAAGATGCCGCTGGTCCTGGCCTTCGTCGACATCGAGAAGGCCTTCGACTCGGTCGAGATCAACACCGTGCTGCTCGTCTTCCAACAACAAGGCATCGGGGACAAGCATGTGGCCCTGCTGCAGGAGCTGAACAGCAACTGCGCTACTACCATCACCCTGTTCGACCGACGCTTAGCATTGAGGTCGGACAGACGAAAGATGGACGCGCGAAGTCACCGTCTGGTTGCAGATCGTCATCAAGCGGCCACGCGGGCGCCCTGCAACACGATGGTTCGACTTGCTACGACAAGATCTAGGACAAAATTGGATGGGACTCGCCCAGGACCGACAGACCTGGGCAGATCGTTGTGAAGACAGACCGATTCGGGAATAACTTTGTAACTCTACACTTTCAAGATGTGGGATGATATCACGATCGATGCAGCACACACTCCTGTTCAGTAGGGATCGCTTGGCACCGATGACATCTACACAACCTGCTCTCCATTTGCTCTCCGCTATTTTTTTTATTACATTTATATCTTAATGTATGCCCAATCATTGCATTTTTACAATGGGGTCATTTTGTTCTTAAGAATTTACGTAACACAAGGAAGCTTGATTTCAATCTTTGAATTAAATTAAAAAAAGTAGAACAAAAAATACAATAGAATAAAGATACCTATAAAGAGTAACGTTTTTGCTCAGGTCTGACACCAGTATTCAGAAATAGTACTACAGAGACTGAATAAAGTAATTAAATGTAAAATAACACTGGGTAGAATTACGATTATGCAAATGACAATTACGTCTATCCCGACTCTGAAACGTGAGTGTATTATCGCCGCCTGAACGATTGCCTTGTGAATCACTCATGTGGTTTGTGAAATTGCGAAAGTTTTGAAAATGACTGATTTGATTTTATAATCTGTGTGGATTAATTTTACTAATATAACCTACATGCTAAAGTGAGTCAATGTTTTCAGGAATTTCCCACATTATAAGTGGGAGACCTGTGGGAATGATTTAAATTATGCACAATCCTGCGTCGAAATTTGAGCCCAACTGATACGGAAGAGAAGAAATTGTTGAAAAAAGTCTTTATTTAATTTTTTTGGCCCATAAAAGCATTCTTATCGCTTCATAAAATTGAGGTTGAGCCACTGTAGTCACATGGACAAACAAACAATGTCTTTCATACCTTTCTGGGTCTTCAGAGTGTTTATTAAATAGCTGTCAATGGCGCCCCCCTAGCCATCGATTTCATCAAAAATATCTTAATTTGTGTTCCTAAGATTAACGAATGTCTTACGGGTTTGGAACGACATGAGGGTGAGTAATTTTAATTTTTGGGTGAACTATATCCCACCACAAAATAGGTGTCATTTTAAACCTCTGAAGCTTGTCTTTACAGTGAATAAAGAGAATGACCATCACTTAACAAGCGCTTTTAAATTTGCTTGCATATTAGAAGTGCTCTATTTTTATAGTGTGAAAAATGTTCTTGTTTTTGCATCATCTTATCAGTTCAAATATGTATCGCTACAATTGAGTGCATACATTTTTTTTAATGTGCATTTTAGGATTGTCCTGTGTTTTTTTTAAATTTATTTTTTTATGCAATATCCCAAAATGCACACAAAAATTGGTGGACGGAAACAGCTACTGACAGTTATTCGTCCGATTCTCCCTCAGAGTGTGAACCAGAGGCTGTGGATGATTGGTCCATGGATGCAAACTGCTCCTTTTGCAAGCTGCAGCTAGAGAAACTGAATGTAAGTCAACCCTCAAAAGCCACAAACAGATGTTTATTATGGGGTCGGTGTTTCCCACAGAATTAGATTCTATTTGCGGTGGTGTGGTGTTTGGGGGCCGGGGAGGGGGGTGCATAAAGAACAAAAGTTAAGGCCGCGTAGAGGCATGTTATCAATAACTTTTATTGGAATATGAATGTACATAAGCTTAGCTGGTGTCCCCAGGGCAGGCTTAGTAACAAATACCCTTGTATGGTTGTCTTGTCATATACATTAAACATTAATGTTGTCAAAATGATTGATTAAATCCAAGTGATTAATCAAAAAATAAAATAAATAATCCTGATTGATACCTTCCTGGTATGTACTATGCTCAATTATATAGCAGGGCTCTCAAGTTTTGAAGACAGGCAGCAGGAGTGATAGAATCACATGAACAATTCCAGGATATACTTTTTTCCTTTGGTTGTTGTGTTAAATCTTACCCAGATACAATAGTGGTATTTTCTGATTGCTATTGTGTAGCCCCTTTCTTCTTCTTTTTTTTGATTGGCTGATAAGTGGCAGGCTTGACTGCAGAACTCCAGGGGAGACGCGCTTAATTCCTGCCGGTTCCGTAGTGAGAGAGGTGCGGCCAGAGACATTTTGGCCACAGCTGCTGTATATTAAATATACTATAAACAGTTTTTCCACGAGAGAAATACAAAAGACCGAAATGAGTGACTGTGACGCTCAATGCGTGCCACTTGAGAGCTCTGATATAGCTAATGGCAACAATGTTGCACGTGCGATGGACCGCGTACAAACCAATTGGGTGTCGAAATGGTATAAGTTTATACTTCTCATCCAACCACAATCAAAAGCAGTCTCTCCGGATGGCGCGATTTATCTGGATAGGTTTTTTTTTTTTTTTTACGATGACAAGCAGAAATGAAAACAAGCCAAAATGAAATGGCAGTAACGAGGCTATTTTTAAAATGTGAGGAGTAGAAAGTAGCCTACAGATAATTGCGTGGACGTAAGGAGTAGAAGTAAAAGGTCGGCTGAAAAATAATTACTCCAGTAAAGTATAGTTGCCCAAAATATGTGTTTTAGTTTTTTCTAAAATCTGCAATGTAAACGCGGCAGCGTTTAACATAGACTAACTTCTCAGAGTTATAGTGTTCATTATACTATACTATACATTCAACTCTGGGGCAATAAGCACCAGCAACAATCCGTCCTCCAACGCAACCTCATGTTTTGGTTCAGAATTTCAGATCGTGCTCGAAGAGGAGGGGTTCTGTTGTCAGTTTGTGAGAGTGGGAGGGAGGGAGCAAGCTGCACACAGCTCTACAAATGAAATAAAAATTTACCCATATTAAATAGTAAAAAATTCTGAAAATCAATCCATGGCGGTCAGTTGATATTGTGGTGGGCCGCCATAAATGAATGAATGTATGGGAAACCCTGGGGGTTTTAGCTGGCAAGAAAAGGCTTGTTTTGACATTTGTATAGAATGAGTAGTTCTCTGTGTTTAGCAATTGTTGCTTTGGGTTTTTGTTAATGCAGTATTGATTTTTATAATATATGGTTAAACAAGTTGAAGCACATACAGTGTAATTCATTCCAATGGATCACAACTCAAGCCTGTGAGACTATAATCAACACTTTGGGATGTATGTGACGGGTGTCAGTAACTTTTTTTTTATTTTATTTTTTTTTTACACATAGGACCCTCCTGCTGTGGCCGTGTCCGGGTCGCCACCCACTGCTGAAACCCCCCCACCTCAGGGCCTGTCCACCTCTGATAAACTCCAGTGCCAAGCAGACCGATTCCTCCATTCTGTATTTCGAAAGAAGGGTGAGAAATAAATTTGTATTCCCATTATCCATACAGAGCAAAAGTATTTTGACACGTATTATACTCTACAAATGACCGTTCGCAAAGACCCACCCCCCTTTAGTAACTGTTGCTATGTCCGATAAGCTACGCCGATCTCACGCCGTGAGCAATACATCGCGAGCAGAGAGGACACTCACACCGCGCTGACAGACAGGACAGACCAGGTTACTTTTGATATGAAACAAAGTCAACTTTCAAATTGTCATTTTTTTTAAAAGAAATTTAAACCAAAAATATAATTTTGTGGCACTTTAATGTGTCTGACAGATCGCTGTAGAGCTTCAGTTAAAGCTGCTCGTGAACCGATCATCTCTTCCTTCTAGTTTATTTATAGCATCAAATAAACATGAATGAACATAAGAAGGAATATTGTTTTAAACCGTGGAACCGACATCAAGTTCAAATCCTCCAATGTTCATCTCCTAACTCTCCTGACTGCTTTGTTGGACAAAAATGGTACGTTATGATTGGTCAGATCGCCTGTCAATCAAAGTTCCTGCGAAGGGTCAATTGGACTACAATTGTCTTCAACATGAGGGTTATGATATATCTATTCACGTGCACTGTGACGGGGAGAAGCACAAGGGTGCATCGCTAGCATTAGCATTATCAAACAACATGATAGAATAATACTAGCTCCCGCCACAGTGTTCAGAGCTGAAGTGTGGACTATAATGAAACCACTAAGGAGATCAACAAGTCATGTTGTTTGCAAAATAAACCATGCTAAAGTACAATACTTTTGAAATGCATTGAATCTGTGCTCCACGCTTTCCTCTCAATAACAAAAAAAAGCATTGCGGTGAGAACACAATTAAGAAAGCATCTGATCATAGCAATGTGGGATTTTGTAAATATAAATTAGATCTTCCTAAAAAAACAAGAAATATTGCAATATATATCCTTATAGAATTGCGATATATTGTATTGTAACACCTGTATCATGATACACATTGTATTGTCAGATTTTTGGTGATGCAAAGCCCCAGTCATGATCCAAAAATATGAACCATGATCCATATAAAATTGTAGAGGTAAGATGGCAACATGAAAAGGCTTAACTACATTCAGGGCTCGACAATAAGGACAGCCTGCCTGATAGCCCGGAGCCAGCGTGAATGGTGCTCGGGATAGTTGACTGAACAGTGCAGCGTTATCACAAAAGTTTATCATTAGCCCATTTAAATAATCAAGTGCAAGAAGACTCGAAAGAACTCAAAACTTCGTGTCTGCTGCCATGTTGGGTCCATAGGTATAAACAAATTGCTTCCCTGTTCTGTGATTGGTTCCCTAGATGAGGCGAAAATTTGGACCATGGTATCCAGACTGCCTAGCAGCATGAATATAATCACGTTGCGACAAGGCAGTATGGGGAAACCCAGGCTAGGCTCACACAAAATGACCTCAAAATGCCAGTATTGGCGAGTATCCACATAAACAGTCTAAACATAAACGGCTGAGAAATAAAACGCATGTAACAATATATTAGATCCGTGCATTAGGTCCTAAAGTGGCTGTCTGTGTTTTTAATGTTAATCAAACTAAAAAACAAAGAAATTAATAACAACAAAAACAATAACAAGGCCTTTTTTTATATAGACCTATTTAACTTTTTTTATGGTGGGGCAAGTGCAAATTTTAACCACTGGCCTGACAAGGCTAGTAAAATAAATCCTTTGCAGTTTTGATGTTTACATGAGGAACGTGTTTTGCAAGTGCATGAGATCTTCAACTAGTCCTGTGGTTATCAATTTCCCAGAATTCCCTCAGAGCTGCGATTCCAGTATACCATTGGCAGCGCAGGAGTTGATGCGCAAGATGATTCAGCGGTTTGCCATAGAGTATGCATGTAAAAGCCAGGCTCATGAGGGCCTGAATGGCCTGAGTGAAAACAATGAGCTTCTCCCTAAACATCCAGATACTGATGGGCCCCTGGACCTCACAGTCAGTCGAGATTCTCAGGCCTTGCAAGGTAAGCACCAAAAATTAATCCTCATTCATAATCCTCATTCATGCCCTATAGGGATGGGGTTATAAATCGATTCTTAGATGCATCGCGATGCCGGCGTGGACGGTTCTGAATCGATTCACAAATGTCAAAAATCAATTTCCCCCCCAAAAAATATATATTCAGGGCTCCAGACTAACTTTTCCAGTGGTTGAACTGGTGCGACCAACTGAGAAAGTTTTTTTTTTTTCATTTCATTTGGTCACACCTTTTTTTTTTTTGCTACATGCCATGGGATTAATCAGTACATCGTCCCCTTGGAATTATAAGGTTCTATCTGCGTTCTGAACAGTTTTGAGATATTGAGCTTCAAAGTTTTTGCATTCCATATAGGAAAATGTGTATGGGGAACAAGTTTCTTTCAAACATAAAAATAACAGGGACCCAAAATGTACAAAACACATCACATAATGTAAATAAATTGCCACAGAATAAGAAAATGTGAATAACTCAATTTTGACAAAAATGTCAGATAGAACCTTAAAATTCCAAGGGGACGACATGCTGATGAATAGTGGTTTTAATGGTTTTAAAGGCTTTCTGGGTTGCAGCATAAATACCTGTAATATATCACCAGAAATCTCACACTCCTTACCTTCTGCATTTTATAATAATTTCCTTTTCCTCAGTCGAGCGATTACGCTCATCTAACTGCTAAAAAGATGTAGGAAGGGGCATGATGTTTCGTGAGATATTTTCATTTTTATATGCCTTAAGTCGTGAATTCGTAATTGGCTCGTTCCACCATCAGTGTGCAATGCGTGTTACGTCTACGTTCGTCAATAAATAAACTGCACGTGTCTTGCAGAAGAACACTGTAGCCGGAGCTACTTCTCTCCATTAATGTCTATGACGAGTTACGCAGGCACTGGGCAAGTGAGTCGACTTTTATTGAGTCGACCTCGATAAAATAGTCAGAATATAAACACTTTTTATAGGCGTACCGTAGTGATTCAGGATAAGTCAAAAACACGTTTTGGAAAATGGATTCCTGATGTAGCCTACTTGTTCATTTTGAACATAAGTTACGGGCTGCAGCAGCTGATACAACGCCGTTCTGTTGCGCGAGCGTCCACTCGCACATATGCGACCACATAAAATTTTAACTTGCACATTCTCAAAAAATGGTCGCAGTCTGGAACCCTGATATATATATATTTATAATAACAAAATATTGACGGAACGCGAAAGACAGAACTCTGAAGCGCGGAAATGCAGTGCCCGGACCCTCTGTGGCGTGCCCAAAAAAGAGACGCGATGGCTGAGTGCAAAATCCAAACACCTTTGTTCAAAGCTGACGTGTGGAAATATTTCGGCTTCTGAAGTTGACGGGGGAAAGAAGCTGTACAAGAGCCACACTAGTTGTAAGCTTTTTAGAATAAAACTAAAATACTTCTGAAACACGATAAATATGAGAAGCCATATGACACGTTTCCACCCAGAGGAGGAAAAACACTCAGCTGTATCGGTCGTTGTTATATTATTAATTAACTACAAGTATACTGCTAGTTCAGGCACACATTTATTTTCCTGTTGGTCCTTTGCAATGTTAATAAAATATATTGTACGTTAATTCTTTATGGGTCATTACTTATGTACTTTTAAAGCAAAGTATTTATAGTCTCACACACACAAATTCAGACAATCGCTTTAGCATCGAATCGCAGCCCTCTGAATAGTTATCGAATCACTAGGTGCCTAGAGATTCCCACTCCTAACCGTCTATTCACTTTTATTCATTAAAGCTGCAGTCCGCAGATTTTTTGGGGGTTAAAATTATCCAAAATACATATTTGAGAAAATACATTACACCAGCCAGTGTTCAAAACTATCTGCTTGCCTTAGCTCGATGCAAAACATTATGCTTGTAATAATGTTTTTAATTCTAGTGGTACTGGTGGATTTCCTTGGGTCATTGAGTCATTATGTCACATATTTTAGATTTAATCAATGTCAGAACCAGAACAAAAGTGTATGCTTCTTACTAGTTCAGATTACATTTTCCGGTAAATTTTTTTATATTGGTCATACTTCCAAAAATAATATCCACACCGGCGCGGTGACTGACAGTCTCGCAGTCTCCTCAAACATTGTGTTCATCCGTGCTGTGCCGTGTCGAGGGTGTTAATAATTTGCATAATTCCGCGAATGACTGCAATTGCAGATTTCAAACAGAGATAGCAACAAAGAGGAAAAATGCCAGACTACAGCTTTATGCCCTGCTCTGGAAGGAACCCAACTGTGAATTTACAGAGTGTGCAAATATTTGATATTGTGCATGTGTTCTCAAAATGTATTGAATCAAAATGTAATTGCCATTTTTCATGGATTACTTCTCATTATAGATGGAGTACTTGACCTCTCTAAGAAAAACGCATCTTCAGAAAATGGAAACTCTCAACATAAAGTTTCAGGGTGAGTACTTCTCCTTTTCCTGTTTTGTTTGCCAAGTGGTGTGTTTGACCGTTTGTCCTTGTCCTAGCCAAAGACAATTTGGGTTCAGAAATGGTCTTTTAACTGGTAAAATTGACCCAGTAGAAATTGATGCTTTTTATTTAAAAAAAAATCTTTGTTTCATTTGTATCCTATCTGATCATTTTGTGTGAACAAATTTTACTCCTCATACATTTTGATGTTTTTAATGTATAATTTAGTGGTTGTTTTGTTGCACTGCCAAAGGGTTGACTCTTTTCTAACTTGTTGGAAGGTAACGTCACGTTTGCCAGCAGTCAGGGACATTACTTGTTCCTTTGTGCCGCCTGTATTCATTCATTTGTTTATTTATCTATTCGTTGATTTATGCAGTATTTTCACGTGAGAAGTAAATACCTGAGTCTTACAAAATGCATCTGCATTGCAAAGATACTGGAAGTACTCCCATAGACGCTTGTCTTTCTCCACACAATTGACGAGACTGTCCTTCCAAGAAGTATCGTTTGCAACCTAAGGCCAAAAACAAAGTGTTTACAAAGGCTTTGTGTTATACAGACAATTGAGAAGCGAGTGATGTTACCATAAGACAAGGCAGTAAAGGAGTGGACCCTGAGTGCGTCCTGTCATTGGTCCGCTCACCCGTTCGTTTCTCATCCTCCCACCCACCTCCCCTTAGGAGACCAATCAGAGCGGACTATTTGGATCGCAGCTCTGAGTTTGCAGAGGGTTTGCTCTCTAAAGCCTTGAAAGATATTCGTTCTGGATCGCTAGACATTCACAAAGCAGCCATACTATACGGGATACCTCAGAAAACCTTACAGCTCCAGACAGAGGCCTTATCGCCGAAGACCGAGTCGGTTTGGCCAACCAACGACACTCGACTCATCCTGCAGAAGGTAGCAGCATGGGCTCGCTCGCAGTCCGAGCAATCTGAAGTAAGAAAATGTAAATTTATGTCACCAGAGCACACTGAGCTGAAATTCCCTGCAGCCGTGACTGCCTCGTCATACCTTCACCACTTAACCTTGCAGAGGATGGTCTCGCAGCTACGGGAGCAGAACGGCGGGTCTCTCGCCAGCACCGAGCCAGCCACATCTCCTCAGAGTCCTGCCACTGGGCCAGCTGTGCATATCCGAATCCCTCAGGTACGCTTTAGTGCTCAGCCCAAAGCCCAGCTGGATCTGGCTGGACTGGTGGATGCTGTGTACCAAGCCAACAAAGGCTCTGATGGCTCCGCTGCTTTCCACAAGCTGAAGACCATTCTCCCTAAACAGGGCTTGGTCGAAAGCCACTCAGGCCTTGAGTCACGTCTACTCCAGGGTGATGTGCCACCATTGTGTCTCAACATAAAGAATGGGAGTGTTGGCGGTAGCGTCACTGGAAGTCTGGTTGACACTGGAGATGATGACCGTCGAGACAAGCAGCCACGGAAAAAGCGGGGCCGCTATCGGCAATATGACCACGATATCTTGGAGGAGGCCATCGCCATGGTGATTAGTGGGAAGATGAGTGTGTCAAAAGCTCAGGGTGTCTATGGGGTTCCACACAGCACCCTTGAGTACAAAGTCAAAGAGCGAACAGGCATGCTCAAGACCCCACCAAAAAAGAAGCTCCGCCTTGTTGAAGCGGCAACCTCAGGCTCCGGAAAGTCAGGGACAACAACCAATGCCTCATCTACTGCCTACAAACAGTCTTAACTCAAAACCAAAACCTCAACTATTTCCTAGAGATGGTTTTAACAAAAACACCGCTTAAACTACAGCCAACAGAAGGTTTTTTTTTGTTTTGTTTTTGTTTTTGCAGTCAGGACCTCATTCAGACTTGGAATATACACTTGAATCCTCAACCACAGGTTAAATGGTACATTTTATCAAGTCACAAAACATGCCTTTAAAAAAAATCTATTCAGGGTTTTCACTGTGGATATCTCTATGAATATATATTTAAAATATTGTAAAGCACTGTTGAATTTAAGTTAATTACAGTTTTAAAACTAAGAAATATTCAGGTTTTGTTAATACATAAGCTAATCTCAGCTTAATGATTGTTGAATGCAGCTTTCACACCGATTAGTCTTTGTAGCGACTGGTCATTTAATTTCATGTCTATCAACAGTGTGATGTCTGTGTGGCACATCTGGTGACAGCATGATTAAACATCTAATTTAACTCGCCAGTGGGAGATGTCTAACCATATATGCAATGGGTAGATATAGGTACAAGTTTCCACTCCAGCAAAGGAACAACACTATGTAAATATTTTTGGACTTAATACTTATTGGTACGTTTTGTTGTATAAAAGTGGTAATTATATCAGTTTCATTAAGTATTAATGAAGTACATTATTCAGGACTGTTGCCAGATCTTTGGAGTGAAAGCTTGGACCATCTCAGGCTTTTTGTGGATGACACTTCCCACACCCTGCACTGAAAGTGATTTTATTATTTAGTTTATTTTTGGTTAGTTAAGATGTTTAGAATTCTATACACACAATATTATATATATATATATATATATATATATATAATTTTTGTGTGTGTATATAAGTGTGTGTTTATGTCTTGCCCCTTTCCATTTTGTAAGTTGCAACGTAATGCATGTCAGAATAGTGCACAGGAAAAAAAGAAGCTTGATGATAGTCTCAGTGAATGTTTGTTTTACCCTGAATAATAGAATAATATTTATTACTTTTTTCAGTAATCAGAACTACTCTATATTCTCTTTTCTGATTTGAATTCCATTCTATAACCTTGTTTTTCCTCACACTAGAGACACCTTAGCATTATCTGTTTGCAACTGTCTGCATTATCTGTTCTGTAACCAAAACAGTTCAGGGTCATTTTGCCACTCCAGTTACACACGCCATGAACAAACTAGTTCAGAGTAGGGTGCTGCTGATCTTGGATCAGAATTTTTCCATGTCCATATTTCATGATGGGACAGAAATTGGAAGGCTAATCCAAGTGCTATTCTGAAAAGCTTTGTTTATGTGTCCAGTTTCTGTAGTTATGCTGCTCTGTGTGATTTTATTTTTTCTTTCTCTCATGTTAATGATTACTATAGCTTTTAATGACCTATTATACAACTGTTTCACTTTATGATACTGATAATTTAACTGAGTCCTTATTTATAGCATGGACCTGTTTTTTAAATGAGTTTAGAAAGCTTGTATAATTGGAATATAAGATTCAGTTGCACTTTACAAAAGATGCACACATACTTGTGATACAGGTTATTGTTGCATACCTGCGATGAAGGATATGGCCATATACTTGACCTTCAATGGCATCTTTTTTAGCATAGTTCTGATATCTGATTCACAAGTATACCTGTAGTGCTTTGAAAAGTGTAGCTGAAGCATGTGAATTTTGTGATTGAAGCTTTGGAAATATGAACATTTCCATATGCAATGTTAATGTGTTTATCGTTGTGTTGAGTGTTCTGTAAATGGTTTACCTTTTTGTTCTTTGAAGTTAAATTCCCCACAATCAAAAAAACAAAACGAAAAAAAAAAACCTTTTATAATTTACTGGTATATTCTTAAATTTGGAATGATTTAGAAGCTTTTATCAAACAACCCTGAATGTTCTTCATGGGCTCTTAAAATTAACAGTGCCTGCTCTTACATCTACGGCTCAGTTATTCTGTAGGCCAGTAGTTTTTACATTCATTTTACATATTAAATCTTTTAAAAAACAAATACAAACAAGTATTTATATACATCTGTGGATCATATATAAAATCTGTTTTGTGGATTTATATACCGTTACCAATGTAACTTACATTTTTCTGTTCTATTTCTCGGGGATAGATGTGTTGCTGGCACAGTTTCACTTTTAATGTAAAGGGTGGTCATGTAAGTGTTAATATCATACAGATTCCTTTAAATCATATACATGTATTGTCTGTGCTGCACTCTCATATTTTCATTATATGGGATACTTTTAGGCCCCCAATGAAGAATATTGGTCCCTATTATTTCACATTGCTGTTCTAGTGTCCTGTATAATATGTCCAAAACATTACATTAGTATTCTCAGGGTAACAACAATCCTAAAAAAAAAACAGCATGATTGTGTTAGAACGGTTCTTTTATATCAAAATAAGGGCCCTTAGGATTCTGTCAGTCAAATATGGTTCATCCAAAGCCAATTTGTTTTCTCCCATATTATGGGGACAGCATGTTTCAGCAGAGGTTCTACATCAGAAAGGCAAAATATAAATTTAAATATTTATTTTTCCCACAAAACAGTTTGGCTTGATTTATAGATGGGTCATTAAATGGATCGATATCACCGGTTTAGGCCTTTCTAACTGTGTAATTTCATATTCATAACGGGTTCAGGATATTAATAATTTTGCAATCAGTTATTTATGCATATATCTGCTGCACTAAGATTTGATTTTTGTAATTTTCCCTCTAATTCTAATATATAATTGTATTTGTATTGTTATTTCTTTTGATGTAATCAGAATATGACGTTTAAACATTGTGTTTTGGGTTGAAGCATTGGGTTTTGTGTTGAAGCACTTTGATGCTCTTGCACATTGATATGTGAAATGCTTTACTGCACTTGCAAGCATAATTGAGTCCCTTGTCCTGTAATGTTACTCAACATGTTTTGTTTTTACCCCAGACAGGTTAATGTATATTTAATCGTTATGACATTTTGATCAACTTAAAATGGGGAAAAACTGGTCCTTTTTAAGCATTTATTTGTGTCTGAAATATTTATATTTGGTGTGGTCTATTTTTTAACATTTCAGGATTAGGATAAGGCTAATTAAAGCAAGAATTGAATTGATTGTAATACGATGGAATACTGAAGGCATATTACTTTGTGTTTTTAACTATTCTACATTTTAAAAAAAGTGTAATTTATAAAAAAAAAAACATCAAACATTGTCCATTCTCCATTCTTTTTCTCCACCCCTTAACAAATCTGTGTTACCTTTTGGGGTAGTTGTATTTTGCTTTCAAAAGACAACTTATTGCCTGCAAATGTTGTTGGTTTGTAATTGGATTTGTCAGGAGATACATTGATTTATCAGGAAACTAAATTATTCAGGTTTGATTAAAGTAATTGTCTATATACATTGTTTTCCTGAGTGTAAGCGTTACTACAATCGCCATCCTTTGCCTTCAAGTTAACAATAAAAAGTTGTTCCATGTACAGTTGCTAGTACTTTTTTTTCTGTGGCTTTTACACATTTGTTATTCTGTATAGATATAACACCCTTGCAATGTTATGTGGTGCTTTTAACAAGATTTTAAATACAGCTATGCCAGCTTTATAATTATGTAATATATATTTATAGTAGGGTTGTATCATTCCTTTAAACCAATCGAAATGTATTAATAATCACAACAGAGTTAAACGAGGTGAGGGAATTAGCTCAGGTCACATTCATGAAAATTATGTCAGTGATTGAGTAATGACTTAACCTAATTTATTTATGTAGTTCCTTAGGACCAAGTGTGGAAGACCAGTCCAGGCTGGGGAAGGAAGATTATCCTAAAGCTCCAGAGGTCTGGAGAGTCACTGTGTTGGAGAAGGTCCTGTCTTTGCTTTGCTCTCGTCATAGACTGCTACTCTATCACATTTTAAAGGATGTGCAGGAAGATTACAACATTTCTTTAAGTATGCGGGATGCTCACAGTCGACAGTTTAAGGCCGGATCCCTTTGCTGCCATGCTGATAAAAAAATGCTTAATGAAGCCCCAACACTTTCATTAAGTGACTGCTCAGTAACTGCTGACATTTGTTGCAGAACAGCTAGTATGCTTCCAACATGTGCGTTTTCTCCTCTATCCATCTGTATAAGGAACATTAATGGTCATTGCTGCCAAAATACATCCATGGCATGTGTTGGCCAAGTCATCTGTTCTAACACCACTGTTTGTTGTACTCACTCAAAACTACCCTCATGGCAGCATCGTGATCATACCTACATTTCTCATACAAGTGGTGCCGTAATCACTCCGCAGGGTGATTGTAACTCTCATAATAGATGCAAAGGAAGCCGGAGCCCCTCCCCTCCACCACTCTCACCAAAACCTGTGGACCTGGACTGTAAAATAGCTGTCAAGTCCAGTGTCTTGCACATTCAGGACTGCAAGGCCCTGAACATGGCACCTCCTTCTCTCCTACCTCACAGAACTGAGGATGAAGATACAGCTTTGTACTCTAACACTCCTCTATGTGTTGGATCTCCTGATGAATGTTGCAAAGAGGTTGTAAGATTGCATACACACGCAGAGAAAGAGAGTGACCACCATTGTGGATCTTTTATAGGAGATCTAATGGATAGAGTCACTGAAAAGCTCAAGAGTATCCAACCCTCAGATAAGGAACAAAATCTTCTTACCCATGCTAGTCAAATTTCCGAGACAAGAGATGACTCGCATTTGACTGAGATTATAACAACTGTGCTACACAATAGTACTGACAAAGATTACAACCTTAATGAGCTTTTGCAACAGCATGTGGCCACAGAACAGCAATCCCCTCAGACGCGTTCCCGTAAGAGACTGGAAACTTTAGTTGCCATGAGCAAGTCACCTGACCTTCCATCATCAAGAAGACAAAGCCTACAAATCAAAAGAGATCTGGCCAGACTTAGTCCATCATATTTTAAAAGGAATATAAGCTGCTTAAAAACTGTTAAACCTTCACAGATCACATGCAGAAAGTTGGACAGAGTTTACACAGAGCCTGTAAAAGATACCATAGAAAATCTGACAACGTATCCACAAAGTGAAAAGACACCAAATAATCGAGTGATCCAAGAAGCTCAACCCCAACATGCATGTCTTGAGGAACCACTTTCTTCAGTTGAAACTGTGCAATTACAAACAACCGATAGTGACCAGAAGGTGAAAGCAAAAATCCATGAAGAGAACAATCTGATAGTTCAAGTTGGAAGGTCGAGGCGAAATATTGTACCACCACAGCGTTTCTCTTCCTATGTCACTGAGCCTCGAAAGATGTATTTTGCAGCCTGTTTTTCAGAGAGTATATTCACCAAGCATTCCCATAAAGACAGTACCTCAACAACACTTGGCTTCACAGAAGAAAATGCCTTACCACGTGATAAATGTGACTATCAGCCATTTGAAACTGTGGATAAACAAGAAGACTGTGTTGTGCCACAGAACATGGCTTCACAGAAATATGCGATTTTACCCCAAAATGAGCCACTCTTAGAGCACAAGAATAATGTAAGGAATCCTGATAAAGAGAGTGCAAGAAAAAGGAAACCATGCCAGAATTCCACCTCACCATCAAAAAGATCTAAACGCCATAGAACCAACAGTCTAAACACTGACTCACACAGTCCTACTGAAACTATGTCTAACTTGACTACCACTGAGAGTGCACAACAGGCTAAAGCAAGCCCGTCTGGACTGAAATATGATAGTCCGATAAAGCTCATGTTTGTCTCCTCTGTGGCGAGTAAAGATGGTGTAAAATATACACTCAAAGCAGCTGCCTCTGGCTCAAATTCACATCGAGAGATGTTTGATCCATGTGTGGAATCCTCATGGGCAGGCAGTGCCATTGATGACCATTTCCAGGATTCAGTCCTTGAATCTGCACTGGGTAGAACTGTTGAGTGTGGTGGGAACAACTGCACTTCACCAAAAGTGGTTTCACTTGATGCATTATTGCCCAGTTGTTCAAACAACGAAGGTGAAAACCAAGAAACACTACCAACTGTACATGATACAATCCCAGTGAAAAGGCGACCTGGGCGCCCCAAAAAAATAGGACCACATATTGTTAAGTCTGTGAAACGTCCCATTGGTAGACCTCCAAAATCCAAACCAACAGACTTAAGTTCTTCGACAGGTAACGCAACCAATTGCGATGCAGTGAATCATAGAACAACAGAAATGTCTTGTAAGGATGATGGAAACAAAAATCTAAAAATCACCATAGTGTATGGAAGATCAAGAAGGGCAAGGAGAGTGGTTTCTGAAGATTTGGATAATTTCCCAGCACAGCAACATGTTTATGAAGTAAGTGATGGAGGCATGTACAGTAAATGTAAATGTTCTGGAAAGACGAGTAGTGATCAAGTGACCAACGATCATCATAAAGATCTTCATTTTGTTATGCCTATTGAAGACAGGAAATGTGTCCATTCTAGCAGCAACATAAAATGTCAAAGACTGAGTGATACAGCGGTGTCAAGAAAACCAGGAAGACCTCCCAAAGTCAAAATTTCTGGGATCTCTGTAACAGTCACCACAGGATCACCAAGACAAAGAAAGATACACATAAAAAGGGATGCAAAAGATTCACATCTGCTCAGAAGGACTCTTCTCGTTGAATTTCATCCTTCCAAAGAGCAGAAGAAAATCAGCATTCCTACTGACATTCACAAGGATAGAGTAGATCCACCGAAGGAAAATAATCGGAATAACAGAGGGCAGCTAATGCCAGTGAGACATTCTGTTAGAGAGCGGAAACCCTCCATTCATTTACTCCATTCTGTCGCTACTGCCAGATCCTGTGCATTGGTTCGCAGGTCACGGAAACTACTGTTGAATAAGGCTAGCTGTGAGGCCAGCCAGCATACAAAGAACAGACAAGAGGAGCCCCCAGACAATGCACTTTCCATAAAGACCAAGAATGTCAGTTCTGTCAGTCATTTTTCTGCAGTATCAGTGGACTCCATTTTCTCATCAAATGAGGGTTTCAGGTGGTGGCCCACCTCAGCATCACCTGAGACCTTAAATGAAGAGTTCGCTAGGAGGATCAGACTCATATCCAATACTTGGGTATCAGATGTCCTTGAGGCCAAGTCAGGAGAGATTAAAACTGACCCCAAACAAAAAACTTGTGAGAAGCTTAATGGTTCTCCTAAAAAGTCTGCTTCTGCCATTAAAATGCTTTTTGAGAAAAACTATAATATGGAGAAGCTCTGTACCTGGTTTATGCAGTCCACAGAAACTCAGTCCCTTGCAATTGTAAAGAAGGCCACTGCAAGAAATCCCAAGGACGTCTTTCATTACAACCTCAGCAGACCCAATTGCAAAGAGAATGTTTGCCCAAGTCCACAAGCAGAGCGGCTCAGGAAACATGTCAAAAAATTTGCTACAGTGGTCCCAAAGAGTCCGTCAATGCACAAACAAGCACAAAAATTGCTGTCCAAATCAATGAGGTCAAAAGCCAAGAGAAAGCTTTTTCACACATCACTTAAACTGGGGCATGACGTTAGGCAGCAAAGGTCTAGATCTAGTGGCACATGGATTGTCTACAGAAAAACTCTGCTTAGAGCAAGGCTAAAGTTTAAAACCAGGCCCAGGATAACATTAGATGATAGGGCACAAAAAGTATTTCGTGAGCAGATGTGGACAATGACTTCAGGCACTAAGACACTAGAATCATTGAAAGAAATACCTAACTTGGTAGACAAAACATCAAGACCAGTCATGAAAGTTCAAAATGCATTAAAGCTTCTTGTCAAAACTCCTCAGAAAATGATTGGGATTGCCAAACTTTCAAAGCAGAACAGAATCTGCTCCAAAGCTTGGAGTCCAGAGTCTTTAAAGGAGTGCAGGGTGTTTCTGAAAAAGATCAACTCCCCAAACACAAAGTCAACGACAGAGGAATGTAACATTTGCACAGTAAAGCTCTATGATGGCTCGGAACAAGAGGAGAATGAAGATGTCATGGTGGGAGAGACGCTCAACTCCCCAGTCCAGCTGCCCTCATCTCTGAAAAGCCAGAGCAAGGGAGGAAGAAAAAGAAACAAAAGGAAAAGTTGCAGCACAAGTCTATCTCCCCCAACAAAAATGCTCAGACAATCAAGGAGCAGCAGGGGTGTTCTGGGAGCAAGGTGGTGTGACTTTGTGCTCGGTAAGTCTTTAAGCATTATTTCTCTTTACTCCTGAAACATACTTTATGCAAGTACGCAAACAATGGTGTGTTCTTGCTGCACAGATGTGCTCTAGCTTCACACATACTCTGTATGCGGCGCAGGAGCTGCACGCACTATTGTGCTTTCACATATGCTGTGTTTGCAGTGTGCAAACATCTACGGCTGTTGCACAAACATATTTATCCTCCATTTCTTTATTTCAAACCGATATTTTTATTATCAGCGACTTTTATAAAATAATATAAAAAAGTTTAAGCCTTGTGATTTTACTTGTACACAGTAGTTATAGGTCTACACTCTTTCACAGATGTATTCACGTTTAAACTTGGAAACCTCTGGTCAATTTTAACATTGAGCTCATTTTTTTGTACATTTGGAGTGCTGTCAGTACAGACAAAAATCGGTGTTGCCTACACAGTGTTATCGTCTTTTTTTATAATTCGCACACTGTTGACTTCAACGGGGCATGTTCTAAACCTCTATTTGCTTCCTGTTTTCGGTCGAAGCCTACAGTAGTCGATTGTCGATCTCACGCGCGATTAGTGAATATCATCTCAAACCTCCTCCGTGTGTTCAACATCTGATTTGTATGAACTATCCATTTGAGCTGATATTCTCAGAACACCACACAGTGATAGGTTTGAGATGATATTCACCAATGATCGCGCACGTGAACTCGACAATCGACTACTGTGGGCTTCGACCGAAAACAGGAAGCAAATAGAGGTATGTGAGCTGGCTGAATTAACATCATTTTTATTCATATCTTTCACATCTACTGCAGTAACATTGACCGTGGTCACTCTTAATAACACCACTCACATGGCTGTGCACTCGTAATGACAAATCAAGGATGTTAAGAGGCTAAAAGCAGGTTTAGAACATGCCCCATTGAAGTCAACAGGGTGCGAATTTTAAAAAGACAATAAAACAGTGTAGGCAACACCGATTATTTATTTATTTATTTATTTATTTATTTTTTCCGTTTTTGTCTGTACTGACAGCACTCCAAATGTACAAAAAAAATGACCTCAATGTTAAAATTGTCTGGAGTTCTCCTTAAAGGGTTCGTTCACCCAAAAATGAAAATTGTGATCGTTGTAATCGTTCCAAACCTGTAAGACTTCTGTTCATCTTCGGAACAGTTTAAAATATTTTAGATTTAGTCCGAGAGATTTCTGTACCTCCATTGAAAATGTACACACTATATACTATCCTTGTCCAGAAAGGAAATAAAGACATCATCAAAGTAGTCCATGGCTACGTTCACACTGCAGGGCTTAATGCTCAATTCCGATTTTTTGAAAAAATTAGATTTTTTTGCAAGGCCATTCACATTTCCAATTAAATGCGACCTTTTGTGATCTCCTGTGTTAACGGAAAATGACCCAGAAGTGACCCGCATGCGCAGAAGAGTAATCAGCGGTCAACGACGTCACTTGTTGTTTGCGGAACAGTTCTTTTTTTCCATATGTTGCAAGCTTTTGTTTTATTATTATTATTGCCACAGCCCATATACAAACAGACAACAATTATTTCATCGACGGGCAAAGTTTGCACATAAATGTAAGATTTTTCCGATCCTCACCGACCTCGTCATAAAACCCGCTTAACTGATAGTGCGCGTCCTCTGCGCTCCTTGCTTTGTCCCCGGCGGCCGCGGTGCGACACTGGTGGCTGGTGTTGCCAGATTGGGTGTTTTTTCGCTACATTTTAAGGCATGTTTACATGTGTTTTTTGCCTGGTTTTCACCTGGAAAGCTCTATAGAAATCTGGCACCCTACTGTACGAAGTTAAACTGAGAGAGCGCACGTTCACAGACACCAGAATGAACGTGTTCACAGTAATGTTCATCAGGCAGTAATACAGTATATGAACGCGTTCATGCACTATCGTTCATTGAACGCATTCAGGCACAACACTGGGGAAGAGACACGTCTGCACCGGCCCACAGTGCAGAAACACGTTGGGCTAGCTACAGGTGCGTGGAATGACGTGCTGGTCGGATGTGACCTGGCCGTTCAGATTGAAGTCGCATTTCAAAAGATCGGATACATATCGGATTTGGACCACATACCCAAGTGGCCTGGGTCGCATTTGAAAAGATCGGATCTGTGTAGTTCAGACTGTCGTGGAAAAATCAGATCATTTTTGCGAACAGGTCGCATAGGGCCAAAAAAATCGGAATTAGGTCGTTTCAGCCTGCAGTGTGACCGTAGCCCATGTGACGGCAGTGGGTTAGTTAGAATTTTTTGAAGCATCGAAAATACATATTGGTCCAAAAATAACAAAAAAACTACGACTTAATTTAGCATTGTATTCAATGTTTGTATTCAAGTTCAATTTGTGTTCACACGTAGTTCATGGTCACTTTAATTCAGCGCGTGCAGGCAGCACAGCAATAATAGATTCGTTGTGAAAACGATCTCTGCCCTGCTGTAAACGCACCGCTCTTGAACGGATCGCCGGACCGCACTCGAGCGCAGTGAACCTGTTAACATGGGTACGGACAAAATACGCACTGCAAACGGAGTATGTGTGAGATTTGAGCATCATGGCAGAGAAAGTTTGAAGAGAATCATTCCAAGTCACAATTATAGTTTTAATCGAAATTATTTAACCCCCATTGCAAATCAGGTTTATTGGCAAAATGTACAGACTTTCAGCTGTTTGCTATGAACAAATCAAACAAAAGTAATTGAAATAGCTCAACAACAAATGTTTGAAGTGGTTTCCCTAAGTCAACTTAAAGTGCTTCTTTTAATGACTTCTGCAGTCTCGAAATTATTCAACACCTTTATGGCAAGCATCTTTAGTACTTAGTAAAACACCCTTTTGTTGTTTTGCCAATACACCTTATTTGCATTGGGGGTTGAATAATTTCTCATTCGTATGTACTGAGATTTAGTAGACCAAAGGCTCCAGTCCGCATGCTGGCATAAAGTTTGTTTCTGGCCTCCGTAAAGAATGTTTTGATATTAGATTTATTTATTTTTTTACTTTGTGTTGATCCTGGGAGTGTGGATTGTCTGCTTTCAATGTGTAATAATAGGTTTTTTATAAGGTGAAGGTTTTTACCTTAGAGGAGAACTCAATGTCTCCAATTTGTGCTTCACAGGGTCATTGAAATAACTTGGGACCAGTTTTGTGCAAGACATTTTCTTGAACTCTTACATAAGGTGCCTTTCAACGGTGGTCTGGATGAGTATCACAAAGCATTATGACACGCAACCTCGGCAAGCGTTATGTAGCAAAGAAAAAAAAACTTTAAGACACTTGTTGCACTATTTAATATTATTTTGTTTTTATGTTTGTACATTTTTTTTTCTTTTGAAATCTCGTTTGAATTTTACTTTTGGTGCAGACCTAGAGAAGTAGGTAAATGTCTTCTAGTTGCATGGAGTATCAAAGGTTAAATGGGTAGTATGTTGGTTGGTTTGCTCAACCCATGATTTGAGTCTCATTGCAGAGTTAAATTTTAAGGCTAACTTTTATGTAATTCTGGAGAAGATCAGTTAATTTCACATTTGTAAGCTTTTGTATTATAACAGGGATACTTCACAATTTTATTTGTTTTTTAACAGTGTAGATATTTTAAAGTTTGAAATGTTTCAGATCGAGTCTTTTGTATGTGGTTATTCAGTAAACTTGATAAAAATGGCCCTCTCAAAACGTGTACTCACTAAAATTTGAAAGTGATTGCACTTACTTTACACATCTTTTATTCTCAGTGTAGTGTACTTTTAGCCTGTGTTTATCCTGTTATGGAAACCTTTCTTACAACTTCTGTGAATTTACATTTTTTCAAGTTGTGGAAAATCATTTAAGCATTAATTTACATCCAGTTTTATGTTCTTGTTGCACTACCAAACCCCAACTTCTACCCATTTTGTATTCTTATTTCTGACAAATATTTTTAAAATGTATAGTGTATTTTTGGTGCAATGTTTTATTTCCAGTTTTTTCTTTATTAAATTAAAACTTTTAAGATCACCCAGAGGCAACTATGCTCCACATATCATTTCTTGAATATAAAATGTGTACAAAAAACCCTTAATTTGTGATCTATTGCAGTATGTGACACCTACCTCCTGAAATCTACTGGTAAGGCATGGTAGTAGCAGCCTAAACTGATTACCCATTTTTGTAAACATGTCATTAATTTAGGCCTCTACCAAGAACATTTGAACTAGTTATACAGCCTATATGTTTAGTTATTTAAATACTTTGTTTGGTAGCTCTTTACATCTGTTGTTTGTTAGCAGCCTGCAGCCCTGCCGTTTGAGTATGTAAAAGGTTGAAGTTGCCCTACTGTGGTTTTACGTTTTGAGTCACCTGAATTAATTTAGGCTCCTTCTTACAAGACTGGCTAGCATTTTTGCAATAAGTTTAGTCAGTGCTACACTGAGACCACTTAAGATGGATAATTCGATTTGTATACTGCTGAAATAAGACACTCCATCCATCTACTACTTTAGGGCCTCAATAACCATTCAAACTAATGGAGTCTTAAAAATGCATTATGTCTATACCTATGCCAACCATATCATGCTGGAGTAGGAGCTTGTGTAATGGGAATTGTAAGGAGGCCTTCTGTGTATAGTCTTAAAATATTCAAATATGCCATTTAAAAGTTTTGGCCACTGTAAACTTGTTACCTGGTGCTAGATGTTGTACATAAACATACAAATTATGTACACACATTGTATTTTCTGTTTGTTTTAATACTTGCCTTTAAAGATTGTCTCAATCACCAGAACAATAAAATCTCTTTTTAAAACAGAAAAAACAAAAACAAATTTTGTCTTACTGTAATTGTGCTACAGTTTTAAAAATTTTATTCAGGTTTAAAAAATTCATTCAAATGCAAGTAAACATTTTATATGGAAATACTTTAAAATATTAGCTGTTAATGACATGCACCAAATTTCCAACATTTAGTTCATATCAGGATCATGGTTTTCTTAATTATAAACAAAAGGGTAGTTTGGTCCACTTTCTGTGCATTTTTTAAAAAAAAAACAGCCTTAAGTAAATAAATGTTGCAGAAATTCAGGAAACTCAAAGGCACTTTCTTTAAAAAGATTAAATGTTAACATGACTCTTTCCTAAGAGCAACCTCTTGAGAGGTCCTGCAGATGCTGCATTCTGACAAGGACAATTTTGACATCAACCCAAGTTTAGACTGTAAGGAGTCAAGATTTCTTGAGAAAGTACATATATAAAAAAAAAATAAAGCATGTAGATTTGAAGTGACTGTAGCATGCTATAGGAAGGTCAACTTTCATCATAACTAATCCACTCTATGAACCATTGGCCTCCTGGTTCATGAGGGCAGTCAAATCCTGCTTGGTTTTCTCCAGAGAAGCAATCTTGGCTCGGCGACTTGGTCGCACTGATGGAGGCACTTCTGGAACATTCTCTTCATCACTATAGAAATAAGAATAAAACACAATTGAACAATCTCAAATGTACTTTCATTTTTCCATTTTGTATATTGACAACCCCAAAAAACGTCAAGATGTGGATCTAACCTTTCATCAGAGGACAACTCCGCTTTACTGGTTTTCTTCCCATTTTTTGCAGTTGAAGCTTTTTTCTGGCCTGAAAAGCAACAGACAGCTAAATCCAACCATCTTAAAAGCTACACCAACATTTTTTATTTTTATTTTATCAAATTAAATTAGACTGTACCTCGTTTTGCACGTTTAGGTTTAGTCTCATCTTTATTCACCACCTCTGCAAGGATACACGGATAGGTTAGTTAATGTAACTTTATTTCCTACAGGTATTAACATTTCACGTCAATATTTGCAACTGGGAGTGGATTTTAAAGGGCGTTTTTATGGTTACTATATAAATATAGTGTACTGTCAATTTACAGTACTTTAATTCAATTGATCGAGAATGAAAAATTCTATATTTGTTATATAAATTTACATCAATTTACATAAATATATAAAAAATGAAAAATGCAAATACTTAAAACGACACAGTGTAACTTTGTTGTTAAATTAATTTAAATTATTCTTTTATAAAAATATTTAAATTAAGTTATTAACCTGTCAACAAACCAATCCTACTTCTCTGCCGTGCAAAGGCAAAAGACCGTAACTTTTAAGTTTTTTGTCGAAAATGAGTAATTTATATTTTTGGCACATTCAAGACTTCCTTTATCATGTGGATAAGTATCTTGAGTCAATTCCATTGTTTTTTCAGGAAAATAATTGGTTGTCTTAACCGTAACTTCCAAAAGCCCACGAGAAACAAAGGCAGAACACCGCAACATCAGTTACCGCTCTTTGGCTTTGTTTTGGAACGCTCATATTGAGTTACGGCACTCTGCCCTTGTCTAGCCGCCCGTCAATATGAAGTTACTGTGCCGGCTTTCAATCAAATAATGCTACCTATCAGATTATACGTTGTTCTGCCTTTGTTTCACTCTCCATTAAAATTGAAATTACGATGTAGCCTGTGTACTTTGTACAGCTACCATCCATCCCTGTAACTTCTGATGTCCTCAGAGCTGTCCTGCACTAATGCGGTCAAAACATTTAGTTTGCTCTTAACCCGCTCCATTGACAAACGTGCAATATCGATCACGAAGGATATATGCAGAGTTGACAGAACAATGTTACACATGCCGTAGCAGGTCAATCCAATAAAGAACTAAAGCCCTGCGGCTCACTCAGTTTGGGTACCGGACCTAGTTGAAACAATCATGCATCTAGCTGGCAGAGCACCAAAACTTTGCCGGCGCCTTCAGCTCCGCCCTGAACATGGTTGAACCGACGCAGGGCGGGACTAATATATCACAGAGTAATATTAATGCAGCAAGAAATGAAACCAGGGTATATTGGTGCATTCAAACTCAGAACAGCTGTTAAAAGCATGGAAAAAATCTGCGGGACGAGCAAAGTGAACGCACAATAATGGGCTATATGCCCGCATTTAATGCAAGGATGCTCGTCAGTTTCCGGTTGGGGAGATTGAAGCAGTGTAAAAATCGAGGAAAACGGGATTATTGCAGAGTCTTCAAAATTTACTGTCCTCCCGTCTTTGAAAGGAAACTTTCATACGTTTAGATGTAATTTTATATATAGTTATGTTTATTTAATATAATTTTCAAAAGAAGCATAAACACAACGAGGGGTGTCTGTTTTGTCTGTTTTTGTGACTAACGTTTCTTTACTATAACCATGGAGTATAAAATTCAATATAAATTCTCGGTATTGCATTGGACTGTGACCGGCGCCTTCACCGGAAATACCGCCGTGCATAGAGGGCAGACAGCTGAAACCAATGCATACTGAAAAGACGCAGAACACAGAAGGTTGTGCTATAAATGCATTAGTCATCTAAGCAGTCCAGAACGCACTCCCTACTGAGTCCTAAGGGGTAAGAACTATAGGCTACTTTTCGTGAACAGAGCGCGACATCTTCGAAGATGAATCTCGGTAAACGCCTGTGAAAGTATGCGTTTTTCAGATCCACTACTATAAACCTCCGCGTTGAATGTGCGCCACCTCTGCAAGGATACACGGATAGGTTTGTTTATGTAACTTCATTTACTACAGTTATTAATATATCACGCCAATATTTATACACGTGTTTAGCAAGTCTTATGCCACTTGAAGATACTCTTTAGTCTTTACCGCTATGGAGGTATTTTGTCATGTCTAATGTATTAATAGGTCCACCAGAATACAACCAAAGCACAATAAGTAGAAGGCTAATTGTAAATCATACAAAATAAATGCTATGGTCACTCTTGATTTTATACGGATTACTATAATGATTATCAGCAACCAAATATTGATAATTTGGAAGTTACTGCCTTTTGTCTTGGCATGACTTCTCACTTTTTGCTGTACAATACAAAAGTCAAGATAATTTTTTTCATTACTTAACATCTAATTGCCAGATCTAATTTCTAATTAACATCTAATTTCAGTGTCCTACCTACAATTAATTTGGCAGGGCAACTGAAAACGTTTAAAGTCATCTTTCTCAGTTCCACACTCTAGCGAGTTAAGGTCTTTTTCCTTTGTAGGGCAGTTCTAGTCTTAACCTAATTCACGATGATGAGCCCATTTTAAGCATTTATATTTTAGATTGGGCGGGAACGTTTCCAAAGGAAATTGCGTACAAAAGCCACTCGCCTGTGCCTCTCATCATACCCGCAAACAGAAAAGTTACTCTGTCTACTTTGACTATTTTATAGGCTCCTAATGGAGCCCTAAATCACGAACCTCTGGGGAAATCACCCATTTGTTTAAAAACATTAAATAAAGGAAAAATCTGCAGCCAATAAGAAAACACGACAGAGCTCGTAATTAAATATGAATCAATATTGGCTTGTCATTTTAGAGATGGCTAGAACTGATGGATTAAAAATGTTGTAAAATTGATGGGGAGAAGCACTGTGCTGGAATTAATTTAAGTTTTTTGTGCATGTTTTGTTGAGCAGTGGGATAATCCTTCTCTTGTTTTAGTCATGAGACAGAACCATGTTTAATATCCACAGTCATGGAGAGCCAAAGCACAACTAATACGATGTTCTTCCTCAAAATGCATGCAGTTTTGTTTAACCACTAGAGGGCAAAAAGTTACAGAGTGTATTTGTAAAGATTTAAACAGAATAAACTGAAAATTATGAATTTGAACAATTACAAGTAAATAAATCAAATTAACTAATATTAGCTCAACCATCAACCCTTACATAAATGAAACTAGATAGGACTAAGAACAATGTTTTATACTAAAAAAAAAACACAAAAAAACTTTATTTTCTTCCTGAGCCATTATACATTTCTGAACTTAGTGAGAGAATGCTTAGCATGTATTACCTCCAGTATTGTCATCCAAGTTAAGCAAAGTTGTATCCTGGTTACTGCCTGATTTGGAACGATCCCCATTTAGCTGATTACGAAGCTTTTCAATAACCCTTGTACAGTACTTATCTTTCACTTCCTGTAACACACAAGATGGAAAAATCAATCACTTGATGATCATAAATAATTGCATACATTAATGAAATATCCCATCAAATGAATTGGCATTCATTTCTCATCCATTTCTACTTAGTCTGTCATTTGCATATTCACAAAATAGACCCAACTCCAGCCGTACCTGTAAAATGTCTTTTAACAGTAGTTGCAATTCACTGTTGGCAGGTCCAGGTTCAGTGTTAATCTCCAGCCAGCTGAGAGTTTTACAGTAGAGACGCACCTCAGGAGCAGAAACGTCTCTCAAGATCTCATTACAAATACGCACTGCCAGGGAGTCATGCACAGACATAGCCTGCATAAGAGATGTTTGATCATTTACATATCAACATATTAAAGTGCGTAAAACATACCCATTACTGTTGTTTCTGCAAGTTCAAGTGTACCTGTACGGCAGCAGGTTGCACAAGAGCACTGGGTCGTGTTAGTTCAACAAACAGTTCAGCCACGTTGGACGAGTCCACCTCAGACAATGGAGAGGTCACGGGAGCATTGAACAGAGTTCTCATGGTTGGCAGAAAACTCTCCTCCACACACTCTTGATTTGCTCTAGTGTACAACAATTACACGAACAACTGTAAATATCTGGCTGTGCTGTTACAACACTCTTTAATGTTATTGTAATTCAGACATACAAGTCGCATTATAGGGTTAGTTCACCCAAAAATTTAAATTCTGACATTTGATGTGTTCTATGTATGTGTGTTGATTAATGTTTATATGTGAATAAAAGGATAAATGAAACCTGTTCACCAAATTAAGCAATCATGTTTCTTCAGAAGACTTGTATTTAACATCTCACTTCATATGGATTACTTTTACAATCTCTTTATTACCATTTGAGAAAATGTAAGTTTTGGTGGAATAGATTTTCAGTAGAGAAAATCTCAGGTTTTATTAAAAAAAGTTCATTAGTGTTTCAAAGATGAAAGTCACTTTGGTTTAGAAAAACAGGAGGGTGAGTAAAAGACAATTTTATTTTTTGGGTTAACTACTCCTTCACTTACTCAAAGCATTTACATGATTTTGTTTAGTTTAAGCAGATCTCCCTATATGTATACCTGCTGGCCCGGGCATATAACTGTAAGAATACCCCCAGGCAATGCCGTAGTCTTTGGTCATCCTCCGTTACAGGATTGTACCACAATAGCACCAGACGGGACAGCATCTTTGGACTTAAGATTCTCCCACAGTACATCAGCTTGGCCAGACCCTCTGCCGTCTCTGTGCGGAGCTCACAGATCTGAAACATTTCAAATAGGCTTCATTTGCTAAAGTATTTGCAGTACATTTACATCATTTAGACATCATGTATAAATGGGGCACATTATCAAAATGCCAGCCAATCAAACACTTCATTAAAAAAAAAAAACACACATTTAACAACATCCAGGGCACCAGACTAACTTTTTTTCCATTAGGAGCACAGTGGCCCCCAAATGAAAATTTTAGGGGAACAAACCATAAATCAACATGCCAACCAAATATTCACATTTCAACTAATTTCCACTGTATTACTAACCTGGGAAAACCCAGACAACTTTTCAGAAACATTGGGATGGGCTTCACACGAGGACGACAGCGCTGGGATTTTGAAGCAGATTTTGTAGCCTACATTACAAAGATGGATGCCGCCATTGAACATCACTCGTTTGAATCAGCTATCATGTCTGTTTTACACAATTTGAACGTTTCCTTTTTGTTAAAAACCGAGCAAAGAACAACACTCGGAGATGTTTCTCTGCCGGCCGCCGCTCTGCATACATCAACTCCTTCATCGCTCTGATTGGTTTTAGGTCTACCCGCGATGTCCGTTGGTCCGTTGCATACACCAGTGTGAGGGCTTCTCCCCATTTTATTTTGATATGTACAATAGGGAAATACGATCGCAACTTACATTTCATACTGACTTTAAAAAGTTCTACAAAATTAAAAATGTACTGTCAATTCTGCTTTTGTGCAAGTAGAAAACTTTTTTTTTTGCCCCAGTCTGTTTATTACAATAGGCTTCCAAATAAGGGTTAGATTTTTACTGGGTCCAAAAATATACCTTTAACATGTGAAAGTGCCTAAAGTGGTGGATATGAAGTACCTCACTATCAAGGAATTCTGAAAGCATCCTCAGAATGCCCTGGACAGTACTCTCCTCTTCAACTTGTTGGTCAGGTTGTCCGTTATTGTCTGGAGAGTCAGGTGGAGGAGGAGCAGACTTGTCTTGCAGTATGTTGAGGCCATTGAGCAGGAACTGGTCAATGAGAGCTCGGAGAGCACTGATCCTGATTTTTGGCTCGTCTAGCTGTGTGATCTAAAACACACACACACACACACACAAAATAATTTCCAAGCTTTCAAGACAAAGTGAATTTGGTCATCTTTAACACAAATGTTTAAATACCTGCAAGAGCAGCACAAGGTGTGTGTTGGCAAGGTCTTTACTATGGAGAGCAGCAGTTCCCAAACAGATGACAGCCATGTTGCGCACAGCAGGGTTAGGGTTGGACACACTTGGCAGTATCTAGGAACGAGAAAGCACTTTGAAGTTATATTCCCACAACTGCAGCTCGTTGAGCACTACATTGATTTGTGTGCTGAGTCCAGTAACCAAAGTAGCTTGTGATAAAACGCCATGCAGACCCAAGTTTTTCCTATACTGCAGAAAAGCAGGAAATGGTTATTAATGTGAGTGCTTTTATGAATGAGTATGAGTACCAGTGACTCCATCAGAGCATTCATGGTAGGGCAGATTCCTCTCTTGATGTTCATTTGCTTGAACAACCCAGCACACATCGTCAGACATTTCAACAAAGTCTCTGGATCACTCTGTGGGAAATACACACATGACATGTGATTACAGTATGTGGGATTATACATTTAAATTAAGAACTTAGTGTAAAGGCCTGTTCACACCGGGACGAATTTCACGCGCGTTATTCGTCGACGCTTAACGCCTCGTGACTAAACAATGGGCGCCAATGTGAGTGTTCACACCGACGTGAAAAACGCCACGCGTAAAAGCGTCATTTTTAAAAAACCGCCTCGGGCTCGTTTTTTTGGTTTGGCACACCGCGTCAAAACCCATCCGACCAACGAGATTGGCGGGTTTGCTCACGTGTCCTAGAGTTTAACAGTTTGATCGCACAAGGAATGAAAGATTTGGAGTAGCGGTTCGACTTACATACAGGAAGCGCATAACGACGCCCAGAGGGCAACAGAGAAAATTCACCTGCCACAGTATATGTACATGCGTGTTAATGGTGTCAACTATGCCATAGTGTTCACCCAAAATGTGACACGAAGACTCGAAGGCCATTCACATGACATTTGTTCTCACACTTACACGTCTTGTAATATGTTCATTTATGACACTGATCGAGTAATTCAGTAACTTTGACAAAAATAAAATGGACAATTATCCAATCAGCAGATATTTGACATAAGACCTATATTTTAAAATATTTATTTATTTATAAACATTTATTAGAGGATCGCTATAAGGCTAAAATAAATTTAATTTATTACCCTCAAGCCATCCTAGCTGTATGATTTCTCTTTCAGAGATATATTAACAAAATGTACTGGCTCTTCCAAGCTTTATAATGGCAGTGAATAAAGTAGCAGATTTTAAATTCCAAAAAAGCACCTCCATCCATCATAAGTGCTCATCATGGCTCTGCGGGGGTAAAAATGGCCTTCTAAAGCAAAGCAATGCGTTTATGCAAGTAAAATGTCCATATTTAAAACGTTATAAAGCTAAAATAACTAGTTTCCGACAGACGACCGTACGCATCGATTTACAGTGAAAGATTAATCCCTAAACTGACCCCTAATTCTGCCGGAAGCTAGTCGTTTTAGTTTTTAAAGTATTAAATATGGATTTTTCTTACAAAAACCCAATGCTTTGCAGAAGGCCTTTATCAACATCCTGGGTCGTATGGATTACTTTTATGATGGATGGCTTTTTTTGGGGGGGGGGACTTTTTAGACAAAATTAGGAACGCCATTATAAAACTTGGAAGAGCAATTTTTCTTTATATAATTCCAATTGTATTCAGCAGAAAGAAGAAAGTCATATCCACCTAGGATGGCTTGAGGGTGAATAATAGTAAAAGAAAAAGTGTCTCACCTGCCCTCTCACATAATAAGCGCCAAGGACGTAAGCAATATCCTGATATATAGCACGAGAATGGGTATAAATAGTTTTGCAGCCTGTGTAATAAAATTTTAGACCACAAAAGAAAATCTAATATCAACTATATAATCTAAGCGGGAGCAAACATCTCAGACAAACAGACCTGTGGAATCAGAGGAAACGCAAGCAGCTAACCATGGCTTCAAGGATGACGGCTGCTGGACATGATGGAAATAAAGTAAGCAAAAGTGATTGTTGTTTTATATTGCTGTGTGGTATGACGATTTAGGTGTCAATTCCCTAAAGATTTTTTATTTTTTTAAATATTCAGCTATGTAGCTAAATCAGCCAATATCCGAACAGTTTCATTGGGCATTAAGTAAACTTAAGCTAACTTAAGTAAACTTAAACTTATTAACGCATTTAACATGATTGAATGGCATCACAAAACGCATGATATGCTCGATGGTACTAAAAAGAATGATTAAAAACGTCTGTCAGTGTTAAGAGTATTGAATTCTCTTTATAGCGCTTGAACAAATACACTTAGCTACAATTAATCCAAAATATTAATCTTAGCGATTATTTACATAAAACAATCAGTAATAATGGATTGGGATGTTCGTAGTAGTGCACTGAACCTAATTTTCTGCTGTTGTCAGTGATTTGATTAGACCAAGTAAACAAGCTTTATGCATTTTGTTTGTGATTTCTCTCATGTATGACTATTGTGCATCTGACATAATACTATTATGGTAAATGTAATGTCCTAATTATAAAAAAATTATCATTTTGAAAAAAAAAATAAAAAATCTTGAACATTTAAAGAACATTTATTTGAAAGATTAACCAATCCTAGGTTAATAACTGTAACTTTATTAAAATGTAAGCTTGATAAATAAGTGTATTTAATTTTTTCAATGTATGCAAGTGTCTTTGTAAATTAGTACCTTCTCCACACGCTGCTCCTTGATATTTTCAGCAGGCTGTGAAGCCTCCAGGGCGAGCTGGTTCTTGAGCTCTTCCAGCTGAGAGATGGAGTCTTTCAGCTCAGCTGCACGACTGAAGTCCTGACAGCTGATGCAATCTTCTAAAGTCTGCTTGGCCTCCATTATCTGCACTCGCACCTCAGCTAACTATAAAAAAATATTTAAAAATTATGCCAATCTAATGCATTAGGAAGATGCCATTAAGTATCAGTGGTTTATGAAGTTTTACTCACTCTAACTTGCTTTCTGCGTTTCTCATTCTCATCCACAGGTTCAGAGACTGGAAAAATGGGCTCTCTCACATCAGATATTATTTCAGCAACCTGATAAAATTAACCGCACACAAAATTAAACCTTCAGTAAACTGGGGTCACCACAGACCATCGAGACTTTTGAAAAGGGACTAAAGACATTACTTTTTAGCAGATCTTATGATTTTTAAAAATGTCTAGATATTGTTCTTATGGTCAGACCTAGCACTTTGAGGTTTTTTTTCTTCTAAATGTAAAGAAAAAAGTACCTTTATTTGTAAGTGCTTTCACAAATAAAATTTATTATTATTATTATATGGTTATATCGTGCACATTTGTTTATCTACGGTATTGGGGGGGGGGGGGTTCTTTCCACCTGACTGCTTAAACTTGCTCCACACACATAGCAGAAAAAATATATCAGAGACAGAGGCTGTTATCCATAAGCAAAAGATAAGTTAGTTAAAATTTGCAGTATGAAAATACTTTGAATACAGAAAAAACAAACACGTTAATGAGCATTATTTTTTTTGAGAAGAAAAAAACAATTTTGCTCTGAAAAAAACAAAATAAAAGTTTGGTTTAACTTAAAGAAATTTAAAGGGATGGTACACCCAAAAATGAAAATTTGCCCATGATTTACTTTTTTTTGTTGTGCAGCACTTTACATTACATTTACATTTTACAACATTAATTTAATTACTGCCGTGTTTTGCAATATTTTTAATAACATTTTCTAAATAAAATACATTACATTCTTAAAAAAGTTGTTCCAATCAATAATTGATTATTAAATCAAATTGATTATATGTTTTTGAAGAGTCAAATATGAATAAACAAAAATTCTGTTTTGATCCATTTAACTGTCCTTTTAACTGACGATAATAAAAAAAATTGAATGTTTAACAATTTTCTGAGACAGTTATCATACCATGAAAGTCTCATAACATTACAAATCAAACACTGATACAATCTCTGGCTGCCACTTTTTTTAAGAGCATGTTATTATCACAAGGACTGACCATTTGAATTTTCTGTGCGTCATCTCGTAGAATGCCAATCAGTTTCTCCACCAGCAAACCAAACAGAGATGTGGGTGTGTTGGGCATCACAAGGACCTCCTTGAGCACTGCTACCATGCGCTTCCTAGAACAGTTCATGGGAAGATTAAAACTATACTAACAAAATTTGCAGTTAAAAAACAACAGACTTTTAAGGGTGTTTAAGTTATACAGACAAAGGGAGGAAGCAGACCATAAAAAACTGAAGATAATAATAGCCTAAAATGTTTAATCTACATTGATCAGTAAGAGATAAGAGTACTGAGAACTCAGACCTGCCACCTTCTTCAGAAGTGTCAAGACACCCGACTAACAGAATCAGCTGCTGTCCAACAAACTCTTGGGTCATCACCATCTCAAGCTGTGTCATATCAGCTCTTTGCTCCTCAGACAGCGGAGTAATGCTCTTTAGATAACTGAAACAAAAAGGCTTCCTTATTTAGTTGGGTTATCATTTGCAAATGTTTTTAACTGAATTCAAAAAGAAAATTTAAATAAAAGGGTTACAAGAAACAAAAGTGTAGAACATATTCACCTGTATAGATAGTCTGCAAAAATGGCTGCCTCAGGGAGTAATTTCTCCAGTAATTCCTCACCCTCATTTCCTTTACTCTTGACAAACTCACACAACGCTCTCCAGTACAACACATTTTCACATGTTAGGGAGTCCACAGTAATTAGTTTCCTGTACAAAGAGATATACAGATTTAAGAAATGAGACTAATGTTGAAGATTGCCCAAACAAATACTAGCAGGCAGTGTGTAGCAACTCATAACTTAAAAGCATAATGTAATTACTGCACATTACATTATTAAATGTAATAAAAGTTTAACTTTACAGACATTTTAGTCTGTAAGTAGTAAATATTTATTCGGATATTTTGTTTGGTTATACTTTTTTTAATGAGATATATATATATATGTATATACAGTGGTGTGAATAAGTTTGGACACCCATGCTAAAGTCACCTAAAAAGAGGAATAAAAAAAAAATCATCTTTTGGATATTGATCTTAATGCCTTAATTCGAAAAATGAGGAAAACTCCAACCTTTAAGGACACAAATTTTCTTTGTGAATTAATAATGCATCATAAACAAATAAATGTTTTTCCTTAAAATACAGGGTGCATAAGTCAGGACACTCCAATGTTAAATTCCCATAGAGTCAGGCAGATTTTTATTTTTAAAAGCCAGTTATTTCATGGATCCAGGATAATATGCATCCTGATAAAGTTCCCTTGGCCTTTGGAATTAAAATATCCCCACATCATCACACACCTTCCACAACACCTAGAGATTGGCATGGGGTACTTTCCATAAGATCATCTTTCAATGCAAATCAAACCAGCTATTAGCCTAACTGAAGTAAAACCATGCCAATCTCTAGGTGTGGTGGAAGGTGTGTGATGATGTGGGGATATTTTGCATATTTTGCAACAGCAAATAAAAATGATAAATTATGTCAAATAATTATAAGGCTATCTTCAAATAAATTGATTATATAAAATTTTCTTCACACCTATATCTACATTTTTAATGCCTGTAGGATTAAAAATGAATGCTTTTTAATACAATTTAAAGCCTTAATTTTTCCAAAACCATTTAATGACTTTTAATGCTTTGTAATGCCCTGTGGAAACCATGTTGCTTGAATGCTGCTGAAAGTACTATGCTTCTACTGATACTGAAAGCAAAGAACAAATAAAATATTAATAATAAAAAAATGGCAAAAAACCTTTTCGAAGATGCAGATTGACATACAAAGGGCAGGGCATGTGTACGTTTTTAGATTTTGGTGAATTGAATGATGGCGCAAAACAACACTGACTGAAGTATGCTTTGTTCTGGTGTTTAGATTCAAGTAACTGACCTCTCATCCAGCCTGATACCGTTCTGCAGGAGTTCATCAGGGTTTGATGCCATGGAAAAGATGGCATGTAAGGTAGTCACTGCAGTTTCTGCACAGTTCTCTACATCCAGTTTGTGCAGCAACTGCAAAACATCTCCCTGCAGCAAGCGAAGCCAAGCAGGCAGCAAATGGGTCTTGATGACCTCCTTCACTGAGTCTAAGGGAGATGGACATGATTTGTTTACTGACTTATACTGCCCTATCAGCAGTAAATATAATATGAGATATACAATTTACAAAATTATAAGATAATCAAGTATAAGCTTAACACAAGACAAAAATTCTAAGATGCATTCAGGCGATATTTTGCTAAATATTTCTCATAAACATGTTTGTTGTCTGATATTACCATAGGCACCGCAGTAAGATATGTTTGATAGTAAAATGATTTGAAAGGGCCGACATAATGAGGTGTTTTCCTGGTAGAAACGTGTGCGAGTCTTTAATGGCCCAGTTGTCACCTAAAAAACAACTTGTTCGTGCCTAGACTTAGCATAGTTGTTTACAATACATACATGCATAGTTGTTTACAACTGGAGACAGTTTGATCAACAAACACCACAATGTCCTTACCTGCAGTGTCACTGAGGCCTTCATGCAATAGACTCACTCTCTGAGCGATGCTCAGAGCTCGAATATGTACTTTCTCTGCCAATACCTGAGGCACACACAAAAGAGAATCATATTTATTGCATACACTACCGTTAAAAACTGTAAGTTAATATATTTAGTTTTTTAGCAATTATTCATTAAATTGATCAAAACTGACAGTAAAAAAAAGACATACTTAGACATTTTTACCTGATAAGCAAGTTTCCTGACTTTCTCTTTGACATCTCGGGTGCGCTTGTAGATTTTAGAGAGTGTAGCAGCTGAGGGAGCGATGCAAGACAGCACAGCACGTCGAACCTCCGGGTTCGAGTCATTTTCCAAAAGCAGAATATAAGCTACAATCACACAGAATTAATCACATTTACCTTATTTACATTCCTTGGCCTCGTGGATCAACATGGACGTTAACATTTTAAGTAGGGATTGTAACTAAATGTCTGTGAGTGAAAGTATGAGCATACAGAGTACCTTTAATAGTGGGGCAGTCTGAGTCATTGGGGTCCTGAAGTCTGGCCAAGGCCAGTGCAGCCTGAATCCTGACATTAGGGTATTTGTCTGTTACTCTGACCAACATGGCTTCATGGATCCTATCACATAGATCATCATCGATCTGGGCATTCTCACTCAGACTGCCCAACAACTTATTCACCAGCTGACAAACACGAAACCGCACAGCATGGCTGTTTGCACCGTGAGACTGAGGGAGAGGAGAGAAAAAGACGGTAAAGAGGTGGATAAAAAAATATTGAATGGAAACAAAGGTACACTGAGGTATGACTTTTCCCCCAACCCAAATGTCTACAGGAGTGACACTACCTCCAACAGGAAGTTGAACAGAAAGTTCAAAAACTCAGATTCATCATCTTCCTCCTCCTGAGTCTCCTCATTTACAGGCGTTTCAAAACTTGCAGCAAACTTAGTGACAAAATCAATGACATTCTCCACTGCAGGCTCTCGGGTGTAAATGATCATGGCATACTTCAGGCATCGGATGAACTCCTCATGGAATTCGGACTTATCTTCCAACTACAAAGAATTAAAAACAAAGATTGCTTGTCTTGATGTGGCAAAAAACATGTTAGAAAAATTTCCCATGCACCTACACTACCTTTCAAAAGTTTGGGGTTGGTAAGATTTTTACTTAAAAATGAAAGTTCTGTCATTAATTACTCACCCTTACATCATTTCAAATGTGAAGGACTTTTGTTCATCTCGGCAGAATAAAAATTAAGATAATTTTATTAAAATCAGACATTTCTGTCCCTCCTTTGACAGCTGACACAAAAGTTTGACACACTGAGATCATAATAATAAATCCATATGAATTGAGCAGTTTAGTGAAAAGACAATAGCTTTATATGAAAAAAAAAATGATTTGGGCTTTTATTCACAAATAAACATTCATCATCTCACACATAAAAATCAAGTATGTTTGCGCTACGTGCAAGAACCAAAGAGGTTTTTTCTTGTGTGTTACGCAGCACTTCTGAGCTTCCTTTAAGGTTTGTTCACGTGGGTCAAGAAGGTTAAGTTAAGCTTCTGTTTATTATTTGCTAATCAAGGTTTATATGCGAATAAAAGCCTAAATTCAATCTGTTCATCTTATAAGATGATCAAGACAAGTCTTATCAGAAAATTTGGAATGGATTAGGAAATCCATATAAATTAGTTTTACAGTCGCTTTATGAAGTTTTTGAAGAGTCAAAGTTTCAGTTGAGTAGCTGTATGGAGGGGCAGAAAGCTCTCAGATTTCATCAAAAAGACCTTAAATGTGTTGTGAAGATGAAAAAGTCTTTCTGGTTTGTAGCGACATGAGGGTGAGTAAAAGATAGAATAGATAGAATTTTCAGTTTTAGGTGAACTATCCCTTTAGGGAAGGCTGCATTTATTTGACCAAAAATTCAGTAAAACTGTAATATTGTGAACCATTATAACAATACTTAAAATAAAATTTAAAATACAATTTTCTGTTTTAGTACATTTTAAAATTGTATTTATTCATGTGATTTTTAACAGCCAATACTCCAGTTTTCACTGCCACATGATCCTTCAGAAAACATTTTAATATTCTGATTTGGTGTCAAACACATTACCAATGATAAAATCAGTTATGCTGCTCAATATTTTTGAGGAAAACATTATAGCTTTTTTTCAGGTTTCTTTGAATGTAACGTTTTTACAGGTTTCTTTGAATGTAACGTTAAAAAACAATAGCATTTATTTTAAAAAATAACTTTTTTATTCAATTTAATGCATTCTTTCTTAAAAAAAAAAAAAAAGTATTAATTTGTCAAATACTGACCCCAAACTTTTGAACGATAATTCACGTAATTATGCTGCACCTTATCATATCTGGTCTTCAAACTGACAACAAGTTTCGCCTTGTTATTATGAGCTTTCTGTGCGCGACGGAAAGCCTCTTCAATCTCCAGATCAGCGTCTCCAGCCATGTTGATGTTGCTGAGACACAAAAACAAATTACAGCCTGCATGTGAAAGAATGATATTTGATATACGTTTACATTCAAAACAGCCATGGAACCCCGCATATTGAGGACATGCGCTTAAACATGTTACTTATTTTGTTTTAACGTTAAAATGTTAATAACACACTTCACAGGTTAAATATTAGATATTAGTCACAACAAATATAGGCCATGTAACTTTAACTCAGCACGACAGATTCGTTAACATTAACGTTAAGTTACCTGATCTTTCCTCCACCCATTGGACACTTTTAATGATCTAAATAAAAAGTTATTCATTAAATTATCTCGCATATACGACACCGTACGATGCATGTAACCCCAAAACAAATCAAACACATGAAAAAGACCACTGATGAAATGCTTCGATTACAATGCAAATTACCTTAGTAAAACCATAGACTGTAAAACAGGTAACGTTAGGCCTAACTATTTGTTTTATAAAATGAGCGACACCGCCTCGATAAACTGCTAATGTTAACGTTAGCACCATCATGTTAGCTAGCAACAACACAAAAACATGTCGAACTAAGTTAACTCAAACTTATCCTTTTAACAAATACAAATTTACTACAACATTCACCCTTGCTAATGTATAAGCTTAAATGTTAATTTTGGATCAAAATGTTATTTTATCAGCGACGTAACGTTACCTGAAAGAGATCTTTAAGAAGCTTCTATCTTGTCCAACGGTGAAAGCGCCACTTTTCAAAATGCTCTCGCGAGAGTTACGTTACGTAGAACCGCCTCTTTCCGTCCCTGGCTGTCAATCATGTTTCTAAGGGACAATACTATGGGGTTTCCTTCAGGTGGCGCTAAGAGGCTTAGTAACTGCAGCTTTGAACATGGACTGAATATGGATTAAATATGGATTTATTATTTAACATTTAGATTTAACATTTAGATTTAGATGTAATATTTATATTTAACATCTAGATTTATATTTAACATTTAGGTGTAACCTATTTTTTACAGTCTATGGGTGCAACATTTAATATTTAGATTTAACTATTTTAAATATCTCTAAGTTGACAAATATACATGTAAATGCGCTAAAATGTGACAAAATGTTGCTGTTATTTTCAGCATGAACCGCTTTACAAACAACACCCCATATCACTATTACGGTTAAATCTAAACTTGGTTCAGACTTCGAAATATGGTTCAGGGGATTTCACCCTTCACATTTATTTGAAACAATCACATAGATTGTTACCTTTAGAATTTACCTGGCCCTCTAAAAGTCACTGCAGAAAACGAAATTCAGGGGGAGGAGTTGAATCCAGATCCCACCCCTAATCCTTCCCATTTCCACACCCTGATCCCTAATTCCACCCTTAATCCTACCCATCTCCAGCCCCTGATCCCTGACCCAACCCCTAATCTTACCCATCTCCACCCCTTAGATCTGGATCCAACTCCGCCCCCTGGATCTCATGTACTGCAAGAGGTGCTACTGACATTTTGGGGACTGAGTCTGAAACCATTATATTTATTTATTTAGTAAGTAGACTTATTTTCTGTTGAGAATATCGCTCATATAACGTACATCTTTACACACACTAACAAATCCAAAGGGATTAACCCATCGGTTTATCAAAGAAATTGACGCTTTGGTATTTCGCGAGCTTATGTTTGTTGTGCTGGGCGTGTTGGTGTTCATGGGAGGGGCTAAGGTTACACTGCAGTACCCGTGACTTGTAATGTAAGACTGTAGTCACGCCCGGGGTGAGAGACAGGTGTCCAGCCGGGCTGGGGGCGCATGCCGTCAGTGTCAGTGAGTCGTGTACCGATGGCATTATCTCGTGAGCAGTGCTCTCACCGGGGGCAGCTTCACGGCGGAGCGGGAGGGTGTTCGCCGGTCGCTGTTGCAGCATGCAGAATGCTTTTGGCTGTCGTAAGGACTCTACCTTCAGGATCACGTACAGACGATCAGTGTGTTGCGCAGCCCAGTTTGTGATTGATCAGCGTGATCCAACCGGTTATTATGGCTTCCAGTTCTGGGAAGATGAACCAGTCCCCCGGCGGCAGCTGTGCATGTAACGGGACTATTGCGGACATCCCCAATGTGATTGTAGAGAAGGAAATGTATGATTATCAAATGCACACAAAAATGTGCAAGAAAATAGCGCAGCTGACAAAGGTAAGTGCGTGATTTTACTACTCCACTAACGGGACTCATTTACCTGGATATATCCATTCACTTAACGTGCCGCAGAGGTGTGTGTTTGTATGATATTTATATCTATGCTAATAATACCTCGTTTCTGCTACTGCGCAAATTTTACGCTAACCTTCATTTACGTGTCTGTAATCATAGGTAAATATACATTATTGACACATATCAGTATTTTATGCTTCCTAACCCACTTGCACTGAATGCAACAGGGTTTTAATGCTCTCAGCGTCGCATCATTGACTTTCCATCTCAGGTGATGCAGAAGAACCAGGCAGAAGGTATAAAACACATCACGTTTGAGACGTTTTGGTTGCAAATATAGTTCAGAGGGGGCTACTGAAGTTCACACTACGAATTGCTCATGTAAAATAATCTGAACCGTGGGTGATCACTGGCATGAGAAATGTGCGGTTATCTATGATCAGGGTTAGGTGTGTGTGTGTGTGTGTGTGTGTGTGTGTGTACTAAGAACCACCCCGTCACAAGCAGAATCCAGTTGTTATGACCTTAGAAGCTTGTAATATGGTTGAGGCTAGTAAAGAAGCATGTTGGATATGTTAGGACACACTGTAGTGCAATGGTGATGTTTGATACCATATAAATAATAAAAATTGACGGTAACACTTTATTTGAAGGGGTGTGCATAAGACTGACATGACACTGTCATAAACATGACATAACACCTGTCATGAACATGAAGGAGTCTTTATGAATGTTTATGACTGTTGTCATTAAGTGTCATTCGGTAAATTATGACACTTTTAATGCAAAGTTGACATTGTTTATTATGTCTTTGTTATGACAACTTGACATTAACCAAGACAAAAATGTCTTGATTATAACTTGACATTAACCAAGACAGAAATGTCTTTGTTATGACAACTTTACATTAATCAAGAAATCATAACCTGTCACAAATATGTCATAACAGGTCTAATTATCAAACGTAAAGAAGTTATTTAGCTTTGTGTTAACATTACATTACCCTGTCATATTTGGTTTTGACTTTGGCGGTCATGACACCATTATAACTGTGACATGAATATTACTTGTCCTCAAGTAAAGTTTGTACTAGTTATAAAGATGTCATTAAGGGTTATTACACTGTCAAATGCTTTAACAACAGTGTCATTAATATTTCCCCTTACCTCAAGTAAAGTGGAACACGTTGGACTAGTTATAAAGATGTCAGGTTAACAGGTTATGATTTCTTGGTTAATGTCAAGTTGTCATAATCAAGACATTTTTTGTCTTGGTTAATGTCAAGTTGTCATAACAAAGACATTTTAAACAGTGTCAACTTTGCATTAAAAGTGTCATAATTTACCTAATGACACTTAATGAAAAAAGTCATAAAGACTCCTTCATGTTCATGACAGGTGTTATGTCATGTTTATGACAGTGTCATGTCAATCTTATGCACACCCCTTCAAATAAAGTGTTACCAAATTGGCAGTACATTAATATTGTAATCATTCTGTATATTGGCCTATATTGTGTTTTTGCCTGTGTAAGGCTATCTGATGGCATTATTGGCCATCTTTACTAAGACTGTATAAAATCATTTTGGCTTAAATAACTCCTATCCATTGGATCTGAATGCACTATAGAACTGTATGTAAAAGTAATGTAAAAGAAGATATTTTGAGAAATGTGTCAGTGGTTCTTACAATGGATGTTAATGTTATAGGTCTAACCAAAATTGTTTGTTTACCAACATTTTTTAAATGTCGACAGAAAGTCATACAGGTTTGAAAGGGCAGGGTAATCGATGAGTTGACAGAATTACATTTTTTGGATGAACTAATCCTATAAATAGTGTTATTGATATTAAATTGTTTTAGGTGTCATGATTCTGCCTTCTTGTCCTTGATTTTCTCTAGTCGTGAGGCAGGATCATGACAGAATCATGTTTTGTGTGCAAGCGCATGGCCTGTTTGGCCCATGTGCTTGTGTTGTCTCGTTACGTTACCCCCCCCCCCCCCCTTGTTATCCTCGTCTTGTCATTATTGTCTAGTCAGTTTCACCTGTCCTTGTCATTAGTGTTCCCCTTTATAACCCCCTTGTGTTTGCTGTCCTGTCGGTTTATTGTTTGATGTTGGACTTTGTCATTCGTTGCGTGAGTTATTGCTAAACTTACCTGTGCTGTGAGTACCTTGTGAGAGTCTTGTCTAGTGTTATTACTGATCCTGTTTCTGGTTTTGATTTATAGTCTAGTTTGTCAAGTGTTAGTCTAGTTTAGTCATTCAGTGTTCTGTACATGTTTGCCCCCTCGTGGGTTTTGTTTTTTCCTTCTTTTCTGTGTAATTAAACGTTTAATCACTGCATCCAGTCTGTGCTTGGGTTCTCCTTCTGTCCACCTGACATTAGGCTTATTATGTTTCCATTAGACAGAGGCCAGACATGCATTCTAGTGGAAGGGGAGACCAAGGATAACCAAGGTGTTGTGAATGTGAAGTGAACACATGTTGTTAGTTTGAATTTTGATATGGAAAATCTGAACAGTTGCTGGGATACCCCTCTTGCCTTATGGTTACCATTTTTCCAAAAGACATGGTCCTGGATCAACATTTCTGTCCCAAAATGTAGTCCTTACCCTAAACCTACCCCTACCCATAACTTTTCCCTATCATCAAAGGGTAATGATAGGTGAATAACACTGATGTTTAAGTCGTCACATTTAACACCTGCCAACTCACCAAATGCGGGTGGATTTCAGCATTGGTGTGTAACATAGTCCCAACTACCCACTTTGGCCGGTTGAATTTTATATTGAGAGTGAGTGAGTCACATGCTGATTTGGGCGGGGTCTGAGCCGGTCGGCCATGATGGTCGGAAATGCTTTTGGTTGCCAGGGGCAACGCCTTGAGAACTTCACAGAGGCGCGACTAAACATTCCAGAAATAGCGAAAGAGGGACAGCACAGCTGAGTATTTGTTTATATTTTAGCGATACGTCGCAGTTTCTTTGGAAGATATGGAGAAGAAGGAAGAGAAATGAAAAGGGTTCTATCGGGAGAGACTAAATAACAATGCTAGCTATGATTCTAGCTATGAATGTTAGCATGATTTCAAAAGCAACACATTTCAGCACAGTTCGCCTTGTATTTAGCACAAACAAACAAAATGAATAGAATACTCTTTTATTCAACTAGAGTTGTCCGATCTGTCTGCTTAATGTTGCACAGCAGGTGCAAATGCACGTATCTGATTCATTTCAGATTTATTTCCACATATGAAGGAGGCCTGAATCAAGTATGATTGAACTCTCGCAGTTTAACATTACAGATTTGGGGGTTTCTAAGTTTTGCACCCAGCCACAGCAGAATTGTTCATAAGCTTCTTGACGTAAAGCTTCTGAACTCTTCCATTGTGTAGGCAGTAACGTTAGGCACTGATACCGTAAACCAGGTAGTTGACTATGTGGGTATGTGAATGGTGGTAGTGCTTTGGTTCTTTCATCCATTCTGTAGCAGGTCGGACGGGTCCATGTTGTTGATGTCAAGTAGTTTCTCTAAATAACGCTGCTTGGTATTGTTATTTAGTCTCTCCCGATAGAGCCCCTTTCCTTTTGCTTCCCCCTTCTTTTATTCCCAAGAAACTGTGCCTTGAGTTACCCGAACAGCCTAGGATGGATGAGGCCTGTGTCCAGGCTTGAGCATGGTAACTCGGGGATCCTTCGATTGGTAATCCACCTACTTAGTGGCGTATCGAAACATCCTTTAAAAAAAAAAAAAGAAAAAAGAAACTGTGCCTTATCACAAAAATGAAAACAAATATTAAACTGCTCTCTTTCTCTGTCGCTATTTCTCTGTCTCATGGTCGAAGTAACCATGACAACGGATAGCGTATCCTTCCAAGATGGCGACGCCTTCCCACAATGCAATGCGGAGTGAAACATGTGACACCACATTGTCATTCTCAATATAATTATACATTTGATTTTCTATTGTAGTTTTTTTTTTAAAAGGCAGCTGAAATGAAAAACTAAGTGCAATGTAGTGTTGTCAAAAATATAGATTTTTCAATATATATTGATATTGAAATAACTGAAACGCTTCCAATACTTATTTTCCACAGAATAGATAGCAGCTGTGCTTTCTCACTCTCTTATCTCTCCGTCAGTGAGTTGACACACAACCTCCCTTTACTCACTCATTTCATATGCTCTGATGAGTGTTGTTGGTGTTACAGGGCTTAAATTTTGTTGTGGGATTGCGCGTATTGTGCAGAATTGTATTAATTCCTGCAGATTTTGTGCTCTCACCCAAAGTACAAAGTTTTTTGCCTCTCAGTACTAAATTGAGTTATTTTTCGGTGCTTACCCAGATAGCAAACTGACATTGAATCAATGTGGAAACGACGTCTCTCATGACATTGAAACAACGTTGATTCGCTCATCGAATTAACGTTGAAGCAACGTCAGACGCGGCATTCTTCAAAGCTAAATGAAATCGAAAATTGGTTTGCTTTCATAACGTTGAAACAATGCGTTGATTTCAAGTTGATTTTCCGTTAGTTTTGAAAGAATGACGCATCTGACGTTGGTTCAACGTTAATTCGATGAGCAAAACAATGTCAGATCAACGTTGTTTCGATGTCATATTTCCACGTTGATTCAATGTCAGTTTGCTATCTGGGTATTGACCAGTCAAATACACACAAAATGTCAAAATGCTGATCTTGCTGAATATTCACTTAAACACTTTCAGTTATGTTTTAAGTGAATGTAAACAGTTGAGATTGAGAGAGAAAACGCATGTGTAGCAGTATAATGGATCCGTGTGTCAAGTATTAAAGTTACAGCAGCCTAATATTTCTAATATACAAATTATGAGATAATATAAAAAATAGATATAGATATATGGCTGTTTTTCCACACGGTATTGATTGTGGACCAGTGAAAATGCTCAGAGGTGCCAATTTATGTGTTCAAATTATTCATCAAATTATATTATCATGGAATACGGCCATGATGTGAAGAAATGAAAAGCTACAAGCTCCATTAGGGTTAAAAGAACTGTTCCAAAACATATAACATGCTAGAAACAATAATCATTGCAATAATCATCCAATCATAGACTCAAGCATATGAAAATCAAATCTTTTTTTGGGGGGGGGCCAGTCAGTGTGTATGTCTGACACTTTAAAATATGACACTGTGTGGAAATTGACTTGGCCAACTGTGAAGTATAACTATGAAACCATATTATTAAGGAGGTTAAAATATGACTATAAAAGAAAAGGAAATATTTCTTAAAATAAGGCTTAAAAAGTTCATATTCTCTATGATCTTGGAATAAAGCACATTTATGATACTGTTTGTCATTGTGGATTAAAACAGTGATCAAACAGCCTAATGTTCAGCCTCCACGCTTTTCACAATCACAACACGTGAAATTAAATGTAAATCAGCACAAAATTGAATTTTATCAGCTCCCTAATAGAAGCAAACACATTTACACTCTTTATTGTCGAACACTGGAGTTTGAATTATGCGTTTTTGTATAAACTGCACCTTGATGATGTATGATAAAATCAATGGCCATTACTATATGTCATTGTGTGAAAAATGAATCCCCTTGGACAATTATAAAGTGTAACTTTGAAAATATAGAGGTTAAAGGCTGTAATATCAACACACTATTAATGGCTACAGTCCATTTGAGTCTGTTGAGGCAGGAGAAGGAAAGGGAGAGTGTGTATCAGGTTTTATTAATATGGACCTCAGTCAGGAAAGATGCCCTATTTACTGAGAATGAAAACAAGGCTGTGAGGGATGTAAGCCGATTCTTTGATCTGTTTTCCTCTGGAATTGATTTTGGAAAGCAGTTTTTTTTAATATTTTATACCCAGGTTTACAACAGTGCAAGGTATTGAACAGACTGTCCCTCAAAGCCTCGTTTTCATTCCAATCCTGTCAAAAAAAAAATGGCGTCTGCCGTGATTAAGGTCCATTGAGGTTAGAAACCTTGCACTGTTACTGAACAAAATGGACAGGACTCGAAATTCAAACCTGCCACTTTGTGAGTGTATAATATGCACTTGTATGTGAGAGTATGCCCGTGAGCTTGAATGTCACAGCTGTGTGGAATCCCGCTTTTTATCATCATGTAAATATACTCCTACTAGTTATCTTTAGCTTTGTGTGTGTGTGTGTGTGTGTGTGTGTGTGTCTGTCTATAAGAACAGATGTCTGAGTCATACCCTCTCTACGTTCAACTCAGATTTGTGACGCTTAGTAATGCTACACAACAAGGCACTCTATTTTTACCGATCAGGAGTGTAGGAGATTTGATCTACTTTGGTCTGATATGAATATATCCTGAACAATGATATAACTTACTGCTTAAACACTATGCATTGTTGGAGAAATTAACTTTCTTCCCAAAACTGTAGTAGCTTGATCACACCTCCATCATTTCAACCATGGAGTAATACCTTTTGCTAAGTAATTGAATCAAGGTCGCAGTTAATGTGAGATTATTATTGTTAATTAAGATGAACAACAGAAAGCTGTTTTTGCACATCAACTTAACTTTACTGTTCTTTGCTTACATCAAACTTGAAGAGGAGAGAGAACACAAGTCTACCTGAATGCTGTTCCCGCAATTCATTCTCATGGTGTTTTATTCTCTCTCTTTTCGTGAGCAGAAGGATAGTTCCGCTTAATTTTCTCATCGAGGCTGTAGACTTTGATTGACACGCTTTGACACGAGGGGGAGGCGGGGCCCTACATAATAGGGATGATCGGCTTTGCTGCAACCTAACATTTAGCCTTTTCTTTTTCTAATTCTAGTTTTACCTGTTATTTTGGTATTTATTGAAACTTGTTTCTGCCATGGAATAAAATAATTTAAACGATAACTATGACTTTGTATCTCACAATTCTTACACCCTAAAAAAATGCTGGGTTGTTTTAACCCAATTTTGGGTAAAATATGGACAAACCCAACCATTGGGTTAAATTTTTAAATTCCATTTTTTAACCCAATGGCTTTTCCGAGATATAAACTCACAATTGCGAGTAAAAAAAGTCCAAATTAAAAATTTATATCCCACAATTCTGACATTATAACTCGCAATTGCGAGTTTATATCCAGCAATTCTAAACTTGAAAATTCTAGAAATTCTCATGAAAAAAAGACTGGAAACAATCTTCCATAGGTATTATTTGTATCAAACAAAGATAACTGAAAACCTTAGATATAGAAAATCGGGTTACTCGTTTATTTGACTTTTCAGTAGCATTAAGGGTCATTCATTCATTCATTCACATCAATGATGAGGATAACTTGCCTAATCAATACTTATATGAGTTACAATTTTTTTCTTGCCTATGATTGATAAAAAACATTAATAGCCAATCAGAGTCCACTTTGCATTAAAGAGTTTGAGCATTTAAAATAGCAGATGACATAACTGCAGCACAGAGCACGTACGCTTATAATAAACAAAATATTAGTGTGTTGTGTGGACACTAGTTGTCTTTATAGTTATCATTTTTTTATGTTAACCGGCCTTTACACTCACACACACATGCATAGACTCATTCATTTCACTTGCTGGGCCAGAAATGGCTGTTATATAAAGTTTTTTAAATGCTGACAAATGGATAGAGAAACACATGTGCTTCTGTTATTTGTGTCTGTTAAGGAGGGAGAAGGAAGATAAGACCGCATGTATCAGGTTTCATTAGCATGGACCGTAGTCTGGCAAGGTGCCATATTTGCAAAGTATGAAAACAGGGACAAATATATAGAGAGAGACAGTTATTTCAGCATTGATATGTAAAATTTTCATTTAAATCATTCACTCTCCTTCAATCTGCTATTTATCCTAATATTCTCTCTCCGTTGCAGTCTGCAAGTTAAGTTATGAGTGCTGTCACAGTCACTCTATATAGCAAACATTTCAGTCGTACAGATATACTGTAGGACATTACTTTCCATGTAATTCTGTGAGAGTTCATATTCAAGGACTGAGAGAGAAAAAGAGGGAGAAATAGACAGAGGGTGGGTGAAAGTTATAGTGGAGAGAGAGAGAGAGAGAGAGAGGTGGTTGGCTATAGAAACACACTGTGGGGGCCAGGAAAAGATATAGTGAGAGAGAGAGACGGCCAGACGGGCGAGTGAAAAGGATAGAGACTTCCTGGCAGTTTATCATAAGGAATGTCCAGCTCTGCTGCAGTGGCGATTAACGACAGACAGTGAGGCGTCATAGTAACACACGACCCGCTGGAGGGATGAGTGAGATGTTGGGAATCTGATGACACCCCTGGCATGGGGACTTGTGGGTAGGACACATTGATGAAGAGTCAAAGTGACACGTAATATTAGGCCTCTCTCGTATGCTGCTTACACATTCAGACTCAAACATACAAATTCACTTTCCACAAATAGGGTACAAAATATTTATTTATTTATTTATTGGTCAAATAAATAGTCAGATTAACCCTCAGAAAATAGAGTAACTAAATAGAGTAACTTTTTTTCTGTTTATTTTTATGAGGTGTTATTTTTTTAAATGTGAATATAAAATAATGCCATTCAAAATAAATGTTGTGTACTTTTTGTGTTTTTACAACAATAATTATTGAATAGAGATTATTGTTTTTGCAACAATAATCATTAAATTGAACAAAAAATAAAACTATGCAGATCTATGCAAATTTAGCCTAAATGAAATTACCTCTCTGTAGATGTTTGGGGACCAAATGTTGATTTGTATGTAATTGATAAAATCATATTTTCCATAAATGAAAGAAAAATATTTAATATTTATTTTTCTTACAATAACGGATTGAACGAGTTAGATTCAAGAATACAGTCATCTCACTGTACTTGTAAATTATTTACTTGTCTTGCTAGCATAGTGTAGGATAGAAAGGGTTCAGATTATGCTTCTTGGGTGTCACAACTTAATGGAATGTTACTTTTTTTGTAATGAAGAAAAAATCATGTGGTTGTGCACGGTGTTGGGTACTCTAAAAAAGTAATTAATTACTAGTTACTAATTACCTCTTCAACAGTGTAATTAGATTACTATACTAATTACTCTCTCTAAAAAGTATTTAATTACTTTTAATTACTAATTACTTTCAAAATCCCATATCAATCTCAACCAGCTGAATAATACAAGGATAGACATGAATCTGTTTTAATTCTTTCAAATAAATACTATCAATTGCATGAATTATCCTTAAACTGACCAAGGAGAAGGTTACATTATAAAAACATACTTTTTAGCATCAGACAATACATCTTGATGTTAAACCCACTATTGTTTTTATGTCTGATCTCATGACATTTCACACTTTTTTCATACATATTTAACAATAATTCATACGAATTTGTACAAGTGCGATCGTACGATTTAGACACCTCATAAAATGTGCACAAAATATGGGAGTTTGAGACTGGGTGGGATTGGTAATTGTATAGATTCAATAGATTAAATATCAGTTCAACAGATCTTAAAATCCTCTATTTAAGGAAGTGATGCAGAGATCTTGCGTGTTTAAAACTGTTAGTTTTCATGTTGTTTTAATTTTATTTTATGAAAATAGTTCATCTAACATATTTAGACATTCTCACAACAAAAATTGGGATTAGTGCCTCTAATGCTTGGGAGATGCCATGGGACACCACTGTCAAAGTGCCAAACAAATTCGAACAGCTGTGCACAACCAAGGTTAAAACAGACATCTGCGCATTATAACAGACACACATGTAGCCTACTAGATGAACTGCAAACTGTGGGTGTACAACTGATTGGATCAGAGAGATGGAAGATTTCATCAGCCAAAACAAGACTGTTAGCTTAGCGCTGGACACCTGGAATACAGGCACTGCAATTCACAATGTGGATACATTTTCTGTGGATTACATTATTATCTTAATAATATTTAATCATGTTTGTTTTATAGGTCATTTATTCTTTAAACACTAAGAATGAGGAGCAAGAGGCAACTCTGCAATCGTTACGCCGTGTTGCCACGGAGACACAGGGCAGCCTCCAGCCAACCACAGGTCAGGATGAGGAAGAGGAGGAGTCAACATATATCCTGAGGACACGCCTTCTAGAGCTGCAGGCCACCGTAGAGGAAGTAAAAACATAAGTGGTCAAACATACACATATATCTTCTGTATATGGATTCGTTATAAGTATATTTAATACAACTTGGATTGAATCACTTCATTATCTTAGGATGTGTGAATGTGTGTCCATTTCAGGTGGAGGAGCGTGGACAGAGGACTGAAATAGAGTTTGCGGAGCGCATAGCTGTGCTAACCCAAGAGACATCTGATCTGCGCAGGGACTACCAGAATCTGCAGACAGATAGAGACAACCAACACAAATTACTACAACAAACTCTAGAAGAAAACAAGTGCTTAGAGAACGAGTGCCAAGAGCTACGCAGAGCCAGAGATGAAGAGAGACAGAGAGAGGAGGAGAAGATGCATAGAGTGGAGGAGGAGAGGAAGAGAGAGATCGAGGAGAGGAATAGAGAAACAGAAGAGAGGAATAGAGAGTCACGGGAGAGAAAAAGAGTAGAGGAGGAGTGTGAAGAAAGGTTGAAAACAGTGAAAAAGGAGCTACAGGTTCTGAGGGAGGAGAAGGAGAGAGCCGAGAAGGAATGGAAGAGAGATTTGGAGGAGTGGAAGAAGAGAGTGAAGGACGTGGAGGAAGAGAGGAGGGAGGAGCAGGAGGCAGCCAAGAAAACACTACAACAGAGCCTTAATGAACACATCAACCAGTGGCACCAGAGAGAGCAAGAAAACCGCAAGTCCCAGAATGCAACACTTCAGCAGAGGCTGAGAAAAGCCGAGACAGACTTGGAGGTTCGAGAACAGAGGTTGAATGAGAGCAACAGACACTGCAGCAAACTTCAGGAGAGAGTAGAGGTACATATGAATACCCAAACACAGTCTAAAATTCAATTGTTGACACATCTGCCCATGCCAGTTGAATTGAGACAATCACACCCTTAAATATTTCTTATCTTGAATGTTTTTCCTTTCTACTTTCTTTGTGTTCATTTATTGTGTTTTATTTATTGCATTTTTTTTAGGAAATTGTTATTTACTTAACATTGGAAGTGTTTTACTCCCATAATAGAATAAAGAATAACAGTTATTTTCTTCTTTTCTTATTTTTTTAATATTTATAGTAACTATTTTTTTCAACGTTTTTATTATATTTTTTTACTATTAATGTATTTATTATTATTATCATTATTATTCATTGATTATTTTAATGCCGTATTCTAAGCGTATTTTAATGTTTTTTTTATTTTATTTTAAAACCAATTTATTTTTGGTTAGTTTTTTAAAATATGACCATTAATTTCATTGCAATACAGTTTTTTTGGCGGGTGTTCATTTTTAATATGTTTAGTTTTTATTTAGTTTTCCTGCATAAAACATATCGTGAGCTTAGAATTATAAGGTTCTATCTCCACTTTTGGTCGAAATTGAGTTTTTGACATAATCTGGTCCATTAGGTGTTTATTAATGCCTGTGTGGTGTTATTTTTGTAAAAAAAAGATTAATAGATAGATAAAGCTATAATAGAAAATTTTACTACATTACAGTTTTGCCAGGTGGGATGTAAAAACTTTGATGCTCAATATCTCAGAACTACCCTAAACGGAGATAGAACCTTATAATTCTAAGCTCACGATATGCCAAATAAATATGTGGATGATGAAGCTGCGTGCTATGGAGATCCCTGATGGGACCAGCCGAAATTGAGAGTAATTTTACTTATGGTATTTTATGTTTGTTAGATTTATCAGGGCTGTCGAGCACTATTGCTGTCTAATGAGATTTTCATGTTTTCTTTTTACATTTCAAAAACAAGCCTTATCAAAAACTGGAAATTGTGTTTTCGAGGCCTGGTAATTCATGGATATATATACACTCACCGGCCACTTTATTAGGTACACCTGTCCAACTGCTCGTTAACACTGTGATGCCATCATGTCAATATGGACCAAACTCCCTGAGGAATGCTTCCAGCACCTTGTTGAATCTATGCCACGAAGAATTGAGGCAGTTCTGAAGGCAAAAGGGGGTCCAACCCGTTACTAGCATGGGGTACCTAATAAAGTGGCCGGTGAGTGTATATATGGTGGATATACATTTTCCTATTTATGCATAGTGAGAGGAAAAAAATCATTGTGTACAAACAAATCAGTATTGCTTTACAAGCCAGTTCACATAAATTTAGTTGAGTGGCCATGTGTAACTGACCTTTCAGCGGGGGGTTCGTCTCATTGTAAGGGGGCAGTAATTACCGCTGTGACTGACACTTCCGAATCTTAATTGAGACTGAGATTAGAGGGATCAGACAAACACCCACAATTACCGTCACTCAGACACACAGCTGTGCAGAGACAGATGGCATACCCGACTTAAACAGTCTGTGACAATACCCCACAGATCTGCTGCCAGTCTTTCTACAGCAAAGTCTGCACAGAACCTGCACAAAATAAAAATAACATAGGCTTTTTTTTATTATTATTTATGTGGGACACAAAAGTAAGTAATTACACTTTGCATTTAGAACAGGATAAACCCACGTGATTAAATAAGTAAGAGTTGCTAGGCATGCAACCTCGACACCACCATCTCTGACGCAGCTTTTTACATACACTGTGGCTAATGCGCATTGGACGTGGCTAAAAATGCCAGACAGCATGAGATGAGTAACACCCTCTCTTCTCTGTTTTGGCTTGACATCCTGTTGAGAAAATTAATCAGAGGCACCTCAGATCTGCAAACTCAGAGCCGCTGCTGTGATGTAATCATAGAGTCGTAGACTCGAAGGGCAAATTCCAAACGGCATTTTTGCGCCCTTAAAGGGCCCTTTGGGAAAGGGGTGCCATTTGTAGGGTTGTCCCAAACGAAAGTGAACAACTCTCTCCATGAAGGGCCCTTCCACAAGGCCGTTACATGGTCCCAAGAGTTTGAGTTCAATTACAAACCCAGTGATTTAAATTGTTTTGTTTTGTTCGTGGTATTTCAAAAAAAGTTGAGAGCAGTAAAATACACTGACACGCAGATATATAACAAATATTTTAAAAACTTTTTTATAAAATATATATTTATTTGGAAGTTATGTTAACAGCAATAATAAGATATTTCTGTCGTACGAAACAGCTACTCAGCTGATAAACACCGTGTTGCGTTGTCTTGAGAACATCCTAGGTGAAAATAATGAGAAAATGACATTGTCTTTCATTGCTCCCTTCACCAAGTGCATTCCAAATGGCTACAAAGTGGCACGCAAGAGCAATGCTCACTCCAAAGTCCCTACTTCAAGGGCTCTGCCCTTTGAAGGGAGTAGGACACAGGGATGCTCGACTGTTCTACAGCTCTAAAATAAGATAGGCCAGTTCATTCAATATGGGCCAAGCAGAGAAGCGACCAAACACCTCCATGTTTTCCCTTTTTAAAGGTCCCGTATTATGCCCCTTTCACAAGATGTAAAATAAGTCTCTGATGTCCCCAGAGTGTGTATGTGAAGTTACAACTCAAAATACCCAACAGATCATTTTTTACAGCATCTTTAAATTGTCATTTTTTGGGGCTCAGAAAAATGCGCTGTTTTAGTGTGTGCCCTTTAAATGCAAATAAGCTGCTGCTGTCGGCACAGGGGGCGGAGCTTTATGAGCTTGCGGTGAAACTCTCAGTAACGGTGTTCTTTTCGAGTCGGACAATAATGCCTACAAAGTCAGAGTGCTGTATAGAGATTGTATGTATCCATTATTTATTAATAGCCTAACGTTACAAGTCTGCTGTTTTGGACCAGGTCCGAATGATGATCAGACAGATATTGATGAGTTTAATAAAGTTTATTGTACATCACACAAAAGATGAAGCATCAGTTTTACTTCAGAAAATCACCGTAAGAGTTGAGTAAACACAGTAAGGCCCCTTCCACACTACTGCGTTTTCGTTTAAAATCGGAGACCTTTTGCTACGTTTGCACCTCCCGTCCACACTAAAACGGGAAAAACGAAGACCTAAAACGGAGAAGTTTAGAAACTCTGCAGCTGCGTTTTGTGTTTTGAATATCCGGAGGGCGTTTTAGTGTGGACGAGACAAAACGGAGAACTTCAGAAACGCTGACGCAGAGGCTGACGCTTGGCTCTATGATTGGGTGTTATCAGTCATGACGTATCCTTCCCTGATTCGTCATTCACTGTTTACACCGGCACGCGCATGCCCAGTGTTGGTGAATGGTCACGTGGTCCGCGTTTTCAGTCGTTTTAATGTGGACGGAGATCGTTTCTAATACGCAGATAAAACGCTGGTGTGGACGGAGATCGTATTCGTTTTAATTCCCCGTTTTTAAACGAAAACGCAGTAGTGTGGACGGGGCCTAAGTTATAAGAAGTGCACAGGTTGAGGGAGTTGAGGGAGCATTCCTGTGGGCGGACGTTAGTCAAAAAAATTTTCTACTGATGTAATTAAAGAAGGAAGTAGAGGGATGTAGTCCAAACGGGCCGTTCGATGTAGGCTACTTCTGTTAAATAAAATATCTCGCTTGGCATTGAACTTTGAGCTTTATAAGTTTACAGATATTATTTATACACACTACCTAAAGTTTGAAACATGGGTTATACAATACAGTTACTTGAGCCGTGTCACTCGACCTATGACAGTGACACAAAATAAAACGTTGCACTTTTCTAAGCGTGTAAAGTGGATAACTATATTGTATGGCAGAATTGCAAGTGCTTGGGAGCACTTTGAGTCGGCGCATTTATATATCTATGGTCTCAGCGCGGTAATATCATCACTCCGGAGAGTGAGAGGGGGAGAGGAGTTTTCACAAGTGATGATATTACTGCACCGAGTCGAAGTGCTCCCAAGCACTTGCTGTGGTATTTCCGCCATACATTACAGTTATCCATTTTACACGCTTAGAAAAGCGCAAAGTTTTATTTTGTGTCACTGTCCATATTGAATAAACTGGGCTAGTTAAGTGCTATCAAAGTGTCTCGCGCACCAGAGCGATTGAGAGTGCACGGTATATATATCAACTCGTCTTAGTTAAGGGAATAACATAGTTTAATATGAAAAAACGGTGGAGTATCCCTTTAAGAATAAAGATAAGAACACTCTAAAGAAATTAGGTCCACCAAATTTTCTTAACTTTATTCTTAGGTTATAAACAAGAAAATATCAGTTAATAATAATTTTATCATTAAGTATGTTTATTAAATCTGGCTCTTACATATAGCTTCCTTCAGTGCAAGTTATATATTTTTTTCCTCAACAAGCCTCATGATTTGAAGTATCATTCATGTCCATATCACAAACAGTACAAGTAATACATTGAAAGTTAATACTTCGGGTGAGGGATTTCCACTAACCCATTCTCTAAACCTAATTATAAGCAATCGTAATAGCTTATTCAGTTATTCTTTTCTCTTCCAGGACATGGAGGAGCAGTTGGAGGATGGGCGACGCCGGGTGGCTGAGGCTGAGGTTGTGGCAAAGAAAGCAGAGGAGGAGTTAGCTGTTGCCAAAGAACGCTTATTACTGCAAGAGAATGAGCTACAGAGCAAGTCAGGTACACATGTTGTGTATCTTTTTTCTTATTATCAAATTATTTGCATATGCTAAATAATTAATATCAAATGAATTACCGCTAAATACAGATATTTTAAAGACAGCCTAGTAAATCATTAAATAGTCTATATAAAAAGTGGCTTTACAAAGTTAGTATATCTATAGGTTTGTTTTTTTTCCATATAATTAAAGAGCCCCTATCATAGCATTTGAAATGTTCCTATTTTTGTTTTAGGAGTTCCCAAAAACAGTTTAACATGCATGCAAGGATAAAAAACACTTTATTTTGTCTTATAATATGCATATATTTTTAACTGATTTGCTCACCGACTCCCAAATGATTCGTACAACGACTCATTTTTCCAAACCACTACTTTGCGTGACGCTAATCGGCGGTGATTGGTCTGATGACAGACCCAGTCAGTTATTTTTTGTTAGCATAACGCATAAACATATTGATAAAGCACTGCAGTACTACAAGACGCTCTATTCTTTATGACAACTCCAATAACAGCGACAAACATTTCACATATTTAAAAAAAATTGACATTGGAGACCTAGAAGCTGTGCTGAGCGTAACTCAGATACACGCGCACACACACAGATACACGCGCACACACATACTGCCTCGCGCCCCGACGCAACAACACTGTCCAAAACCCATAAAAGCAACAATTATTAATAATACTTACAGGTTGTGATTCGAAGGAGGAAGCTGATCCATATACACTGGGTAAGTAAGATACTGAGCCCTCCTTCAGGAACAACCTCTTGCGAATCCACATTTGAATTAATTTTTGTTTTTGAACTAACGTTATTCGTCAATAAAATAATGAGAACACAATCGGGCTATACTGTTGTGGTATCGTTGCAAATATGAACTCTAACCACCGATTCTTCACATGCTCGTCCCTGGTAAATGAAAACAAAGTGGCTGAACTATCTTTGCATTGTACGTAGAACACAGCGTCTTCTCGACATGATGCTATGATGAAGTATTTGAATGTGTAGACTTCAAGTTTACACTTCCGTCTGCGCGCGCAGTAACTGGGCCAGTATATATCTACGTCACTACGAACCAGCTAATGACTCGTTTCAAAAACAATTCATTTCATAGACTCAGAGTCGACTCTCACTTTTGAAAGGCAATAACTTTATATACGGTGCACTTATAGATATAAATCTTTGCAGGATGTTTTCATTCCCTTAGAGCTATATTCCACACCATATGAACAGTCATTTTCAAAAATCCATGATAGGTGCTCTTTAAACAGAAGTTTACAGTCCACAGACATTCATTTTGAAATCGAGTTTGTCTTTCTAAGGTAGACACAAGAAGCATTTTCAGTGTTTTGTCAGTACTATTGTTTTACAATTGTTGGTTTTATAAGACTTGTATCAGATGGCCTCTTTGCATGTTGTGTTACATCCCTTTTTTAGTGGTTTTTCGCTGTCAAGTTCAAATTTGAAAAATGTGTCTCTAGTTCTGAAAATTCTGTTCCATTCCATTTGCGCTGCGTCTGTCTGCATCTCACAAATCAGAGCTAAAGCATAATTATGATACTTCAAGCTTGAATTGCACTGAGTGTAGGGTAATCCATTTTTACAGAAATTAAACATGGGATTACATGGCATGATTAAATGCATAATGTTTAATGCATTATTTTATATATAATTAATTGTACTAATTTAACATTAAGTTAACAGCCTTAATTATCATTCAACATACTGTCAGCACTCATCGTTTACAGTCTGTTTGATGTGAATTGTTCTATTGTTGATTTTTTTTCTTCATCTCCGTTGAAATTATTGTCTTTGTCATATGACTGCTGTGATTACAACCTTGTTCACTGATTGTTCTGCTTCCGTTGATCTAATTATTATTTTTCTCATTTCTGCAGAGGAGTTAATGAGTCAGAGTTCATCTCAGGTGAGGGTCTCTGCTGAAGTGGAAGAGATGAGGTCTCAACTCAGTCGTCTCAAGATTCGAAACAAAGAGCTGGAGCTTCAGAACAGTGGCCGATCTAATGACCACGCCCGCATGCTGAAACAGGCAAGCCATGCCCACATGCTTTCACTGTTGCGTTCAAGTCATGTTGGAAAGATTGCATTTGTGAGTTTAATGCACATGAACGGCACCAAGTGTCATAATTGCAAATGGGGAAGCTCAGGATTTTCTTCAAGTCTGGGGGCGTGTCAACATTACTAAAACTGTTAAAAATCATTTTCAGTAATAGGAAAAAAAAAAAAAAAAAAAAAAATATATATATATATATATATATTACTGAATATATATATATATATATATTTATATATATATATATATATATATTTCTATTACTGAAAAAAAAAAATATATATATATATATATATATATACATATATATATTCAGTAATAGAAATATATATATATATATATATATATTCAGTAATAGAAATATATATATATATATTTTTTACTATTTTATATTGTATATTTTATTTACTTTTTTTTACTAATTTCTATTACTAAATATATATACTGCTCAAAAAAATAAAGGGAACACTAAAATAACACATCATAGATCTGAATCAATGAAATAATCTTATTAAATACTTTTTTCTTTACATTGTTGTTTAAGTGTTCCCTTTATTTTTTTGAGCAGTGTATATATATATATATACTGTATATATTAGATGAAAAACTTTAGCAAAAAAAATATAGAAATAATGCCTTGGAAACTAACTGAAATAAGGTGAAGTACTAAAATGACTAAAACTGAAATAAAAATAAATTAAAGCTAATTAGAAATATAAAAAATACTAACTAAATTGTTGTATAAAAAAGATAAAAGGGTAACACTTCATACTAAATGGATGCTATGAATCATTAGTTAACCATTCGTAAATATCAGTTAGAAAGTGCAAGTAAATGATTAATAAACGAATTAAATTTACATGTAAACATCTTATTATTTAGACATAATTGTAATAGTTACTCAGTGTGTTAATAAATGCTTTTTAACGAAAACGAAAACATGTATTCCTACTGTGATTCATGATTAATTCAGGTAGTTGTAAAACATCTAAAGGGAGGACTATTTGTGCCTGGTAAAGTTTTTTCCAAAGGACAATTTTAAGGTTTCATATCCTAGGTGTAAACAGTAATCGATACGGCTCCATGGGGTTAATAAAGGCCTTCTGAAACGAAGAGATTATCCACATTTATAACTTTATAAACTATAATCACTGGCTTTCGGTAACGGCCGTATGCAAGTCTAGTTCCGGCAGAAGATTGACCTCTGACCCGACGCATGACGTATTGACGAATGTGGAAGCGCAGAGAAACACCGGTCACAAATTAGAAGTCTAAAACGAGAATTTTTAAAGAAAAATGTTGCAGGAGCTTGAGTTTGTTGCCCAGTACTATTTTGTACCGCAACAATGCATCTACTCTCACCTAAGCTTACACTACTCCTACATCCTACGTCATATGTCGGGTCAGAGGTCACTTGACTCATGTACAGCCGTTACCAGAAACCAGTGATCAAAGTTTATAAAGTTATAAATATGGATATTTTTCTTACAAAAACATATTGATTCATTTCAGAAGGCCTTTATTAACTTCCTGGAGCCATGTAGATTACTTTTATGATGAATGGATCCGTTTTCAAAAACTCTGTTCACTCCCATTATAAAGCTTGAAGAGCTTTTTATATTTTTTATATATATTTTTAATGTAACTCTGTGTTTGGCTTAAGAAAGTCATATACACCTTGGATGGCTAGAGGGTGATTGATTTATGGGATCAATTTCTTTTTTGGGTTAACTAACTCTTTAAGAACAATACTTAAAACAAATCAGCAAGTACAAGAAATAGAATGGATAAAACCATCATAGATTTGTACAAACATTTCCATAAATAGTTCAAATTAGCAGTCCCCCTTCAATCCCCCTACCTTACACGCCTTTCCTTACAGGAAATAAAACAGAGAACCCTACCTTATATTTAAATTAAAACTTTACATAAGAACAGTATAAACACTGGAAAACTACTCCACAGGCTCTCCATCAAACACCCTTCTTTTAAAGCATTAGTTAGTATGCACAGAAACTGCTAAACCCTTAGAACATCTTAAATCATCAAAACTGACACCCCTTTTTTGTCATTCTTTTGAAACTACAGGATTACAGTTTTATATCATTAAGCTTTGTGTGTGGGTTTCAGCATGCAGATGCTCTATCCTCTATGCGTCTGGAGCTGCAGCGTGCTCACACTGAGGAGATCAGACGCCTTCAGCAGGAGGTGGAGAGTGAGAGAAAGAATGACAGACAGGAGCTGGAAGAAGAGAAGAAACAGGTTCAGCAGAAGATGGAAGAAGAGAAAGTAAGGCTGAAAGAACAGCTTCGGAAAGCACTGGAAGAAGTGATACGCAAACATGCCAGTGAGCTGCGGCATGCGCACGCGATGCTGGATGCAGAGAAGAAGAAGACACAGCAGGTACAACAACCGGTTTCAGTTTCATGACATAAATCTTGATGCATTAGCTTTGTGAATAATTCCCATTTGCTCCTGTTGCTGCTAGTGTGAAAGGCTGGCTGTCAGTTCTGACTTTCTGATTTGATTTCTCTCTTGATTTGTTTCTCAATTTTATGTTGATTTTATATTGTTTGGCAATATTGAAATGGCCAATGTGTTTACATTAATTTTTCCAATAAAAAAGGCGATTAAAAGATTGACTATAGGATTTGTAAGAATGTCTTTAGAAAATGTCTAACCAACATAATCTGTTTTTTTTTTACTCATCTATACTATTGTGTTTACTGTTACAGGGAATTCTTGTGTTGCTGTGTATAAAGACATACATCATATTCATAATGCAAAGCTCCAAACCCAGTCCATTTAGACAACAATTGTCTAAACTAAGCTGCAAAAATGGGTCATTTCAAAATCAGAACCACATTAACATATGATGCATATTCAGTGTTAAAAAACTTGGCCCACCCTTGTGAACAGAGCTTAGCCATCGTATCATAAGTTGCATAAAAACCCTGAAAGGTACAGAAACAAAAAAAAAAAACACTTGTAAATAACACTTCTTTTGTCATTTATTTCATCATTCTTTCATCACATCATTCCCACTTGACTTTCTTTCTTCCATGAAACAACCTATTCTGTTTCATGTAATTAAAGTGCTAAAATAAAACAATAAAAATGGCAAAAATTCATACAACTCATACAACCTGAGTTATCAGGATATAGTGCATGAAATTTAAGCTGTCTTTTGTTTTATGGAAGATTTATTCATCTCTTTATGTGTTCCGCAGAAGAAAGAAGGTTTAGAATGACATGTTCATTTTGGGAGAACTAACTCTAAGAGTTAGGGAAAGTGGAATATGGTTATGTAATATTTAATTCATTCTATATTATAATTATTTTGTTACAAGAAATTGTTTCTATAAACTTCCTAATTGTGTGCAAGTGTTTATTTAGCCGAAACAGTAGTCCATGAAAGTTGCAACACCAAGTGCATGGGTTCAACTCCCAGGGATTGCATGAACTGAGAAAAATATACTTAAATGCAATGGCAGTCATTTTGGATAAACGCTTCTAACAATCGCATAAATATAAATTACTAAAATGGTAAGTGTACTATTTGCCCAATTAAAACAGAACAAGTACCTACTAAGCAGTATTTAAAAGATCTGATGCCTGATCTAATTTATTTTTTTAATTATGAAATAATGAGATAATAGTTTTTTATTATGTTGGTTTGAGTGCAGGCTGAGGAGCAGATGCAAACCGAAGAAGAAGAGAGAAAGAGTTTAGAGGCGGAGAGGGACGAGCTAAGCAACCAACTACAGCTGTCCAAAACAGAGGTAAATTATTACAAAGATTAACCTGTTCTTATCCTCTCAAAAACCAAAACAGTCTAAGATATGTTTGCATAACATTCCTGACCTACTAATGAATCAGGTCACCACAAATAACTTGAACTATATACATTTCAAGCTCAGTCCTTCTGCTTAAATACACAGAGGCCCAGAGCACTCCACATGCCCATGATAAATGAGAAAACAAAAAGAACATTTGTAGGGCCCAAGGCAGAGGGATTCATCTAACTGAAACTGGGTTATGATAACGAAGTATTATACTTGATAAGTGATAGCTTGGAATGAGACTGTTGTAGGGTGACCATATTTTGATTACCAAAAACCAGGACACTCGGCCCAGCAAACAATTACTCAAATGATACTCAAAGATGCCTTATTAATTTCAATACATTTAAAGTACATGTCCTCCTCTGTATAAATAGAAATGTATTATATTACAAGACACAAATTCAGATAGGCTTCTCAGAGGTTACTCAATGTTTAATTATGACAGGTTTCAAAAATAATGAATGACATAATGATAGAAATAATGTCTCTTCTGTATTAGGAAAATACATATATAAATAATAAAAAACTAAAAGAAATGCCTCCGAATTGAACAAAAATAGCTCTCACAAACTTACAAAAACGAACTAACAAAATGTATTTATATCTTTAGTTTTCTTCCACTTTATCCTGTTTTTCTTCCTCATCCTCCTTGTTTGCCCATCTATATTTTGCTGTTGAGCTGATCTTTCCCAGCAGTTTTTTGAAAACCAGGACATTTTCATCACTTTTTAAAAAACAGCCAGGAACAGGACGTGAAAACAGGACATGTCCTGGGAAAACAGGATTGTTGGTCACCCTAGACTGTTGTTTCAGTGCTGTGTCACAGAGAAGCAAGTCTCATCAAAGTTTGTACTATATATCAGGAAACCATTTGTCAATCCTGTCAAATGTATGGATTGTAGCAGTGGTATCCTAGAGGCTAATGATCTAAGTTGGTTACTAAAAGGTTCTAGGTTCAAATCCCACAATGGACAGTCCTTGAACAAAACCAATGCTAGGATGCCTGACTGTTTGTTTCATACAGTTTGTTTCAATAAATCAATGTTTCATTGTGCCTTTTATGTCACCACATCTTCCCAGACATACTGTGTCATTTTACTAACTGTAAACACGGTCCTTAAGTTTGCGTTTATTAAATTTTGTAAATTTGCTTGTATACCCAAAAATTGATCTACTAAAGCTAATCTACTAACCAGTGGTGTAAATAACAATGTTAATGTGCGATACCAAACAGGTATCTATACAAGCCTTGACCTGACTGCATATAGATACAATACGGATCCATTCAGAATTATTAAGCACATCAAAATACTAAACGCATGAAAATTAAAACCATTTTAATTGTGTGGAAACTCTGTGATCTGAAGGCAACAGCATCAGTGAACAGGTCCTCTGTCTGAATAAGTGTTCTTGTCTATGCTTAGAGCATCTGATGTCCATATAAACACAACCGACTCTTGCAAACTCCTGCAAAACACACTCCTTTCATGAGTACATTATAAAGCACTTGTCCGTAGTGAAATATGCTTGTGTCTTTACCTTGATTACAAATGTCATCCATCAAAACTTAACTAGTGAGATGCTGGTTTGCTTTATCCATCCCCTAGTACTGGCTAGGGGCGATAAAATAATCGCCCTCTTTGGAATATATTTGAGTATACTGATTGGCTACATTTTTTGTCATATCTTGAATGTTTAAATCGGCAATTGGCTAAACTGCTTTCACAGACCTACCCAGAGTTGAACTTGAGACATGCGAACAGGCAGAGGAGACATAGGGAAAGCATCAATTTTGCACAGATGATTGTTTTTCATATCAAGTAAATATCAATTTAAAATAATAATAATAATTATTATTGTTGTTATTATTATAATTATAATAGTTATTATTGTTATTTTGTGTGTGTGGTTCAGGGAGGGTGGCACCCCATTGCCCTCTATTGGCAAGCTGTGCCGAAACTGTGCAGGTACCCTCTGGTCATGGCTGTCATAACCAAGTTTGGTCTAAATACGTTTTAGTGTTTCAGAGAAATAACCTCACATTCACTTTGGCTTGCCCATCCTAAAATTCAAACACAGGTTGACTAATCAACTAGAATTCCATGTGCTTTTGTTTGCATGGTCTGAAGATGATCTGGTTAAATTTTCATGAAAATCGGACAAACAGTATGTTCGAACACCATATCATAAGGGGTGCAATTGAATCATCAGGGGAAAAATAATTTTGTTTCTAGCTCGGACTTATGGTTCAAAAGATACATAAGTGCAAATTTGAACATTTGTAGGTGCTAGATGGATTGAGTTAGAGACTCTACCTTTATCTGAGAGTTCAGACTGTCCTCTATCTGTGTGCCAAACTTTTTATGGTTCTATGGGCTGCCATAGACTTCAATGGCACCAATGCAGATTACATAGCACCTGCGAAGTGATTTATGAATCTTGAAAGCAATTTTACAAATGATAACTTTGTGAGCAAATTAACAGGACTGAAAAGCGGGTAATCTGATTCACGCTGTGCACCATGCTGACACTTTGGCAAAACTTTGAGAATGAAGAACACACAGTGTGACAGTACTGCTGAATTGCTGACATTAATGTTATGATAAATTATCCTCATGAACAATTGTTTTATTAGAAATGAACTAACAGTTCTCATTGCTGTGATTCAAACAATTTATGTCCTCCTGTTTCAATCACTTCAACATTGCTTGTTTAACTGGCGGTTCTTTTGTTGGACCTGCAATCCACAACCCTATGGGGACAAGAATGGGACATGACCCACTAACTGAGAATCACTGCTACACACAAATGACTCAATTTTCTTGTGACATCTTAATGAGCTTATAAACATGTAGTTGGTATTTATCAACATGATCCCTAAGCTGGTCATCAGGCTTCTTCGCTGTAGCTTTTACAATAAACAGTGAAATATGTGCTTGCCCTGCATTTTCTACCACACAACAGAGATAAAGTAGAAACAGTGGCATAATAGCATTCAGACACTACTACTGCAATTCATATATTTTTTTGTTTGTAGGATTTTTTTCACTGTAATACACACTAGTTTTGTACACTACCGTTCAAACTTTCGGGGTCAATACATGTTTTATGTTTGAAAGAAGTCTCTTATTTTATTATATTATTATTTTTTTATTTTATTTTATTAGAATTTATTATTATTAGGTAAATGTTTTCAGGATCCTTTCGAGGTCAAAAGAACAGCATTTATTTGATATAATGATACATCATAACATCAATCAATCCTTTCCTTGAACTGCCACGTTAACGTGGTGGAGGAGTTTGAGTACCCGAGCGACCCTAGGAGCTATGTTGTCCGGGGATATATGCCCCTGGTAGGGTCTCCCAAGGCAAACAGTTCCTAGGCGACTGGTCAGACTAAGGTCCTAGGCGACGGGTCAGACCGTGACGTCACCCGTTATGGCGCAGCCAGGACCCCACCCTGGAGCCAGGCCCAGAGTTGGGGCTCGTATGCGAGTGCCTGGTGGCCGGGCCTCCCCCCACGGGGTCCAGCAGGGCCCAGCCCGAAGGAGCGAAGTGGGGATGCCTTCCCGTGGGCTCACCACCTACAGAAGGAACTTCTGTATCCGGACTTCTTGGGGTCTCTGGGAGGGGCGCTTGAAAGTGCTTTGACTGGGGACTCCGTCGTTCTGGTGAGCGACTTCAACGCTCACATGGTCAACGACAGTGATACCTGAAGGGGCGTGATTGGGAGGAACGGCCCCCCTGACCTGAACCCAAGCAGTGTTCAGTTATTGGACTTCTGTGGTAGTTACAGTTTGTCCATAATGAACACCATGTTCAAGCATAAGGGTGTCCACCAGTGCACGTGGCACCAGGACGCCCTAGGCCACAGGTCGATGATCGACTTTGTGGTTGTTTTATCTGACCTGCGGCCGTATGTCCGCTCTCAACTGATCACCATCTGGTGGTGGTGGTGGGAAAAGAAGCTCAACAGACTCGGCAGACCCAAGCATAATGTAAGGGTCTGCTGAGAACATTTGGCCAAGTCTCTTGTTAGAGAGATCTTCAACTCCCACCTCCAGCGGAGCTTCGATCAGGTCCCTAAGGAGGCTGGAGATATTGAGTCCGAGTGGACCATGTTCTCCACCTCCATTGTCGAAGCGGCTGCTCGGAGCTGTGGCAGTAAGGTCTCCGGTCCCTGTCGAGGCGGCAATCCCCGAACCTAGTGGTGGACACCGGAAGTAAAGGATGCCGTCAAGCTGAAGAAGGAGTCCAATCGGGCCTGGTTGGCTTGTGGGACTCCTGAGGCAGCTGACAGGTAGCAGTATTGGAGGCAAAAACTCAAGCTTGGAAGGAGTTCAGTGAGGCAATGTTAATTTAATTGTTAATTGTTAATTGTTAATTGTCTAGTTAAATTAATTAACTAGAGAGGAAGAGATTAATCATTGTGGAGTATAGCTTAATTGTATTAATAAATTACAATTTTGTACTTATTTCATCTCTTAACTCCAACTCGTTCTTGTTCGCTCATAACATGGCATTAGTTAAGGGTGGGGGCGGTCAGGGACCTGGATATTGGATAGGGGGCGCTGGCCCAAAAAAGGTTGAGAACCACTGTTCTGACTGAAATTGATTTTCTTTCTTCTTTTTATATCACACCTGAGTGGTTTCCACATGCTCATATGGTTCTTACGGATGTTTCCTGATCTGCGTTTTCTTGGCTTGCAGATGGCGAAATTGCAGGGGGTGATTCAAACCCTGGAGAAAGAAAGAGAAGAGGAGGAGGAAAGGGCAAAAGAGAGAGAGAAGGAGTGCGCAGAGGTGGAGCGGCAGTCAGCATATGGCCTGGAGTGTGTACGAGTGAAAGAAGAACTGCAAAACCTGCACAGGAGTATGCAGCAAATACAGGTTCTCGCTCCAGTTTGCTCAACACACACTTCCATCTGACATGAGGACAAAGTGTCAGTGATGTCCCTTTCCATTACTGCACAGCTCTATCACACATAGTCACAAGCACACACAAATCTGCAAATCCCTTATGGCAGCACTAGGTTCTGCTGATCTCAGCAGATCTGTGCCGCTCAAAGGAAAGAAAGACATCAACATTCACCCAGCAACCAATCTACTTATTTTTCTCCCTTAATCCATGGATCTTTCCTTCCATCCATGAATCTATCTATCCGTGTCGACCTTTCTTTTTATGTGTCCCACAGGAGGAGTTTGCTGCACAGAAGGAAGTGTTACAGGCAGAGATTTCTGCTCTACAGCAAGAGAGAGACATTCTACAACAGTCCAATCATGGTATAGAGGAGAGAATCAGGTGTGTCTGAATGACAATGAGACAAGATCATTTCAGTCAATTAAAATATTTCTTTGATCAATTTTTATTATGTGAAACAAACTAATTTAAAGCATATAAGCAACTGCACCTCTGCAACTACATCTCAGTGTTGTACAGCACTTTTTGTGAATCAGAGGCTGTTCTTTGAAGTCCTCTTTGAAGTCGATCGATCAGTAAAAGTCATTTTAACAGAAGGCTAAAATTGTATATTTTGTAACATTTTGGACGGATTCACCCAATGACCTGCACGCGAAAAATCGATCGTTCGGCACGAATCGCCTAGGCTATGTGACTAATAGCTTCAAAGCTGAGAAATTCAAAAACTTTGGGGGACTATTTGCACCAACAATATTCTAAGATTAAAGTAAACTTTATAGTTACCTAAACTATGTGCGGATTATCGGATATCAACTAAACACCTCAACAGGATTACACAATCTACGTGTTCTAATCACACCGGTGTGATTTATATTTTTTATGAAAACCGTGATAAATTCTGAATGGTGATTGTGTCAGAGAGCCTATGTTCTTTGAGTACTATTGAACAAGCCAATGTAATTGGCGTGCGTGATTCGCATCACACACTCCGCGTGCGTGTACAAATACGGAAGTGGATGCACGCACTAGTTGCCTTTCGCTTTGGAGCCTGTAATTTCTGTAAGAGCAACACGGGTGCATTTGCGTTTTTTTTCAAGTTGCCATTCCATCCATGCGTTTCTGGGTGTGGTAGGGCTCTGTCCCCCTCTGACGGTCACAAGAGTTGTATCTTGTGTTTGGGCTTAAAGTACGCTGAGGCAGCTCTTGTGGATGAGTCATGTTCCCGTTGCAGGAAATATAACCATCTCGGTGCTGAGGTCAAGACTCGCTTTCGTTTGTGAGAATGAGGATGACCTAAGGATGACAGTGAGGGGTAATCCACCCGGCAAAGCCCTATAGATCCCTCACTCCTCATTGGCACCGCTGCCGGTGGAGCTCCCCGATGAGCGTGCCCGTCCCTCCGGGGTGGACCGACCAGCCATCTCATTCAGGGCCCCTCCAGAGGACAGGATGTCCATCGCAGCATCGGATGGGGAGCTGGTCTCTGGAGATGATGACTCTGCTGCGCTGCCTCCCTCTGGCAGACCAGCGTTGTCCGAGCCGGATCCAGAGATGACAGCTATGCTGAAAAAGGCTGCAGAGGCGGTAGGGCTCGTGTGGAACCCTCCACAGTGTCCCGAACCATCTCGGTTGGATGATTGGTTTCGGAGAGGGTCGGTCTGGTTCTTAGCCCGCCACTCCGGTTCTTTTCTTTCCTGATGTGCATAACGAGTTGACAAGGGCATGGATGGCACCTTTCTCTGCCAGAAAACGCCTGAGTAACTCCTCCTCCCTCACTATCCTTGATGGGGGAGCTGGGAAGGGTTACAAGGCTATCCCTCCAGTGGAACGGTCTGTTGCGATTCAGTTGTGTCCAGCGATCGCCACCTCATGGTCCTTGTCTCCCCTCTAAGGCCTGTAAGTTATCGTTCGTTCTCATGGGCAAGGCGTACAAAGCCTGTGGGCAAGCCGCTTCCTCTCTGCATGCCATTGCTTCAGGTCCACCAGGCCCAGGCACTCATGAACATGTATGAGGGTAGTCAAGACCGTGAGCTCTGCACTGCAACTGACCTTGCCCTCCGGGGCATGAAGGTTGCAGCTCGTGCTATTGTTCTGGCGATGTCCACTCTTGTGCTCCAGCTCTTGTCCACTCTTTTGCTAGAGCTCCATTTCTGGCTCAACCCGGCGAATATGAGAGAAGTGGACATGGTTCGGTTCCTGGACTCTCCCCTTTCCCTGGTTGGGTTGTTCGGCGACGCAGTTGAGAACTTTGCCCAGCAGTTCTCGGCCGCCCAGAAGCAGATGGAGACCATCCAGCACATTCTCCCCCGATGACCTGCTGCTGCCTCCACCCGAGACCGTAGATCCTCCGTCTTTTTGTCGTCGAGGGCGTCCGCCTGCAGCTGCCTCTGAACAGCAGTGACTTCCTTGACCTACGGGCTGTCCTTCCCCGCCTTAAAATTGCAGGGGCATCAGGAGGCTTTTGTCTAGGCACTGGAAGGTGGCAGCTTATCGCTGGACCACCACTGACTCTGGGTTACACTCGGCTCCTCAACGAAAAAGAAACTAGTGCGTGCATCCACTTCTGTATTTATACCCGCGAGCGGGGGTGGAGTGGAGTACATTGGCTCATTCAATAGTACTCGAAGAACATAGGCTCTCTGACGCGATCCCCATTCAGTCGACCGTCGACTACGTCCTCCATTCCTTCCTTCAGGAAACGGTGGGTTACATACGCAACCAGGACCTTCTGTAGCTTCCCCTTTAACTGTATCCCATGAAGTTTTCTAAAACCTGCGATTCTTTGTCATTATTGATGCGTTATCACTTCTATCCTTCTACCTTTTCCACCCTTAACAACTTACCATAGTTAACAGGCATCAGGGAAGCTTGTCAGTGAGTGGAGACGCTCACGCGCTTAAGCAATGCCAGGTAAAAATGACTTCAAAGTCTCGTTGTGTGTGGGAGAGAGAGCAGGAGAAAAAGACAGAGCACGTGATCTACAGATCAGTGGTTTTTAAAACTGTTTAAAGCCAAGGACCTCCTGAATTTAAGAAATCATTTTTTTTGTTCGTACTACACCACTGGTAGAGGGTGTAATTTTATTTATTGGAATATGTGTGTGTTTGTGTGTGTGTGTGTGTGTGTGTGTGTAGGCTACAGTTTGAGAAGCAGTTCTCTGATCAGATCGTGGAACTGAAGAGAGAAAGAGAAGAAGAGATCAGAAAGCTAAACCAACAGTGGCAACACAGAGTAGAAGAACTGCAGACACAGGTAACACACAATGTTAGTGTACTCAGACGGTCAGACCCATCATACACACATTATTTTTTCCATCTCTGTGCGTAGTTGGACGAGAGGAGAGCACTCTCTGAGAAGTTGGATGGAGAGAGAGAGAGACGTTACGCCAATGGAGAGATGGAAAGAATGAAGCAGGAGATCCAAAAGACAAGAGATATGAACAGTTCACTCAGATCTCAACTTCACTCCACCATTCAAGAGAAAGAGAGACTGATAAGGCAGCAATTACAGGTGCATATACACTAGTGATATCAGGATATAAAAATATTTCTCATGATTAATAATATAATTATCATCATTATTATAACAGAGATTTACGTTAAAGGGGTTTCCAATCATTGGAACACAAAAGAGGATGTTTTGAAAAATGCCTAGTTTTTTTTCATTTTCTTTTGTATAATCAAAGTAAATGGGGTCTAATGATGTTTTGGACCCTATTGATTGATATTGTGTGGACAAAAACAGTTGGACTCTTAAAGGATTAGTTCACTTTTGAAAAAACTTTTGCTGAAAATTTACTCACCCCCATGTCATCCAAGATGTCCATGTCTTTCTTTCTTCAGTCGAAAAGAAATTAAGGTTTTTGATGAAAACAAAAGAAAGACATGGACATCTTGGATGACATGGGGGTGAGTAAATTATCAGCAAAAGTTTTTTCAAAAGTGAACTAATCCTTTAACTCTTACTGTTGTTAATTTTGTGTTGTCTTTGTTCTGTAGGTGGTGAAAGAGGAAGATGAGGATGAGGAGGATGGAAAGGCTACAGGAGAGAGGGAAGAGGAGAGGGAGAAGTGGAGGTGGCGTGAACGAGAGGAAGAGTTGTTGCGTGTGGAGAGGTTAAATCACCAGCGTGCTCTTCAGGCCCTGGAAACACAAGCCAATGAAGAACTTCAGTCAGAGAGACATCGCTTACTCACTCAGCACAAACTACAGCTGGGTAACCATCACACCTCATACAGAAAGTTTTTTGCAAACCTTAAAGTTACATTTTTGGAATAAAAAGTGAAAAAAAAACTTTGATTTCTATTTGTAGAAAAGTCTCAAACATGTTTATTTTTTAGTTGCTATGTAGGCTGCTTACGAAAACTTTCAGTAGCACCTCATTGCAGTACTGTAGATCATTAAACGGTCACGCTGTCTCAGAAATCGGTCCAAAATCAAATTTAGTGAGGCACCTTCATGCGCAACGATCAGTAACCTATTGTTTTTGTCAAGATTTGGCAGGCCATGATAAACTTGAAATTTGAATGCTTAGCAAGGGCAAATCTTTTGACTTGTGGCATTTAATTTACATTTTTGTTGTATAAAAGGCTTTATTTTATTTTTTTATATGGATATTATCTAACTCCTCCCTGCCTTATCTGCAATCATAATTTTCATTAACATAAAAAGAAAAATAATGTTAATTAAAGGACTAAAATGCAGCATGATAAATGGAAAGTGCAGGCAGAAAAGAAAAGCACGATATCTTGGCCTGTTAAAAGGTTTATTCATATTATGCTGATAATATTCCCATAGCTCTACTTTATCAGAGTACATGTGAATGTTAATTAGAAAATGATGTGCCTGTAAACAACAACAACAAAATTGCTTTCGTAATGTGAAAGGTTTATAAACAAGTTTGTGCTAAAACAATATTATTCCTTAAAATTAATTGATGATCATGCATTGCATTCAGCACAATCTAGTGCCACGACTCCTAAAGTAGAGCAAAGGACCTTTTTGTAAGCATGTCTGATCTAATGTACCTATTGTTTGTGTGTGTGTGTGTGTGTGTGTGTGTGTGTGTGTGTGTGTGTGTGTGTGTAGACAAGCAGAAGGGAGAGCTGACCCAGCAGCACACAGAGTGGGTGAGACAGGTCACCCAGAGACACATGCAGCAGATCGAAGACCTTCAGAACGAAATACACACACACACACAAATGATGGCCCTACAGCAGGTACACACAGAACCCAAACAGACACACACAATTACACTGTCTCAAGGGATGCATCACTTCTCTCTCTCTCCCTCTCCCTGTCTCCTTCTCAGGATCTGAAGCAGCAAAACCGCTTACAGTCTCTAGAGAGACAGCTGGATGAAAAGAGCAGCGAGGTTCAGGAGCTAAAGAGAGAGAACGAAGATCTGAAAGAACGAATAAGTGCAATGAGTGCACAAAGAGAGGAACAAGATGACCACAATCATAAACACAAGAGGTCAGTACCAAGATGACAACAAGCAAAATTACACACAGAGGGTCAGTAACAAGATGACCTCAAACACGAACACAGACAGGAGGTCAATAACAAGATGACCACAAGCATACTCACACTGCAGTCAGTGATGAGAACTGATTGTTGCCTGCCATATCTGCTTATTCGGCTGAAGAACTGCTTATTTATTCCCATTTCCACCGAAAATGGACATTTTACGCAACAGAAAATCATCTATTTTTCAAAGCTAAAGATACAAATTATATAAACTATTACTCACCCTCATGTCATTCAAAAATAGATCCGTTCATCTTCCATTGACCATGTATGTGCTTTGGTCAATGTTTATTTGTGAATAAAAGCCTTAATTAAATCTGATCATCATATAAAGCGATTGAGTCTCTTCAGAAGACTTGGATTAAAACTATCGATCTATATGGATTTCTTTAACAATGTATTTCCGTATGAAACATCAAAATATTAGTGGAATGGCCATTCAATGGAGGGACAGAAATCACTCAGGTTTTATTAAATGTATCTTAACTTGTGTTTCAAAGATTTTGGAAAAGTATGATGTAACAAAATAATGTCATTGTTGGGTAAACTATTCCTTTGAACCTGCTGGTGTCAAACCTGGAAACACTAACATGAATGTCCTTATCAAGTAATGTTTTCTGAACAATAACAACTTGGCCTGGCAAGACTAGCAAAAAACTTGCACTCTACGCTTGAAGAGTGGTATGCAGAGATAAGATGTGCATTCTGTAGATCTTGTTGATGTGTACTTCGCTTTGCACAGTGGCTCTGTTATTATCTAAAATAACATGATTTTATTTCATTAAATGCCATGTTGAATTTATTTAAATGAATTTTATTTGAAATCTATTTAATAACTACTGGCTGTTGCATCAAAAGAAGCTGAATTAAATTACCTGGATTTAAACTTGTTTTGAAAACTCAAAGGACTTGTAAATAAAGTTCGTAGGCAGGGTATGTACTCTAGTAACACTTACATCATTGTTTGCTCAGCCAGTTATGAGAGTTTGCAGATCTGCCAGCTGAGCACCTGCTCTACCCACAAACACCTGCACGTTTTTGGTGGAAACGTGATTTTAAATCAAACAAAGATGCATGAACGTAAATGACCAACTTCCTTTTTTCCGTGATATTTAGGGGCGTGTAAATCTGTTATGTGATATGGCTCTGCGTGCACAGTTGCAGAAAATGTGGGATGTTGATGTATGTGTATGTGACTTGCAGTTTCCCAGAGGAACGAGATGCAGCTGGTGAAACGGATGGGTCTGATCACAGGAATAACGTGGAGAGTGTAAAGAGAGAGCACAGGATGGAGATCCAGACCATAATATCAGACTTCAGCACCGCCCAAACACGACTACAGGCCCGCATAGTTGCCTTGGAAACAGAGTACCTACTCCTCCCACATCAATAATACAAAACGCAAACCACACTTACATACAGAATTAACCCATGAAAGACAATATATGGCGATGGCTCACGACTAGGATTTTCTACAGAATTGGAGTGTTTGTCAAAGTTTCACACATCCTTTGCACCTTTAATGCTAATTTATTGAATATAATGGCTAATTTGATAATAATTTTAGCTATGCAATTGTAGTTTCTGTCCATTTAACACATTTTACTATATTTTAACACGCCTAATACTGTATCACATTACAGACTCATCTTTAACTTGTACAAATACAGTACTAATATAAATACAAGGTTCTGTTCAAATTATTACTGTTATCTATATTAGAATGTCTAAAACACAGGTGGCCATATATTTAATATATTAATGTTGTTGATGCATTTATTTCATCTTTACATGTCTGTTTTGTGTGCTTGTATTTTATGTTTGTAGGTTGAGAGAAAGGGAAGAAAGAGGAAAGAGAAGAGTAGAAGACTTGCACACCATTGCTAAACTCCAGGACAAGCTAAGCGAGAGAGACCAACTCATCAAAAGTCTAGTGGTTAGACACGCACAGGGGCGTGGTAGTGGGGGGAAAAGTGGACCTGACTACCCAGGGCCCCGTCTAGGGAGAGGGCCCTTTGAAATCCCACCAATTTAAAAAAAAAAATTTTTTAAACCTAATTAGAATTAATTGGGCCCTCCAATTGATGTCATTAATAATAATTTAAAAAAAAATATTGACCAAAATGAACTCCGTGCCAGACACTCTGGACCCCCTTCCAAATGGTTTAGTCCGCAACGCGTCGACCGCCCATAGACGCAGCGGGCGGCAAACAAGTAATAACGCAGTGAGCCTAGAGCCTGTAACGGGAGCCTGATCTGATCATGCTGTGCAAAAAGCCCAAATCGGGCTTTAAAAAAAAGAAAGAGAGGAAAGAAAAAGATGGGAGGCAGAATGCGGGGAAGCAGCTGATGACTGCTTTCTTCCCAAAAGGTGAACTGAGTTTGCTATATGCACCTATTCCACCTAACGTTACATCCAATTAAAGTTAACGTAACTTAGTCAACTCCAAACAGCTGCTGCTAATGCAGGGTTCCAGACTGCGACCAAATTGGTCTCATATGCCACCATTTTTTTGAGAATTTGATTGTGCGAGTTAAAATTGTATGTGATGTGGTCGCGTCGCATATACGAGTGGACGCTCGCGCAAAAGAACACCGACCGTTGTATCAGCTGCTGCAGACTGCAGTCCGTATGTTCAAAACGAACGAATAGGCTACATCATGAATCCATTTTCCAAACCGTGTTTTTGACTTATCCTGAATCACTACGCCTGTTATAAGTGTTTATATTCGGACTATTTTTTTTATCCCGGATTCCCGGGGTTGACTCGGATGCGAAATTGCCCAGTGACTGCGTGACTCGCCATAGACATTATGGAGAGAAGTAGCTCCGGCAACAGTGTTCTTCCGCAAGACACATAGACGTCACGCGCGCATTGCACACTGACGATGGAACACGCCAAAACGAATTCATGAATAAAAATATAAAAATTAAAATGTCTCAGGAAACAAATTATTACAAAATGCAGGAGGTAAGGAGTGTGAGATTTCTGATTTTTGAACTAACTTATAAAATTTGATAACGAAAAATCTGTTTTAGCTTGTTGTAATACTCTAATCTTTTAAAATGTAATGTACATTTGAATGTTTAATGATTTTTAAAAGATAGAAATATGATGCTAATAGAAAAATGACAGACACAGAAGATTATGATTCAAATGTAAATAGATAGATTGAATGTAATTCAAATGTAAAATTCTTAAAATTACAAATTAAAATTACTGTCCAAAATCCATGAAAATCCTGAAATTTGGCAATGATAATTAATATATTACAGGTATTTATGGTAAGCCTTTGCTGGCTTTGGTCCATTAAAACCACTATTCATCGGCATGCATTGATTAATCCCATGGCATGTAGCAAAAAAAATAAAAAAATAACCGCGACGAAATCAAATGCTGATGCGACCAACTGAGAAAGTTGGTAGCATCAGTTTAACCTGGTTTCTGAGGGTACAGTTGTCTCTCGTGTTCTTGTGTTCTCCTACTTAAAAATAAATGTTTTTCATTTAAAACTTGCATCAGTATCATGGATCAAAATGTTAGTACACAAAACCGATGTAGCCTAATATGTAGGCCTATAATAATAATAATAATAATAATATAATAATATAATAATGTAGCCTATAAGGTTTAAAGGTATTTGAGCACAAGTAGGCCAAATGCATCAATTCAGGTGGTGAATGAAAGAACCAGTCATTACTATAATCTGATTTTATTATTTAAACACTGTTTATATTTGTTTATATTCAAATAATTAAAAAAATACATTTCATTCAAAATTGAATTTTCACTTTGCTAACCCGCATCGTACAATGCCATGTGTAGGGGGCCCATTGACATTGAGAGTGTACAGGGCCCAGAATTTGGTGCTACGCCCCTGGACACGCATGTACACATGGGAAACACAGGCTACTCATACTTGTGTCTCTTCATCTCTCTTGAATTCATTTCTCTTACTATTTCAGGAGGACCTCCACCAGCTATCCCAGCATCCAACTCTCAGCAGTGATGAAATATTGAAGCCTTATGACTCCAGGACACAAGCAGGAACCCTCACACCTACTATGAAGGTAGCACACATATACACTGATCCAAACCCCACAAAACAATGAATTTAAAAAAAACAATTCATCAAGTATCATATAAAAACTGAGAGAAGCTTCGGATTTAATCTGTCTTCTGTACCGTATATAGAAAAAGGGGGTTGAGGAAACTAGCATCCCGAACCTCTGCTCATATGATGGGGGGTCACCCAAGGCCAAATGCTCACCAGTTGAGCGTGGATTACCCAGTGTGGAACAGAGCGGGCGAGGAACCCCCCTAACAAGGACACACACCCCCACCTCCCCTCATGCTGAACACAGAACCTCTATCAGACACAGCCGCCCACCTTCACAAGAAGTGCGACATCAGCCCCAGCTTAAAATGAAATACAACCAGCACGTCAGGTAATCTCCCGCATACCCGCAGTCCTAGAGCTAACCAGCTAATCCTGAAGGTTATCTCCTTTGCTTTTTAAAAAACCTTTTTGAGGTAGATTAATACATATCTCAACAGATGAAGTCGGTTCTTATCGAGAATTATTAATTTCAGGAAAATGCCAAATCCATAAATGTGCTGAATAATATCCAATTATCCGTAATTATCCAATTATCCGAAGTGAGCTACATTGCATTTAAAACATACATTCACCATGTTTCGACCTCATGACCTCAGCTCCGTGTTGTTAGCACCATGGCTAGCTGTTTGAGCTAAAGGAATGGCATAGATAAATTGTTGCTTTTATTCAAAGTTCAGACTGATCTCATGAAATGGCATAAGTATGACACGCCAATTCGTATTTCCATTTTTGGCGCGCTATCAACACGCATAATCGCTTTTCAGCGTGTTTATGAATGCCGTTGACTTAATGTTACATTACTGTATATATAAATATATGACCTACCCGTCACTGGGGTTAATACCATTTATGAGTCTTCCACTACCATCCTAGAAAATAAAAATAAAAAAAAATCGCTCCCCAGATGTAGATCTACATTTTCGTTTTGCTCGGACATTTTACGGGGTGTACATACACGCGGAATCACTTGGACATTTAACGGCGTAAACATACACGCATACGGCTCAAAATGCAGATAACATGCCACTTGACTTGAAAGTCATGAGATCATGTTGCAAAGTTATGTAGTGCCTTTTCTATTGCAAGGAAAATCATATTATATTGCATGGATTGAAATTGCCTACAAAATATATTTTTAAGTGTAATTCAGGGTTGCCAGGTCTGTGACATAATACATTCCAAAAACCATTCAAAACCTGGGCCCGTATTCATAAAGAATCTTAATGCAAAAAAATAGCTCAGAGTGACAAAATTCTAAGAAAATTTATAGAAATGTGGGCGTTTACTCCTAAAATTAAGAAAAAATCCTAGTAAAGAAAAAAGTAATTCAGAAATAATCTTAACCCTTAAAAAGAGGTCTTAAGGTCAAAATTGTTAGAGGAGTACGGATAAGGACTAATCAAACAGATCTCATTCCCCATTGACTACCATAGTAGGAAAAAATACATACTATGGTAGTCAATGAGGAATGAGATCTGTTTGATTAAAACATTCTTCCAAATATCTTCCTTTGTGTTCAGCAGAACAAATAAACACATAGAGGTTTGGAACAACATGAGGGTGAGTAAATACTGACAGAATTTTCATTTTTTGGTGAACTAACCCTTTAAGAGTTTCTTTAGCGGAGAAGAAAATGGCAGAACGATGAAGAGGGAGAAGAAATGTGTTGCAATAGATGACAGTGAGTTAATAAGACACTATAGATGAGATCGTGCAAGGATCATGTTTGTGACTGATCTTATTAGGGACATGTTAATATCTCTGACACAGCGCAATGCCATAACCCCAGAAATGAAAGTAATCACTACAGTAAGATACTTGGCAAATGGGAAAATGCAATAAAGCACCAGTGATTTGGGTCTGTCACAACCTTCTGTAAGCAGTGATCACCCAAACAATTACAGCACTTTCAGAACCTCTTATTGTGTCGCAGTTCATTTAGTTTCCACTGGACATTCCCACCTTGCAGGCTCAAAAAAAATGCACAAGATGTTATATCTATAATCTAATTCTTATCTTGTGCTTGTTTTTCAGGAATCCTGCTGAGCAGAGGGTTATTGAAACAGGGCCTGATGGACAAGACCCTCAAAAACAGGAGTGGTTCACCAAATATTTCTCTTTTTGAGGTCCCACTGAACATTTGGCTGTATCTGTCCCAACATATTGAGAACAGGACCACCAAAGTCTCACTTTCTGCATAATTACACTCGACTGCAAGCTAAACACCAAATAAGCTTTTCTACAGGACACATCTCACTATTATCCCGTTTAACAAAATGCAGCACACAGACCCAATGTCTTAAATTGTTACAAAAATTAAGAGATTATGCATTCGGTTATAACCAATGAAGGACTACAGGACTCTACGGTCAGAGTGAGTGGACATATCAAAGAGCTGAAAGAAGAGAATGGAGAATGTTCCTGTGTAGAGGCTTCCTCCATTGATGCTTCACGTGTGGTTTCTCCCAGCAAAAGGATGATATCAAAGTCTAAAAGGAAAAAAAAGTGCACAGTTCTGCACCAAATGCTACATGGACCTCTATTAATTAATAAAATGAACTGCCAAGTTTGGATTGCTGGAAAAATGCTGTGGAATGTTGAAACTTTTCTTTAACAAAAAGAGAATGCAAGAATAGCTGTTTTCGCCATTTTATGCCAAAACTCTAACCATCTCAAGATAACTAATGAATATCAATAAATTACATATTTTTGTTTTTTAAATTGCATGATAGCATTTTCTTTATTTGTTTTTAAATATCCTTTTTATAGAACATTTTTCGTGCCCTGGACTGGTCAATCTAAATATACAGGTATATATATATTGTGTTAATTAAAACAAAAGTTTCACTGAAAGAATGTGCAGTTCATAAGAGCTTCTGTCGCTGATGGATAATTCAGGATCTCCGAATGGAATGATTTGAGGCCGCTCTTCAGCGTCCTCTGCTGGTTGGACTTGGCTTTGTTCTTGTAGTTCATACTTAGAAGCTTGTCAGCCAGATAGTGCAGCCACAACACATTGGAGTGAGGATTATATGTGGACCAGCAGTTACTGAGAAACAGAGAATGAAGAAAGAACAATGAGAATCATCAAATAGAATGAAAGCATTTTAAATTTCTTCCTGTCTGAGGCTAAAGCACACACTTGTTTTCTTTCTTCATTAGGCGGTAGACGTCAAACTGGTAATCTCCCTGTCCCATAAACAATTCTTCATCAGAAGAGATATCACATGACACCGTCAGTCCATCTGAGAGAGAGAGAGAAAAGTGTTAAAGCATTTATTTTCCGATTCACGTGTACCAGTTTTACTACATTCTCAACTCTTGTACCAAGAGTAAACGTTGCTAATTTTGACTAAATTAAAGTTTCCCTTAAAGGATAAAAACCTACATTTTCAACCAGCTTTGTATTATTACAATGACCGTTGTACGTTCATGGATATAAAACTGTCAAATTTGTCCTTTACTAATGGCTAGCTAATTTGAGACCAAATATTGATTTGAAGTTAATTTATGGGAAATGTAAGTTTTTTGATCATTTTTTTCTTGGAATGGTTGGTTTAGCTTTCCAAATACAAATCAACAACATTTATAAAAATAAAATAAAAAGTTAAAGACTAATTTAAGATTCAAACTGTTCACTGAATCTCAAAATAATGTATGATTTTAATTGTTAGATTGGTGCAGTTGAGAAGGTCAAGGAAGGCCACCATTGGTGGAAAATGGTGAAGTCACCATGTTGAGAGTAAGGCTAGGGGGATACATGCTAAATTAATTGAATGTTGGATGATGGTTAATAAACATGGGATTTGCAACTTTAACAGCTTAAAAACTACATTTACGAGACTGAAAAATATTTGTGCCAAAAGGAGTTAGAGAAAGAGTTCTGCATTGGACTGACCGATCTCCAGCCGTGAGAGCGAGTAGTCAATAATATTGACATGAATCCCTCGAGTCTCTATGGAATGCGTTGTTCCATTCAGAATGAACTCGTTATGCTTGAGCTTAACATTCTTCACAAGGATGTTCCCCCAATGAAGATCTCTGAAACATCAGCGCACACCACTTAAATCAGCTTACACTGACAACATACAAATATAAATTTGTATGCATCTACATTTAAATTTCAGCTTCAAACTTGTTACCTGTGTTCAAAGCACAGGGCTTGCTCAGCTACTGCCAAAGCTGCGGTGACTTGGTGAAGGACACTTTTTGCCTGGGCCATGGAGGTTAGCTGCAATGGTACACACAAACAAACTTTTAAGTTGTCATAATGATAGAATATAGCTCAAAGTATATGGACAATCACTTCTAATAAACAAGCTGAGATATTAGAGTAGTTCTTAAAGGGATAGTTCACCCAAAAAGGCAAATTGTTATCGTTTGCTTATCCTTGCGCCGTTCCAAACCGTAAGATTTTTCTTGTTCTTCAAAACACAAATCTCATTATTTTTTTAATGAAAGAATGAGATTTATGCCAGTCCACCAAAACATTTTTGAACAAAGTTCATAAAGATATTGTAAACTAGTCCTCCGAAGAGACTACCTCATGTCACGATTCGATACATAATACGATACTGAACTAACAATACAATATTATTGCGATACTCCAAGACATATGGTAAAAGGTTAACAAAAAAACAAAAAATGTACTGTTGATCAAAATGCTACATATGATATTACACTGTGGGTTTAAATGAATAGGCTTGGACTAAAATATTTATGATTCTGAAGCTGAAAATACAGAATTATTTTAGATGAATATTTTTCCACTCTTTCACTGACTAGATATATTTAAAATAATGTTACTTTTTACTTGTAACATCAGTCATTTGGCATTATCAGGACCCACAAATATTCCCCCATTGCATTATTATACATTACATTCAACATAATATATATTAGTTTAATAATTACACTACATTTTTTAAAATTTCTCACACAGTAATTTTTTATTTTAGGGGGACTAGCTACGATACGTATTGTCACCATCCACGATACGTGTTGTATTTTTGTATTGCAATATATTGTGGCATGACATTGTTACACCCCTAGAAGAGACATGAAGAAAAACATCAAATAACAGGAAGCTCAACTATGCTTTACTGATGTGCGAGAACAAATGAGGTTTGTTTTCATGCCTCACTTGAGCTTAAGCAAGATCCAATGAGGTTTGTTCTTGTGCATTAAGCAAATAAGGTTAAGCTTCAGTTTACCATATTTGATGTGCTCTGCATATGTGCATTTTGAACTTTTGGTGAAATGGCCTTTCAGTGGTATCATTAAAAATATCTTCATTTGTTTTTCGAAAATTAAAGCAAGTTATACGAGTAACACAATGTACATTTTTTGGTGAAATAACTCAAAATCAATTCATGTTAAACCATACAATGACAAAAGTATCAGCAAGGTCAGTCACTAAAGTGAAGGGGCCTGAATTCACACCAAAGATGTTCAGTGGACAGGCTTTATAGAATACCTGGAACAGACAAACCTGTATAAATATAGAAACCTGTGCGCAAGTACCTTTCCATTAATGTTCTCTAGATCACTCCCTCCAAACTCAAACTCCAAGATTAAAAACAGCTGCTCATCGTCAAAGAAATCTGTGCCAACAGAAGCAATACATTAACGGTCACTACATATAAAACTATTTAAAGACATAAATTGTTTACACATTTAGCTTACCAGGTCTGTCATTCTCTGATCCCTTCTGACGGTCAAACTCATCCCAGGCTTTGAGCAGAGCTTCGGGATAACATCCACGGACACAATGTAAACTACAAAGTAAACGAATCGTTCACCCAAGGTAAAATTATTGAAAAACTATTTCTTTCTAAACAAAATGTCCTTCTTTATGCGTGTATTCTTAGAAATGTAACATTCAAACTTCCAATCATTTATACGCTATATATTAAAATTTAAAAAAAGGTAGAAGCATACTTGTTGAGCCCAATGAAACCGTCTGTTTTGTTAATCTCCTTTATGTTAAGGCTGCTCAGCTCTCTGTAGGAACATTGAAGATGTGTTGAATATTTAAACACCATTCATTCAAATGTGTAACATATTTGTTGAGATATGCCAGAGATCTTACTTGGAAATGATGATTTCATGAAGGATTTCACAAAATTTTTTCTGGTGCTCCCCGTTGACCTGCTGACTGCCTTCTACAGGGATGATCTATAGAAATTACATTTAAACATCACTTTAGTCATTTTTGTATGTTTACGAAATAATTCTGCTTACAAATCAGTGACTAAACATCTATTTACATATATAGATACACAGAAGTTCAAACTGTATTTTAAACATTATGCGTTTGCATGAAGTATGCTTCAACAATGAAATTGTATAAGGATAAATTGAGCACATACTTTGAGAGCAACGGTCTCATTGGAATCATTTATAGTTGAGAAGACCTCTCCAAATGTCCCTTCGCCAATCTTGTTACAGTGTTTCATGCGAGCCGGAGGGATACAGTCGCTAAAGGATATTGGGCCATTCTGTTGACATTCCTGATAGACTTTATCTGCATCGCTGATGTCATCATATGAAGTCTGGAACACAAAGGCAGAGGAAAAGTGACATCACAGAGATTAGATGTAATAGAGAAATAACTGGAATAAAGAGGCATAAATTATCTGAGAAAGTAACAGAAATTAAAAAGCATAAAAAATGATTTTATATTGTAGACCGTACAATACATTCCATTATACTTGTAACACTTCAAAATGAAAATTCTGTCATCATTTACTCACCCTCAATTTGTTTAAAACTTATGAATTTCTTTCTTCTGTTAAACACAAAAGATGATATTTTGAAGAATGTCAGTAACCAGACGGTTGATGGGCCCTTGACTTTCATAGGAAAATCAATGGGGCCCCAATCAACTGTTTGGTTACCATACCAACATTATTCAAAATATCTTCTTTTGCGTAACTATGACTTTTTCTTTCACAAATCTGAATTTTTCTTAGAATTGCAGGATTAGATCTCAATTATGAGAGGAAAAAAATATTCTTTTTTTTATTCCATGGTGAAACAAGCTTCCATAGTGGAAAACTATTCATTATGAACCAAAGTCAAATCTATTTTGAGACAAATGCATAACTTTAAATCTAGTTATTTCAGCATTTCTGAAATGTGAATAAAGCACGCAAACTGTATGTATTTATTAGGAATACAGTTTCTTGAATTAAAGGAGACCTTTATTTACATAACTGTTCATTGGAGTTAAGGAATGAATATAAATATCTCTGTGTCTTTACCATGGGGGTGTTCATGGTGGACCGGAGCATGCGTGAAGGTGTGACTCTGGATGGTGTGAACAGAGGGGAAGCAAACATGTCTACACTGGTGGTGTCAGCTGTAAAGCCACATCCTGGGGACTTCAGATGATACTGTCCCAAGCGCCGTGGGGTCGGAATTGCTGCAGTACACACATTTATACACAACATTTTAGGAAAGAACTTCAGGCCATTTTACATGCTTTCAAGTTATTTTAAGAGAGAGGTAACAGAACAAAGGTGGCACTAAAAATAAACCATCATGTACCATTCTCAATTAGGCAAACTCTGGGCAGTTTGATATATAAATCAAAGACCTTTGTTCGTGTCTACTGGCTTTATGTGGTCTGCTGTAAACATACCAGTTTTCTTCTTATGTAGGGACAGTGCTGCCTTTAGTCGGCCCCAGGAGTGTGTCGTGAGTGTGTCTGGAGTGAAGTTGGCCAGGATGGAGGAGAGATTCATTTGTGACACTCTGAGAGGCGTCACAGCCAGAACAATCCCACTGGTGCCCTGCAGCCAGCCACATGTTGTTTCCTGCATGAACACACAGAAAAAGAAAAAAAAGACAAGCAGCTAAAAAATTTGGTTACAATTGTTTTTGCAAAACAATGGCATTTTTCTTCCCCCTGAAAAATAACCCTGGAGAATTGGAAGTAAAAAATACTTTTGATTTCATTTACTAAATGCAAACTGAAGATATCCATAAACACACACACGCACACACCCCCATGGTGTGGGGGTGACTTTGCATTCTACATAATAATAAAAACACTGAATCTCAAAGAGGTAGCACATATTTCTGGGTAGTAAGATGTTGGTCTTGGATAAATAAATTGTAATAATAATAATAATGCCCATATAAATATTCATAAGATAAGATAAGAGACGTATAAGATTAAGTAAGTTGACAAAAATTGCATAAAGCTCCAGGTACATATTATGGGTCTCTAGGCTTAACATAATGATAGTCAATTCATAATAGTATGGTAATCACACTAAATTAATATTTAAAAAAAAAAAGTGAATACTAAAAATACAGTCCTCATTAAAATAAGCAATTCCAAATTGAATTACAGATGGGATGCAAGAACATATTACGAGTAAATGGTTTAAGTACAAAAAAATGTGTAAATTGTAAAGTGGATTGCTGTGAACTATATTCTAGTGAAAGACAATGATACGTAAATAAACTGTTTTAATTACTTCTCAAAGAATTTGTGAAAATTAATAAAAAGTAAATACAAATAGCATAGCATAATAAGCGCAGTAATGTATTCTTGACAATAACTGACCGCTGAAAAGGTGTCTGCTCCAGCAGATAACATGCTGCACCCAGAACTGTAGTCTCCTGACACAGCCTTTGTTCGTCCTTCCCTTTTCTTCCGTTTTTCATTGAACTCTCCAGTACCCCTTTTTGACCAGCGGCTGACATTCAGCCCACTCACACAAACTTTACGACCAGTCCCAGTACCAGCACCTGTGCGTTCTTTAGGCACAGCAGGCGGTCGTCTTTTGCTATGACATGCAGCGGCAGGTGGAGAGACTGGAGGTGGTTGGAACGATGCAGATAAGCGTCGAACAACCACTTCAGCATTACTGGGAGACCTGTGATGTATTGGACTGTTTGGGATATCATTCCCTGTCCCCTTAAAAGATAGAGAGGTGACAGTTTCCCTGCGACTGATGGGGAGCATGTATGGCGAGTCAGTGCAGGGAGCTTTTGTTGCCCCCTGGTGGACAAAAGGATATGCAACCAAGTCAAGACGGGGAATGCAGACAGTGAGGGAAGATAACAGACATTCAGCTTTAAGACGTTCAATAAGGGACATATTTGAGCCAATTGCTTCAGTTGAAGAAGAAGTGTTAAAAGACTTAGAGGAGATATAGAGGGACGGTTTGGATAGTGAGGAGCAGTTGGATGAAGCAGTTACATAGTTTTGGCTGTTCTGTTTATTTGCTTTGGAGGACTCCAAACATGGAGGATTTGAGGTAATCTTCTCTTCCTGTTTCCTGCTGCAGCTTTGCGACGACAGATGGTCTGTGACATCTATTCTTTTGAGCGCTAAGTCTACATCCACTGTGCGACATCTATATCAACAGACAGAAATGAATTGGAACTTTTTACTCAAATAAAAATGTGGCAATTTTTACATACACTAGCAGTTGAACGTTTGAACTCATGATTCTTTATTATTACTGCTAGGGACAGCTTAAAGGAGTAGTTCACTTTTATAAAAAAACTTTTGCTGATAATTTACTCACCCCCATGTCATCCAAGATGTCTATGTCTTTCTTTCTTCAGTCGAGAAGAAATTAAGCATTTTTCTCCATATAATGCACTTCAGTGGGAACCAAACCGTTCAAGGTCCAAAAGACACTTTCAGTACAAACTGCAAACGATTCAAAGGGCTTTAAACGATTCCAGACAATGAATAATGCTCTAATCAAGCGAAACGATCGCTCTAATAAATAAATAAAGTTTTATACGCTCAAATGCTCACCTTGCTCTGTTCTGTGACGCACGTTTGTGACTCTCCTATTCAAACTCGTTCATCAAAATGATCAAATCTTTTTCAGAGTCATTTGGTTCATTCAACGAACGAAACGAACGAATTGACTTCATTTTGATGAACGAGTTCGAATAGGAGAGTCACAAACCTGCATCGCAGCTTATAAAACTTAAACGTTGTTATTTTTATTTTAAATGAGCGATCGTTTTGCTTGATAAGATCCTTATTCATCGTCTGGAATCGTTAAAACCCTTTAAACAGTTTGCAGTTTGTACTGAAAGTGTCTTTTGGACCTTGAACCGTTTGGTTCCCACTGAAGTGCATTATATGGAGAAAAATGCTGGAATGTTTTCATCAAAAACCTTCATTTCTTTTCGACTGAAGAAAGAATGACATGGACATCTTGGATGACATGGGGGTGAGTAAATTATCAGCAAAAGTTTTTTATTTCAAAAGTGAAATACTCCGTTAAATATTACGTAACAAATTGCTGAGAAACAAATTCAAAAATGGTTTCAAAACTTCTGACTAGTGATGAAAACATTTGTAAAAAATCTCTCATAAACATTCATAAATCAACAATAGGTTTTTGTAAATTAGCAGCCATTACTCACCTCTCTTTTAGGTCCTCTACTAAGGATTCTAGGTGTGGCGGTGTTAACACACATCCAAAACCTCTGGTAGCCTGTGCAGACGTGGTCTCTACTTCAGATCCTCCTTTTCTCTGATCCGCCTCTCCACACCCAGCTTCTTGGTGAAGTTCATCAAAGCTAAGGGAGGATATCTCACTGATGGAGGGCTCTGGTAAGTTCCTGAGCTTTCTGCAGACCACTGATGGAGTGCTGGCCAGCAGGGGACGTTTACTTGGAAGCTGCTGGTCATCACTATCATTGAACGAGACCTCAGCCAGAGCCGCACGGTTCTGTGCGCGTTTGCGGGTCTTGTTAGCAGCATGATTATCTGAGTCATGTTGTTTCTTGTAGAACTGCTTGTTTTGGGAGAACACAGGGAGGAAATCATCAGAGGAATTTAGTGTACGGTGAACGGCAACAGACTAGGTGAAAAGAGAAGAAGGGGAGAAGCAAGAACACCGATTTTGATATTGACAATCCATCAACATTTTCTCATGTTACACACACACAAAAAACAAATAATGTTACTTACAATCTGCTTTGTGCGCATGGGTGGTGCTGGTCTTTTGCGGTGAGTGACAAACCTGCTCAAATGGGGAGGGTCTAACACTTTCTTGGAACTACAGAGATACAAAGCATTTCACAGACACGGACTCAAGCAACAGTTACGACATTCTGATTTCATTTAAGAAACGTATAATAAAACTTACCCAGCACATTTAGCAGATGTTTTTGCATGGCCTTTCTTCGTCATAAAGGACTCATCATTTTCACTGCTATTGCTGAGCATTAATTGCTCATATATTTTAGCCTTCTTTTTTGTTTGAGTCTTTCTCACAGCTGTAGTCCTTACTGGTTTACCATTTGTCTTCTTTCTGCAGAGAAACAGGCATACAGAACAGTGAAGGAAAAGATAACTGTTGAGTTCAATTTTTAATGGGTTTTAGAAATCTTCAAAATAAGCCAAATAAGATTAGGGGTTAAATTCAAGGAACATTAAAACTATGTTTCAAAAAAGGTATAAGTAAATAAACGGAATTTTGCAGTTCTGCAATGTTAGCCTAATTCATTAAACATCATTGGAAGTTGACAACTGCAGTCAAATAACATTCTCTGTAAGGAAAGACATTTCATTTTTTCCACGCAAAGCGAGTAAGATATACTGGTGTGGCATTTTGTCCCAGTCGTGAGTCCTGACCTGAATGCCGAGTAGTTTTCCTCATCACTCATGTTCTCCTTTATGGCAGTCATGTCTTTGCTTTTAGCAGGGCGAGAGGCTGTTTCTCTTTTTTTCCTTAGAACAGAGAAAAGAATGATAAACTGGCATGGATAACAGCTTTACTATAAAAAAAAATAAGAATGAATAAGTGGGCGAGCATGTTTTACCGTTTCTTGGGTTGTGTCATCTCTGGTATGGACTGATCTGATGAAAGAGTGCTTGAAAAAGAGAACGCTGCTTTCTTCAGGTCAGGGGAGAACCAAGGCTCCACCTTACGCATTCGTTTACTGTATGTCTTGATAAACACCGGCCCATTTTTTACTCTTGTGTTCATCTTGGATCTTTACTAGAGTGTAGAATTAAAAATATTAATATTATATAAGAATGGAGAACCAACATAACTCTTTTTTGAACCTGTAACTCAAACAGTAGAGCAAATGATAAGACTTCAAGATCATGGTTTTAAATTAAACCCCATTTGTCATGCTAATGAGCATATTCTTGTGAAGACAACAAAGTGTTTCATTTGTAAAACTTCATTAATAATGTTTAATTTTCCCATTCCATAACCTCTGAAAAATCTATATTTGCATCTTGTATTTTATGGTATTTTTGATGTTTCTGGGCAATAATCTTTACAGATGGAGGTGATTTAACATTTCTTACTGTCACAAAAACATTTAAATAGCATTATTTGACTGCCTACAAGAGATGTTTTTAGATGTATTTGTTCTGTACATTCCCTAGATAATTGTGTATGAATCTGCTTATTATTACAAAAAAAAAACTCCTGACATAACGTTAGTTAGTAACGTTATACTAATATAAAAATAATAAATGAATAAAAACACTAACAACCAAAACAAGTAGACAATAAACATGAAAACTGTCACTGTTATCGATTCTCGAAAACACTAAACACGAAATAGACTGAATACACGGACAAAAACAATAACGTTATAACTTAACGTTAAGTTACAGGAAACCATGCGCATATTTTAAAAATAAAAAAAGCGCTGACAATGTTGACAACTGAGTTTACCTCGATGAGATATCGACATGTAGATCCCTTCTCGAGACTACTTAATAACCCTATAACGTTAATTAAAAAATCAAAAAAGTATTCTATTACAAAAACAATGAACAGTAACGTTACCAAACCGCTCGCATTCAAACTGAGAAGAGTCGCTGATTGGGTTCGTTTTCTTCTTCGTGTTTAATGGCCGCTCACTCCTTTGGAACATGACCGCCACCTAGTGTACATTGGCAGCTGTTTCGCCAGATCGGTTTATTTGTTTGTAGTGTGAGGAATGGACACAAGACCCTGCTTATTTCTGAAGATGATGAACAAATAGTTGCTGAGACGAGTGACGACAGACACTACTCTCATTCCTACTTTATATCCTATCATAAGTTATGAAATTATATATATTTTTCAAAACAATCATGTTGCAATTTCAAACCATCCATTTTGATAGTTGTTTCAACAGAGTTGTGTCTCAGGGGATGCTCTCTTGTGAGGTTGGTTTGTTTGTTTGTTTGTTTGTTTGTTTGTTTGTTTGTTTGTTTGTTTGTTTGTTTGTTTGTAAAATGGTCATTTGCAAAATGGTCCATGATGCAAGGTTGATATTGGTTATGACATACATTCTACAACAAGTTAGTCAAAATTTACCACAATATATACAATGCATGATAAATGCTAATGTGGTCATGTGTAGGTAGTTTAAAGGTTTTACAGAAAGTGATTTATTCAACAACTTGCTTTAGACTATTGAGAATTTGGTTTAAAAAAAACTGTACCCTTTGTCTGCCTGTGTTTAGTGTTTTGAAGTGCAAAATGTGTTTTAGTGAGTGAGAAAGTGTTTAGAGTCCATGAATTTTCAAATGGTGTCTCAACAAGGCCACATGAACTGTTTATACAGTGATGATAATGTTTTACAGAAAGAGTGATTTATTCGACAAATTGCTTTGGGTCATAAGCCCAGGGGTACCAGCACTCTCGAGCCCTCCTCTGACCTGGGACCTGCTGTGAGTCAGCTTTTTCTGGGTGTGAAGATCACGTGGCTCCGCCCCCAGCCTCAGATCCCATTGTGTCACCTTGGCCAGAGACTATTTATATAGAGACATGCCACTTCCTCAATCCTTAATACAACTATATAGGGAAAACCCGTAACACCAAAGATGGCGGTTGTATGCATATGCCCCGCCCCTCCCGCTGGAAAGCCAATCGGACATCATCGGCCATCATCGGCCAGTACCATCCCGGCCACTGGATCAATCTGAACGAGACTGGTATCCAGTGAGGTAGATCCTTCACTGATGGTCCCAGTGCCTTCAAACCTGGCAGTCGCAGCAGACAGTGGTGAAGTCTTTTTCGTAGTAAATATACTGTAATAGCGATTGTTCGTTCAGTGCCATGGCTGCTGATGTTAGCATTATTTGCTATCATCTCTTTGCTCTCTGTGCCGAGTTTGACCACCAAAACTTTAAGATTAAACAAGACGGTTCATTCATATTATTATAAAAATGGGAGAAAGTGTAAAGTACGACTTGGCGGAATAAGTCCCGTCTTTTAAGTAAAAGAGCCAATCGTCAATTGGTAAACTCATTGTGTCACTGCAGAAGCTCTGGTTGCCAAACATGACACGCTTGAGACTGCGCATTTGCCTTAGCTGCCTGAAGCAGCCTGAAGAGCTTTTTAGTGAAATTTGTGTTTTTTAACCTTACTTCCCGGCTCACACTTTTGTTATCCTCATTGTACAAGTTACAAAAAACACACAAGCAGTGCTGACTGCCTCTGATCACGGCTGGGTGTTCTCCGTGTATACGAATGACCCAATTACACACAATGTTAAACAGAAGTGAAAGGGTGTGGGACAGCACCCATGTCTGGCTTCAGCGAGCCATCAGGACACAGAAGATCCAGGCTGACTGTTGGAGGAGTGCCCACTCTAATTACTACCTGGCCAGATTGTATGACTTTTTACAAGGAATCTATGTCTGAGGCTACCTAGCAGGAAGCTTAGTTAGATAGGAAGTACGTCCATTTAAGATATTAAGTCAAATCAACCCGGTTATCTAGACTAAAGCTTCCTGCTGATGATTGTATCTTTTCTTCCTTCCATGTATCCCTCCTGAAACCTGCACACCCTGCACCGGAACCAGTAATCACTGAATCAACGCCACCTCCTCCACTGGAGATTGATGGATCCTTTGCTTGGGCTAATCAGTTACATAACCTTGTGGATTGGGAGGGATACAGCTCTGAAGGACAGGATCCAGACCTATACGCACAATCACCAGATTACAGAACGACACTTTTCAGTTATTCCACAAACCGATTAATGCTAATTAAACATGTTCAATCGCCAAAAACAACAACAATGCTAACAGACTCCAACACGATGATCTGACAAAACTCAACAAATTTTCTGTTGCCATTGATCGCATCTGTTGGTGCAGTGTAAATTGGCCTTTTGAGATGCTCTTTTTCATGCAAGTTCTTGATTTAATCCTTCAAGTCATATCTGCATTTATCATTTTTCTCTCTTTTTATTTAACATTTGCCTTTTTTGAATAGTAATCTAAGATTCTAGAATTCTATGATTAATAAAGTTTTTATTAGTGTAGCACCATTTGTAAAGAATATTTTAGGCACAGAACAAAGCAAGGAACAAGTATAGCTAATCAAATAAATAAGTTAAAGGGTTAGTTCACCCAAAAATGAAAATTCTGTCAGTATTTACTCACCCTCATGTTGTTCCAACCCCGCAAGACCTTCATTCATCTTCAGAACACAAATTAAGATATTTAAGATATTAAGATCGCTCCTGCATACTAGTCCATAGGCTTCTTGAGGGAATGACTCTTGCTGGCATCGAAAAGTCATTAAAGACATCGTTAAATAGTCCAAGTGACTACAGTGGCTCAATTTTAACTTTATCAAACGACGAGAATACTTTTTGTGCGCAAAAACAAACAAAAATAACGACTTTATTTCAGCTATTCACTTCCTTCTCTATGGGCCTCTAGTCAGTTAACGTAGTGTGATTGCGTAGAGCTGCGTCACACTTAGGCTCACTATTGGCCGACGCTGGTCATGTGTGTGATGCGTGTGACGTACAATAACAGAAGCTTACGCTATTAAACTAGAAACCTGACTCGCGCAGAGGGAGAAATAAACAAATAGTTTAAATAAAGTTGTTATTTTTGTTGTTTTTTTGCGCACAAAAGTGTTCTCGATGTTTGATAAACTTAAGATTGAGCCCCTGTAGTCACTTGGACTATTTTAACGATGTCTTTAATGACTTTTCGAGGACAGCAAGTCATTCCCTCAAGAAGCCTATATGGACTAGTATGCAGGAGTTATCTTAAATATCTTAATTTGTGTTCCGAAGATGAATGAAGGTCTTACGGGGTTGGAACAACATGAGGGTGAGTAAATACTGCCAGAATTTTCATTTTTGGGTGAACTAACCCTTTAACAATAGTAAATTTAGAAGTCGCAGAATGTAGATGTTAGCACTGGTCAAGGATGCAAGTTTTGCACTGTGTGTGTGTTCATTCAGCATTCAAGACTGGTCTATTTATGCATTTTTAATGTGCGATAGTGTGGATCTCTGTTTCATACGCATGTGCAAGGTTAATTATGCATTATTAATGTGTGTCCATGCCAGACAAAGATTTTGTTACCCTATATACACGTGGGAACACGTCTACACTTGAAATATTAATGCCTTTTCTTTTACTGTTACAACCAGATAATCTTCTTCAGTGGAAAAAATAAAGTAAACAATGAAGAAAGCGAGACATTCAAACAACTAACACTCATGCTGTAACTGCAATTTACATTGAATGTAGAACATGAGCCCATCTACCGACAAATACAGGATAATAGAAATTACAGTACTGTTTGAAAAAAAGAATAATCAGTCACTAAATGGTCTTTTGAAACATAGAGTTACCCATTATATAATCAATTGATTGCATTGTGTAAATGGCTCTAGGTTGCCTTGGCCATGACAAGAATACTCATGAGGAATACCATAATGAAAAACACCCACATGAAGAACCTGTCCATCACCTTGGCAACCTTCTTCCACTCTGCCCCTTTTGCCTGGTGTGCTCTTTGCTCTCTGAAACAGTTAGCTATGTAGTCAATGTTTTGCATCACTTTCTGATGTTGGCCACAGATGCATACAACTCCTGTGCCAGTGGGGGTCTTACTGTATCTATCTGCTCCAAACGTTTTGCCGTAACCATTATCATGGAGATAGCCAACTCCATTGAGATAGCCATTGCCATGATCGTAGGTGTATCCACTAAGTTTTTCTGGAATTGAGATTTCGCTATCTTTTAATTTTTCCTGACTTGTCAGTGGGAGCTTTTCGCTTCCATCTCGACCAATGTAGTGTGTGTATTTCGGATGATGGGCACTCTGTCGGATAGGGGAATTTGAAGATGAGCGGGTCCTCCTTTGATGCTGGTGCCTATGTTGCTGATAGTCACTTTTGTTGTGATGGTACCCATTCCCATGCTGGTGGTCTCTGTGATTGTACCCATTAAACTGACCGTGGTTTCTTTCATCATGCTGACAGTCTCCATAAATCCCATTGTCAAAATACCCATCTCTTTCCAGGCTAGCCAGCGGGTCTTCAGTGAACAATGGGCCTCTGTCGCTTTCAGGTGTGGTGCAGTTTTCCCCTACCTCATACACAAAGAATATCTTTGACATGTAGTCTATAATCAGGACTTTGGCCCAGTGGGGCACAGGTTTTGCTTCCGCTCCACAGAAGTGTATATTCATGATGAAGATAGTCAATGATGTAGAGGCCGTTATCATGGTCATTGTTGCGATGTAGTATTTTCCTATAAGAAAGACACAAACAAGGGATAAATAAGAAAAACACTAGATTAACACAATAAATGTTTGGGATTGACAACTGTATGTACTCTCATTTGTGAACTGTGATTTTCTGACATAAAAAAATGCTATATTGTCAAAATATATACATAGCATTTTTTTTCTACTGTGTCACACAACCATAAACAGAAATGATTAATTTCCCATTTCAACTTGTGTGACAATGTAGATGTAATGAATAAATTCAGTCAGAAATTAACTGATAGTTAACTGTTACTACCACTAGGGGGTCAATTGAGCCACAGTGATAGAGACAAAAAGCATATGGTTCTCTTCTCACACTCATTTATAACCAAATTGTATCAACAGAACCATATTTAAGACTCTAACTAGAGTGACAACCATATTCTGTAGTCAGAGAGAATTGGAAAGAAAGAAAAAGAGAGATATTTTCAAAGGTATGTCAACTATTATGTTCCACTGTAAACTCACCAATTAGTGGAACACTTTCTGAAGGTGGCATACTCTCTGCTACCATCAGCTGGAATACAGTCAGAGCCAGCAGTACTGTAACCCCCAGAGAGACCTTCTCCCCAGAATCAGCAGGCAGGTAGAAGCCCAGCGGAGCCAGGAATGAGATGAGGAAACACGGCAGAAGCAAGTTGAAGATGTAGAAGGATGATCGCCGCTTGAGGAGGACTGTGTAAGTAATGTCAGGGTAAGGGTCTGAGCAGCAGCCATACATAATGACGTTCTTAACAGCTGGCATGCCATGACACTCCCATTCCACGTTTTCCACAAAGTCTGAAAGGTCACCACTCTCCATGCCCATAGTGATGTCCACCTGGGGTTAAGTGATAGGAGATGATTGGATTTTCAGCTCAGGAAGTTCACAATTATGTCTATATCCTCCTCAACAACTATACCTTCAGCCAGAATAACAGGGTTTCATCTGCATGATTATATACTCACCTAAAGGATTATTAGGAACACCATACTAATTCTGTGTTTGACCCCCTTTCGCCTTCAGAACTGCCTTAATTCTATGTAGCATTGATTGAAAAAGGGGCTGAAAGCATTCTTTAGAAATGTTGGCCCATATTGACAGGATAGCATCTTACAGTTGATGGAGATTTGTGGGAGGCACATAAGAAATGGTTGTGCGTGAAAATCCCAGTAACTGAGCAGATTGTGAAATACTCAGACCGGCCCTTCTGGCACCAACCATGCCATGCTCAAAATTGCTTAAATCACCTTTCTTTCCTATTCTGACATTTAGTTTGCAGTTCAGGAGATTATCTTGACCAGGACCACACCCCTAAATGCTTATGGTGCATTCTATTTCACCCAACGAACCGACTCGGACCTCGGATTTGACGTCACGTCCACACTTCAAGCGTTCTATTATGTTTTGCGTGTCCAAGTCGGAGAAAAAAATGGACGCCACCCGGAAAGCTGTTATAATGGTAGCACTGGCCGAGTAACAGGCATAACATTAAAAAAATATATATTATGACTACACCTTATCAAAACGCAGCCATTTGAACTTGAAAATGTTCACTTCATTTAATGTTTTTCATGTTTTTCATCTGTTAGCAGCAACGCTAGCAACGTTAGTAATTGCACTCACAACAACCGATTCCCATACCTACAGGGGACGCAGTAATACAAGTGATTATAATTGTCATTTAAAATACCAAAGTGGTTCAAAAACAATGAAAACAATTCATTCTTACAAGTCACAGGGCGCAGCCATCTTGAATTCCGAAACGGAATTCTTGCTCGGTGTCTTACGGTTGTCCGACGTCCGAGAGGAGAAATCCGAGGAAAGGGGGCGTGTTGCAAGGCAACGTCTGTTGTCCGATTCGTGTCTCCGAGACGGATGAATAATAGAACGCACCATTAGAAGCAACTGCCATATGATTGGTTGATTAGATAATTGCATTAATGAGAAATTAAACAGGTGTTCCTAATAATCCTATAGGTGAGTGCATATATACAGTATATATAAGTAAGTTCTAAAGTAATTTTTAGGTTTTTTATTTATTTATTTGTTATATTTATAAAAATATAGGCCTAGACATGTTTACTCCTTCAAATCAAATGTTACATTTGTATTTTTGTTTTTAAGAGCAGCAGAAATGAGGTTACAGTGCATGAAGACAACACAAATAAGTCTCTGATGTCCCCAGAGTGTGTGTGTTTTAGCACAAAATACCCCACAGATATTTTTATATAGCATGTTATATTTTATGGAAGGCATTTTCTGCCGAAATTAAATAAATAAATTAAACGATAAAAATTAAAAATAAAACAAGTTTAACCATTTCATTACAGAAAATGGTACGCAGAATATGTGACAAAATTGATAATGAAATGAAATTATTTCATTTTCATTTTCATGGTGATAGTGCATCATCCCTGTCAAATTGAAAAATAAAATGCAATTGGTGATTTCACGTTTCATTTTCACTACAATCTCGAGACAAGACTGCCAATATTAAAATGAAAAGGCAAAAGTGAAAAGAAACTGCAAATACAGTTTTCACAAAGCTTTTTTATTAACATTCACGCTATAATAGTGACAGAAATCAAATTCAAATGTAAAGTTTAGTTTTAAATTTTAATCATTTTATTTCCTCTTTTATTTCACAGTTTTGATTTTCGTTTTCATTTTCAAAGACAACCTGTATGCAAATTATATGTTAATGAGTGGGTGTGGTTCGCAACGCCGTTGCGTGGAGGAGGGAAAATGTCGGCAGAGTTAAACCAGCTTGCAAATATTTCGGATGATGATGACTTCATTTTGCTTCGAGTTGAATCTATCTTAGACACACTTGGGCACTTTGTAGCCGTCACAAACTCCGATGTCGATCATCTAGTTGTTAATAATCTAGGTGAGGTTGTGCAGTGCCTTCAGGCAGTAAATTGTCCGGGGAGTCTCGTTTAATGTAGGCCTACATTAAATTACAAATAAAGTGCACAATATATATTTTACATGAAAAACGCTTTGCTGACTTTTACGATGTTACTACTAAACGTGGAAATGTAACTTAACCAGTCCGTGAAAACTGAAAAGGGTCCATTTTAAATATAACGTTACGTGCAACAAGGTGAAAGCTGTTCGCTTCAGTTCCGTTACCTCATATGATGCTCTTTCATCCTCCGTCTGATGGTTCTCTCGCTCGCTCCGAATAAGTTTGCTACCTCTTGAGCAGTAAAACCATTTAGAAGATACATCCTTAGCGTTTCTACTGGGATGTCATACCTTGGACGACCCGGGCCGACGAGACTCCCCGGACAATTTACTGCCTGAAGGCACTGCACAACCTCACCTAGATTATTAACAACTAGATGATCGACATCGGAGTTTGTGACGGCTGCAAAGTGCCCAAGTGTGTCTAAGATAGATTCAACTCGAAGCAAAATGAAGTCATCATCATCCGAAATATTTGCAAGCTGGTTTAACTCTGCTGCTATACTGGTCATAACCGACATTTTCCCTCCTCCACGCAACGGCGTTGCGAACCACACCCACTCATTAACATATAATTTGCATACAGGTTGTCTTTGAAAATGAAAACGAAAATCAAAACTGTGAAATAAAAGAGGAAATAAAATGATTCAAATTTAAAACTAAACTTTACATTTGAATTTGATTTCTGTCACTATCATAGCGTGAATGTTAATAAAAAAGCTTTGTGAAAACTGTATTTGCAGTTTCTTTTCACTTTTGCCTTTTCATTTTAATATTGGCAGTCTTGTCTCGAGATTGTAGTGAAAATGAAACGTGAAATCACCAATTGCATTTTATTTTTCAATTTGACAGGGATGATGCACTATCACCATGAAAATGAAAATGAAATAATTTAATTTCATTATCAATTTTGTCACATATTCTGCGTACCATTTTCTGTAATGAAATGGTTAAACTTGTTTTATTTTTACTTTTTATCGTTTAATTTATTTATTTAATTTCGGCAGAAAATGCCTTCCATAATATTTGTCACGTTTTGAGGTTTTGCAAAAATGCACCGTTTTGTGCCTGGCCCTTTAAATGTAAATGAGCTGCTTCAGAGGGCTCGTGTGTGTTAGCAGCTGCCATTTTCTCACGCAGACACTAAAATGACAGAAACTGTTCTCCCTTTAATGTTAAAACGAGTCAGTCAAAGATGGAGAGACTCAAGAAGAAGTGACAACATGTAGAATGCAACGGGACGTCTCTGAATGGTTAGTTGATGAATTTATGTTGCTGATGTGGAGGTAACTATCTTCAATTAGGATATTCTGTCATGTAATCCATAAATCGCTCATAATATTAGGAACTGTTGTGAGACGCACACAGAGTGACTTTCTATTGCATGTGAAAAATGGATGCTTGAGTTTGAGTTAACTCACAAATGTACTCTAATACAACAACTCTTCCTCTTCTCAACATGGACTGCGTGTTCCTGGGGGCGGTGTTTATGTACATTTTAGGGTTGGTGATGTCACTAACCCGGGAGGAAGGTTGTGTACCAGCCGTTTGTTGTAGTCCTTTTCTTTAAAAGCAAATATCTTCCTTTGCTTTGAACTTTGAGCGTTGTAACTTTATACTGCTGTTTATACTCAAACAGCAACAATACAAACTAACTAAAGCTATAAAAGTGAAATCATATTTCACCACCCCTTTAATAGCATCATTTCTATGTATTCATAATCATATATATTCTGATGTCACTAATAATTTGGGATGCTGAGGATGGATAGACTAAGATTTAGCATTTACAGCTATATATTCACAGTATAGAGCTTTTCATACACCATTACATGTATCTAATCCTATTGTTGCAACTAAACATTTTCTGTGTAAATAAGCAAAAACCGAAACGTGTTAAAAATATCCTTGCTCTACAGTTAGTGGATTACAAATCTATTGTTACATAACAGTGTGTACATCTTACTTATGTCCAGATAGAAAAAGCTTTTATCCAAAGTAACTTATTAGAATAGCTCAATTCAAGAATATATGCATGTCTACTGACTATTGTATTTGCTATGCGTGTACACCCATCAATACCTGGTTGCCATTGTAGGTCCAGGAGCCAAAGGTAAGGTTGCACTCTTGACTATCAAAGGGAAAATAAGAGACGTCCACTTTACAGGAACTCTTAGTAATGGCAGGGGAGTCCCAAGTGATCTCACCATTATACCTCAACACCACATTAGTGCTTGCGGGTCCAGAGGAGTCCTCCTCATCTGCACTGAGTAAAAAAGAGATATAGAGGTTAATAATTCAGTGTAACCAACAATCAGAACTGGTAATAAATGTACTGAGGGTGTATTACTTGTTATACAGAACGATGTCTGGTCTCCAAACAAGATCGCTGGGTATTCGAATGACCTCAAGTCCATCATACTCATCTTTATCCCAGCTCAGGTAAGCATCATGCCAGATCTGACGCACCCACAGGTAGGTGGTCAACACCTGGTTCCTTTCATCCTAGCACAAAGAGTCAAGCACAAAGCAACTTTAATTTACAAACCTGCGGTGGCCAAATTTGGGCCCTATTTTAACGATCTAAGCACATGATCTAAAGCACACGGCGCAAGTGTACTTAGGGCGTGTCCGAATTAATCCACTTTTGCTAGTTTAACGACAGGAAAAATGATCGCCGCACCATGCGCATGGTCTAAAATGGTGGTACCTTTCTCTCAATAAGCAATGGGTGTGTTTTGGGCTTTGCGTGCAATAAATCAGCCTCATCTCTCATTCCCTTTAAATGCCAGTTGTGTTCACACCCTGGCGGATTCGCTATTTACATTAACTTACAGAATTTGAAAGACCAAACTTCCCTAGCCAGATTGCACCTTCTCTCTTGGGTCACTGCGTTGAAGGCCCTGAACCTCCGAACCAACAGCACATTTAAGGACTTTTTCAAATTTGACTCCAGAGTCAAGCCGGCCAGAGGCTCTTTTGGTCTGAATTCGTGCCCAGAAACGCTGCTCACCTTCTCTACAAAAGCCAAGGTACGTTTTAGGACCGTCTTCGCTCCAGAAGGAGCTTCATGGGTGGCGGGCAAATTTGAATCTGGCCAGTCTCCAGAGTGCAAACGGATCTGCTTGTGCATGAGGTAAAGCGTGCGAGCAGATCATCTACAGGACAAGCCAGATTCCTCCATATCTTTACACAATAATAATAATTACTTTGTAATCCTTTAATTTTTAATACTTGGCATGTTTGTGAAACCGCCTATAGGCGCACATTAGTAACATGCTCTTTAAATAACAAAAAAATATTGCACCATTGACTTAAGTTTCAGTTGGTCAATGGCGCATTTCAGTTACCTCAAAATAGCAACGCACCAGCAATGCACCTGAACACACCTTGTTTTCAGACCAGTGCGCATAGATGGGTGCAATAAATTTACTATTTAAACAATGTGGCGCATGACGTGAAAATGTTCTGCGTCAGGCTGACAAACAAGCATTACTTGGGAGCATTACTTTTATTTGAAATATTAGCATTTATTTGAATACTAACCCTTCAAATATATTTTGTGTTCCGTAGGAGAAAGTCATATGAGGTCCTTTGTCAATAAAAATGATTTAAAATTAAGATGCAGACAACAGTTTGCACACATATAAAGGGACAGTTTCCAGATGTTGTATTCTTTATCAGACATCTGTGCTTTATTAGAAATCTGTAAAAGTATGGGTAAATTATATAATGTTAGTCCCACGTATTCAGTCACACAGGGTCTTGATCTGCAATATAAAACCCTGTTGTTCTACAAGGAACACTTTCTCACAACAATGAAGAATGAAAGGGAAGAAAGTCTGAACCCTTAGGTTGCGCCGTTTACATGTCACATTTCATTGGTTAAAAGTAGCCTACTCCTCAGGTTCAGTAAATTAATATTTGATTGAGCTTGATCAGGGCGGAAATTCAGTGCCTCTTAAAGGAGAAATTCATTGTCTCTTTCTGGAACAAGAATAAACAATGACCACCAATGCCTTATATAACCATCATCTGCGAGTGCACACAAACACTGAACATAAAATCATGCAATTGCAATTCCAACAGATTTTTTTAAATAAACCTTTTTTAAAGACTACAATGATTGAAATAAAATAAAAAATCATATAGATTTTATATAATTTATTGTCAAAGTATGTTTCAATAAGTGAAAATACAAAATAATAGTATTACCACCTGGCAAAGTATTAATTGCATCAACTGCAAAGAATCTAAACCACATTGAAAAATCTTACAATCTTTAAAGGGTTGCTATACTGCCCTTTTCACAAGATGTAAGAGTGTGTATGTGAAGTTTTAGCTCAAAATACCCCACAGATATTTAAAATAGCATGTTAAAATTGTCACTTTTTGAGGGTGAGGAAAATGCACCGTTTTGTGTCTGTTCCTTTAAATGCAAATGAGCTGCTCCCGGCACAGAGCTTCAACCATAGATATCCATATAAAGGCTAGATGTCTCGCGGCGGAGTCTTTATCGTCTTCACCGGCGGCCATCTTGTCACAGGCAGGCTTTCTGGCAGGTGAGTGATCATCAGCACAAACAAACGTCTTACAAACGTCATCAACATGGCTATAATTCTGGATGATTATTTACACTTATTATTCATAAGTATGCAGTGTCATAACTACATCTCTGATGTTTATAACAAACCAGACCGTCTGAAAATCGGTAGAAAATTGAGCAAGTTACGGTGATTTAAAAAGTACATGCACCATTAAAACAATGTTACGAGTGAGCGAGCTGCCTGTGACAAGATGGCCGCCAGGTGCTGACCTCCATTGGCCAGTAGCGCGGACTAGACATCTAGCCTTTATATGGATATCTGTGGCTTCAACAGCTTGTGTCCTTTTGCCTGAGATGGTTCTCACTGCAGAACATGAAATCAACGGGGAGGAGTCGCCCCCTGGATCTCATGTACTGTAATGAGGTGCTACTGTTTTACCTCACACCAACATGCCTCGAAAATTTCAAAAGGCCTTTTATGTTTAAACCGGAGTCAGATTATGATGGAGAGACTTAAGAAGAAGTGAAAACATGTAGAATGCAACAGGAGATTTCTGAATGGTTAGCTGATGAATATATATAGGTTATTATGTGTAGGGATGTCCCAATCAGGTTTTGATTTTGAGTATCTACCGATACCAAATCCCGATCCGATACCTCTATAATTAAAAAAAAAAATAAGAATAAAGAAGAGCGAAAAAACAGATCCAGATTCCAGGATGTTCCTTATTTTTAATTCAATTCGCCTTATTTTAACATTTGACAACTCAGGTTTGTTGTGGTAAATGTAGCCTTTTTCTTTCCACTTGAGATCCCAAGTTTACATATCTCACAGTTTGCTATGGCAATGTTGTTGTCATCAACTTTCTAATGTTAAGCATAAATATACTAATAAAAACACTGTCAGCAGTATTAACAGCAAAATAGACCACAGAATATTTCATTCTGTATTGACAGGTGCAATATTTAAAAATTGATAATTATTTATTTATTTATATTTTAAATTATATTTATATCTAATTTATGTAAAAACACAGACTTTCAACCATCAAAATGTAAACTATTAATGTATTCGGGTACAAAATAACACATACACATCTTTTCCTGTTCTATTTTGCCTGGAAACGCTTCCAACACGCTTGTCACATGAAAAATAGGCGTAGGTTCTATTCCTAGCATGCACAGGCACTGTGCCACCACATAACTATTATGTGTTTAAAACTACTGATAATATGTGGTAACAATATTGATAGGTAACATCCGATTCCGATCGAGTCTGAAACCACATGATCACTTGATCGGATCGGGACATCCCTACTTATGTTTAGTTATCTTCTAGCCATTGATTAGCATATTCTGTCTGGATAATCTATAAATCAGGTTCTGGGGCGGAGTTTCTGTAAATTATAGGGTTGGTGATGTCACTAACCCGGGTGGCATGTCCTGGACCTGTAGTCCCAACCAGCTGTTTGATGTAGTCCAGCAAATATCTTCCTTTTGTTTTGAACTTTGAGCATTGTGACTTTGCAGATGTTGTTTATGCTCAAACAGCAACATTACACACTAACCAAAGTTAGAAAAGTGAAATCATTATCAACCACCCCTTTAAAGTAAAATGAATAAGTATGCCTAATATTCCCGATTTTGCACTAATTTTCGGTCATTAACCAAATAAACAAACTTGTAACAAGATTATCTCTGACATTCTGAAATCATGCTGGATAACATGATCATTGTGTTTTGCAGAAACTTGTAGAGTTCATGTCAACCCGAGTAAACGGTAGGGCTTCAGTAAGACATTCTAAAGTTTATGTTAATTTGTTAATTCAAAGTTTTACTAATTACTACGCTTATAGTAGTTTATTTTTATATTTATAAATGTTTCTAATGTTTAAAGCAGACAGTACTTTTGCACCAGCAATGAGTAAATAAATAAATAATCTAATCAGAAAAAAGAAAAATACGAATGTAACTTTCCAGGTTACTTAAACACACTGATGACTAAAGCAATTTAAAGTGAGGAGAAAACATGATCCGCAGTAGCACACTTGCTAGGAACTGTTATACATTAGTCACCCAGCTCCCACTATACATACACATAATGTCTACAGTGTCACAGGATACAGAGAGTTAACGAGAAGAGGATCCACACGATAAACATTTGATAACTTCTGACAGAGAGTTATCCACTACAACTGCAACTGTAGTGAAGACCACAGCTGGTAGTCCATTGGGCGCAAGTTTGCCTGGTTGGTTACTCTTGACAATTCTATACATAATTGTTTGGGCAAAAGCATATATAAGTAGTTAACTGTAGTTATTTAAGCCATAGGCATGAATGAGTATATGCATTTGAGCTATGCATGTATTTCCAGAGGTTAAAAGTTTGGGGCCATTGTGTGATCTGTGCGGCTACAGCATTAAGTCGCAAAAATATGCCCTGAAATCACACAAGCATGCCACATCAAGGCCAGTTGGACAGTGTGTGGGTTTTTTGCTGGTGTGTTAAACCAACGCATTCTCACCCCAAGGCGTCACCTTTGACCATGCTTCAATATTTGACGTTTTAGGCGCCCTTTAGCGTCACTTACATGACGCGATCCTACGGCGTCACCTAACTGACGCTAAAGGAAAGCATCAGTTAGAGGACGCGGTTAGGTGTGGGGTGGGGGTAGGGTACACGCGATCCTAGGGCGTCATCTAACTGACGCTAAAGGGCGCCTAAAGCGTCAGATATTGAAGCATGTCCAAATGCTTCCCACGGCGTCAGTTAGGTGACGCCTTGGGAGTGAGAATGGGCTGGTTAAACAGTATACCTTGATCTCAGAATCAGCGGTTATTTTAGACACACTGTCTCTGCAGTAAAGGTCTGATGTGTGTGGCTATAAACTCATTCTGCTCTATTAATTCAGTAAAACATTTCATTCTAACTATAAAATAGGTACCAGATTAAATGTCAAAATTCCATATACTTGTGTGTGTGTGTGTTTAGTGCTCACCATATCTTTGATCTGAGAGAGCGTGATCTGTAGAGTGACGTTAAGAGCTTTGTCTGTGTCCTCCACAGGCCGTAAAGCATTCGAGTAATTCTCCATTAGGTCATTCAGCAATTTTTGAGCAAAACGACCCTGTGCAGAGAAAACAACTAGAGAGGAGAACATATTTTATTTAGTTCTTTTCATACAATGAATTTGAGCGTAAAAAAATTATGTTGAAATTGAATAAATCATCCCAAAATTATCACAGCTGTAATTATGATAATTTTGTGGAAACTATGATTGTTGGTGCACTCTAAAAATGCTGGGTTGTTTTAATATAAGTCATATATGGACAAACACAAACGTTGGGTTGAAAATATAATTAAAAAATGTACCCCAATGACTGGGTTTGTCCATATTTGACTCAAAGTTGGGTTAAAACAACCCAGCATTTTTTAGAGTGTGTGTGTGTTTTTTAAGGCACCAATTTAGAAGAAAAATTGTAAAACATTTTGTTTTAGACATACATTATATAACAGTACTTTAATATATTGGCATACTGGTTATCATTCAGTAACATGGTAACAAAGTAGCCTATTATATAAATAAATAAATACAAATATACAATAGTAATATATATGTAGTTGGATCAGTTATTATTATCCTGCTGTTTTTATTTTCAGTATAAACTCAAATAAAAAAATGTATAGATATTTAAAACAAGAAAAGCCCATTTTTAACGAGGTATGAAAATTAGTCTTATTCTAAATATATTCTCTAACAATCTATTGTTGTCTGACAATTTTGCTTATAAAATAAAATTATCATTAAGATGTTTTACTGAAAAACAAAACAAAAATTCTGATTAAGGAAATAATTTTTTGAACAACATCATAAGGAGCATGAACTTACCATGTAGCAGCATGCTAATGTGAAGCACAAGCAATATGATCTTCATTTTTCATAAGAACGGCAAAAATAAAATACAATTTGCCAGTTATTATTTGCTGTTGGTCCTCATTTGCTCTTCATTTTTAAAATGTTATTTTCTGCAGAGGAGGAAAGAGGAAATTGCGAGAAGTCCCATAGCGATCTGAACGAGTGATGGTGTACAACACTGAAGGCCTTCTTACTGCTTCTCTGGAACAAGAGCCGAGGTATCACATAGCATGCACACTAACATGCGTACACACACACACACACACACACACACACATACTTCATGTCACTGTGGAGATATTCAACTATGTAAAAAGAATGTGTGTTTATAACACTGGGGATCTTCTGTTCTTTCAAAAGCAGAAAGATCTTATATGTTATCTTTTCCGCACGTGTAATGGATTGTTCGTTGTGATTTTGTGTGATTGAATGTGTTCGTCCTGTCAGTCAAAGTGAGAGCCGATCTGACAAGGGTGTAGTGCAGATAGGTCAGGTGGTTTGAATGTTACACACAATGAATTTTAAAGGAAGAGACAGTCTCCCCTCTTACACATGCACACACTTAATTTCAAGACAGCAGAGAGTGACTGCTAATGCATTACAATGACTAGATAAAACGCACTGACATTCTGATCTCTTTTTCAGTCGTGTACTGTATGTGGAAA